>NC_092341.1:291528000-291866500 GCF_046630445.1 Rutidosis leptorrhynchoides | reverse complement strand
GTCTTCTTGCGAGGACATCCTTAACCGGTATGCTATTTTTGATAGCAAGCCAATGGAAAACCATGATCTTTGACGGGATACAATTACCCCACACTACTTTCGGCCACGCATGGGGGACTGGACTGCTTGATTGTACCATAAGCCGAATAGCATCAGCGACTAAGAAGCTGTCGGATGAACCTGCTGTCCAGGACAGCTGATCCGCAACCAAATCAGAAAGCTTGTATCGAGATAAAATAACGTTAAGTTGATGAGCTTTAAATCTATCAGAATCGGACAAAGGGAGCTTAAGGTGTAGATTCCAACCCAATTGGTAACTTCCAATCTCTAAAGGAAATCTAAACTTTTTCACACAGCTTGTTTTTTGCTCACAAATAAAAAACAAAGATGGGAAATCATCCTTCAATATACGCCCTCCAACCCAAGAATCAAACCAAAATAGGATACTAGCCCCATTACCAACTTTCCATTTCCACACGTTTGGACCAACAATAATTTGGGCGGATTCTGTGACAACCCGGAAATTTTTGACCAAATTTAAACTTTATCTTTAAATGATTTAACGTTTCTGGCACGATAAGCAAAGTCTGTAAAACCGAATCTCAAAATTTTTGAACTATTCAAGTACCCTTCGGTTGTTCTCAACGATTCGCGAACCATTATATGTAAATAGATACATATATATACTATAACTTGAAAACGTAACAAAGTTTTAATTGTTTAATACCGTACATTAAACTTATTGGTTTAAATATTTATTTGAATATATATGATAAGTTGGAATATTAATTGTATGAATAACTTGCGACATATATTTAAAACGTGTTTATGAATGTTGAAAATATATATTAACTTGGTCATAAAACGATTTGTTTTATATATATATATCAACAAATAGCGAGGCAATGATTTATAGAAGTAAATGACCAAAATACTCGAAAGTTTATGATATACTTTGAGTGGTATAGTTTAGGGATAATTTAAGGCTATATTTTGACAAAGGTACGAGTCACAAAACGTAAAATACAAGTTTTCTCAGCGTACGAAAGGACATTTGAAAAACCAGAACCGGGACATAAGTCGAGTGATGACGTACGACTTATTAGAAAAAAAAATTACAAGTCAACTATGCATGTGAATTTAATATAATATATAATTAATTATATAAATTAAATATATTATATATATAATATAAAATTATGTCGACAAACAAGAAGTTAAAAATTTGTGAGCTGTCCCAGGGTGCCATGCGATCGCATGGCCTTGAAGCACAAATCCCATGCGATCGCATGGGGTACTTTTTCAGGAAAGGTTCTATAAATTGCGCGATTTTTGGCTCAGCTAAATCTATCTCTCTTTCTCTAGAATTATTACTCCGTAATATTTATTTAATTTATTATTATTATTATTATTATTATTATTATTATTATTATTATTATTATTATTATTATTATTATTATTATTAT
This sequence comes from Rutidosis leptorrhynchoides, assembly GCF_046630445.1. NCBI lineage: Eukaryota > Viridiplantae > Streptophyta > Magnoliopsida > Asterales > Asteraceae > Rutidosis > Rutidosis leptorrhynchoides. Next base: position 291,865,034 of record NC_092341.1, on the reverse strand, counting down.
TATTAAGATTAATACTATTATTAATCTTATTATTATTAGTATTATTAATTATGTATTATACATAAAATACTACGACGAGGTCATGAGTGGGTTACTTTCAAAATGGGTTTTCAAGCGAGATAGAGCTAAGGAAATTATGGACACAAGTACATACTAAATTCTATACTGAGTTTGAACCGAAAATCCCTTAGCTTTGGTAACTAGTAACTGCCGGTTATAAGAACTGGTGGCCGAGAGTAGTAGTATATGGATCCATGGGGCTTGACATCCCCGTCTGTTCCTGGTATAGAAACCCTAGCCTGAACTATAAAACAGACGTATGCTATTTGAGTTTAGCACACGTTGGTTTGCGTGTATTGTACATGTTGGTTGCATGTATGTTAAAACAGGGGTACTTATTATATAGACGTTAAAGTTTAGTTACCAGGGTGCTCAATCTTGTAGAATATTTTGATAAACGTTTCTAGATGAAACAACTGAAATCTTGTGATCCACTTTTATATACAGATTATGCGAAACATTAAAACTATGAACTCACCAACCTTTGTGTTGACACTTGTTAGCATGTTTATTCTCAGGTTCCCTAGAAGTCTTTCGCTGTTTGCTTATATGTTAGACAAGCTATGTGCATGGAGTCTTACATGGCATATTTTTCAAGGAAATGTTGCATTCACCAAATCATCACCATGTATCTTATTTTGACTGCATTGTCAACGGAAGTACTGTTGTAAACTATTATTTATGGTGATTGTCTATATGTAGAAATCATCAGATATCAAAAACCTTTGATTTAAATATTCATTTATGGTGTGCCTTTTCAAAAGAATGCAATTTTTACAAAACGTATCATATAGAGGTCAAATACCTCGCAATGAAATCGATGAATGACGTGTTCGTCCATATGGATTTGGAGCGATCGTCACAGTTGGTATCAGAGCGTTGGTCCTAGTGAACCAGGTCTTGCATAAGTGTGTCTAACTGATAGTTGTTAGGATGCATTCGTAAGTCTGGACTTCGACTGTGTCTGCATGTCAAAAAGTTTTGCTTATCATTTCTTGTCGGAAATTACATGCTTATCATTCTTAAGTCTAGACACGTTTTCCTGCATTTATTGCATAAATAGTGTATAGACAAAAATTCATATCTTAGCGTATCTGTTACTGTAAACTTTTCCTGACATCTTCCGAAAATTCCTCCGTGATTTATGGAATTTTGGTATTATATATACATATGTAAATTATGTATTGAAGAGTACCAATCTAAATTCTATAATCTATTTCATATCAAAAATCATCTCTCTAATTATACAAGATGGATCCCGTATCTAGTTCAAATTCCTTAAACTCCGACAGCTATTCTGATATGGATATTCAACTGAATTCCGAAGACAGTGTAACCGGAATGGATCAACCAATTAGCCATCATCTATTCTGGATGAATTGGGGATGGGTTCGTAGCCTACTTAATTATTGGAGTCAAGAAGAAGGCGATCCCTTCCATCCACCACATTGCCCTCTTGGCGAAGAACCTGAAGCACTTACCGGCGAACCTGTTCGTATTACCATTTTCTCTCTCATCTCCAGAATATCTCGTCATGATCATATACTCTCTCAAATTCTGGATCTTATTCATCCGCTCGTCCAAACCGCCAATCATCCCGGTGTAGTAGAAGAAGTCAACGAGCTTCGCGCTCGGGTAGTGGCTTTGGAAAATATGGTGCAAAGGTTACAAGCACCAGCAGAATCACCGGCATCAATAGTACCACCGACAACAACACCAACAGTACCATTACCACCACCAACAACATCCGCACCGCAAGCCTCAACATCACAATATGTACCTTGAACATCAACGTCATACGCATCGTAGTTACCAAGAAATACCAGCAACAATAACCGATGAAGTATTAACTCATTTCCCCTGAAGAAATTTTATGTATATTTAATATATATGAATTTTGAAATCAAAATAAATCTTTTCATACTAAGATATTACGTGTGAATCTTAACCGGTAGGTACTACTCGGTTAGTTCATATTACTAATATGCAATGATGTACATCCTTCCTTAACAACTTAACCATTATTAACTACAATCTCTGTTTCAACTTAATGAATTCTATTTCATAATAAACCAAGTGTATTATTCAATTACATAATTGATTTTACATTTTCATTTTTGATGTACTCGAAACTTTCCAGAAAACATCATCTGTGCCTTGTAAGGTTCACAAAGATTCCACAAGCATCAACATCCTTCACCGAGAAATAAGAATAAATAATGAAGTATCGATTACATTAGCGAAATACTCCGCAAAGATTATGTAATCTTTAATGTTTTAGAGTTTAATCATTTCTAAGTCAAGCCGAAAATCAAATGAGCTTAATATGATATTAACTCATTAAATCTATATTAGATCTGAAGAAAATGTACATACATATATTTTCATAAAGACGGTAATAAAAATTCTTTTATACAAAGTGTGACGCCAGCAAATTTTTTTTTTTTTAAATCACAGCGAAAATCTTAATTCACATAAATACTCTTAGTTAATTACAAACATGATTATCACAAATCATTAGCTAGTTACTTATTACAAACCACCGGTGTTACGTTAAACAACTAGTTGAAATGTCCCGTTCTTATTGATTAAAAACGTTCCATATTAATTGATTTTGTTGCGAGGTTTTGACCTCTATATGAGACGTTTTTCAAAGACTGCATTCATTTTAAAACAAACCATAACCTTTATTTCATCAATAAATGTTTAAAAAGCTTTACGTAGATTATCAAATAATGATAATCTAAAATATCCTGTTTACACACGACTATTACATAATGGTTTACAATACAAATATGTTACAACGAAATAAGTTTCTTGAATGCAGTTTTTACACAATATCATACAAGCATGGACTCCAAATCTTGTCCTTATTTAAGTATGTGACAGCGGAAGCTCTTAATAATCACCTGAGAATAAACATGCTTAAAACGTCAACAAAAATGTTGGTGAGTTATAGGTTTAACCTATATATATCAAATCGTAATAATAGACCACAAGATTTCATATTTTAATATACATCCCATACATAGAGATAAAAATCATTCATATGGTGAACACCTGGTAACCGACAATAACAAGATGCATTTTTAAGAATATCCCCATCATTCCGGGACACCCTTTGGATATGATATAAATTTCGAAGTACTAAAGCATCCGGTACTTTGGATGGGGTTTGTTAGGCCTAATTGATCTATCTTTAGGATTCGCGTCAATTAGGGTGTCTGTTCCCTAATTCTTAGATTACCAGACTTAATAAAAAGGGGCATATTCGATTTCGATAATTCAACCATAGAATGTAGTTTCACGTACTTGTGTCTATTTTGTAAATCATTTATAAAACCTGCATGTATTCTCATCCCAAAAATATTAGATTTTAAAAGTGGGACTATAACTCACTTTCACAGATTTTTACTTCGTTGGGAAGTAAGACTTGGCCACTGGTTGATTCACGAACCTATAACAATATATACATATATATCAAAGTATGTTCAAAATATATTTACAATACTTTTAATACATTTTGATGTTTTAAGTTTATTAAGCCAGCTGTCCTCGTTAGTAACCTACAACTAGTTGTCCACAGTTAGATGTACAGAAATAAATCGATAAATATTATTTTGAATCAATCCACGACCCAGTGTATACGTATCTCAGTATTGATCACAACTCAAACTATATATATATTTTGGAATCAACCTCAACCCTGTATAGCTAACTCCAACATTCACATAGAGTGTCTATGGTTATTCCGCAATATATACATAGATGGGTCGACATGATAGGTCGAAACATTGTATACGTGTCTATGGTATCTCAAGATTACATAATATACAATATAAGTTGATTAGGTTATGGTTGGAATAGATTTATTACTAACTTTCACGTAGGTAAAATGAGTAGTTTTTATCAATCTTGTTTTACTCGCCATTTCTTCGTTTCTAATCCATTTGAGTGATTCCAGTGGCCACGATTTCGTATTGAACTTAAATTTATGAATATAAATAGAAAAATTATAAGTTTATAGTCGGAAATAAAAGTTACAAGTCGTTTTTGAAAGAGGTAGTCATTTCTGTCGAAAGAACGACATCTTGATGACCATTTTGAAAAACATACTTTCACTTTGAGTTTAACCATGATTTTTGGATATAGTTTCATGTTCATAAGAAAAATCATTTTTCCAGAAGTATAGCTTTTAAATCAAAGTTCTTCTTAGCTTTTAATTATCCCAACCAAAACAGCCCCCGGTTTTACTACGACGGCGTATATCCAGTTTTATGGTGTTTATCGTGTTTCCTGGTTTTAAATCATTAAGTTAGCATATCATATAGATATAGAAAATGTGTTTAGTTGATTTTAAAAGTCTAGTTAGAAGGATTAACTTTATTTGCGAACAAGTTTAGAATTAACTAAACTATGTTCTAGTGATTACAAGTTTATAACGTTGAATAAGACAGCTTTTTATGTATGAATCGAATGACGTTATGAACATCATTACTACCTCAAGTTCCTTGGATAAACCTAATGGAAATGAGAAAAATGGATCTAGCTTCAAAGGATCCTTGGATGGCTTGAAAGTTCTTGAAGCAGAATCATGACACGAAAACAATTTCAAGTAAGATTTCCACTCGAAATAAGATTGTTATAGTTATTGAAATTGAATTAAAGTTTTAATATGATTATTACCTTGTATTAGAAATATAACCTACTGTAAGTAACAAAGGTTTCTTGATCTTGGATGATTACTTGGAATGGATTTAGAAAACTTGGAAGTAAAATTGCAATCTTGGAAGTATTCTTGATTTTATGAAACTAGAACTTTTGGAATTTATGAAGAACACTTAGAACTTGAAGATAGAACTTGAGAGAGATCAATTAGATGAAGAAAATTGAAAAATGAAAGTGTTTGTAGGTGTTTTTGGTCGTTGGTGTATGGATTAGATATAAAGGATATGTAATTTTGTTTTCATGTAAATAAGTCATGAATGATTACTCATATTTTTGTAATTTTATGAGATATTTCTTGCTAGTTGCCAAATGATGGTTCCCAAATGTGTTAGGTGACTCAAATGGGCTGCTAAGAGCTAATCATTGGAGTGTATATATCAATAGTACATACATCTAAAAGCTGTGTATTGTACGAGTACGAATACGGGTACATACGAGTAGAATTGTTGATGAAACTGAACGAGGATGTAATTGTAAGCATTTTTGTTAAGTAGAAGTATTTTGATAAGTGTCTTGAAGTATTTCAAAAGTGTATGAATACATATTAAAACACTACATGTATATACATTTTAACTGCGTCGTTAAGTCATCGTTAGTCGTTACATGTAAGTGTTGTTTTGAAACCTTTAGGTTAACGATCTTGTTAAATGTTGTTAACCCAATGTTTATAATATCAAATGAGATTTTAAATTATTATATTATCATGATAATATGATGTATGAATATCTCTTAATATGATATATATACATTAAATGTCGTTACAACGATAATCGTAACATATATGTCTCGTTTCAAAATCATTAAGTTAGTAGTCTTGCTTTTACATATGTAGTTCATTGTTAATATACTTAATGATATGTTTACTTATCATAATATCATGTTAACTATATATATATCCATATATATGTCATCATATAGTTTTTACAAGTTTTAACGTTCGTGAATCACCGGTCAACTTGGGTGGTCAATTGTCTATATGAAACCTATTTCAATTAATCAAGTCTTAACAAGTTTGATTGCTTAACATGTTGGAAACACTTAATCATGTAAATAACAATTTCATTTAATATATATATAAACATGGAAAAGTTCGGGTCACTACAGTACCTACCCGTTAAATAAATTTCGTCCCGAAATTTTAAGCGATTGGAGGTGTTGGCTCATCTTCTGGAAATAAGTGCGGGTACTTCTTCTTCATCTGATCTTCTCATTCCAAGGTGAACTCGGGTCCTCTACGAGCATTCCATCGAACCTTAACAATCGGTATCTTGTTTTGTTTAAGTCTCTCAACCTCACGATCCATTATTTCAACGGGTTCTTCAATGAATTGAAGTTTTTCATTGATTTGGATTTTGTCCAACGGAATAGTGAGATCTTCTTTAGAAAAACATTTCTTCAAATTTGAAACGTGGAAAGTGTTATGTACAGCCACGAGTTGTTGAGGTAACTCAAGTCGGTAAGCTACTGGTCCGACACGATCAATAATCTTGAATGGTCCAATATACCTTGGATTTAATTTACCTCGTTTACCAAATCGAACAACGCCTTTCCAAGGTGCAACCTTAAGCATGACCATCTCTCCAATTTCAAATTCTATATCTTTTCTTTTAATGTCGGCGTAGCTCTTTTGTCAACTTTGGGCGGTTTTCAACCGTTGTTGAATTTGGATGATCTTCTCGGTAGTTTCTTGTATTATCTCTGGACCCGTAATCTGTCTATCCCCCACTTCACTCCAACAAATTGGAGACCTGCAATTTCTACCATAAAGTGCTTCAAATGGCGTCATCTCAATACTTGAATGATAGCTGTTGATGTAGGAAAATTCTGCTAACGGTAGATGTCGATCCCAACTGTTTCCGAAATTAATAACACATGCTCGTAGCATGTCTTCAAGCGTTTGTATCGTCCTTTCGCTCTGCCCATCAGTTTGTGGATGATATGCAGTACTCATGTCTAGACGAGTTCCTAATGCTTGCTGTAATGTCTGCCAGAATCTTGAAATAAATCTGCCATCCCTATCAGAGATAATAGAGATTGGTATTCCATGTCTGGAGATGACTTCCTTCAAATACAGTCGTGCTAACTTCTCCATCTTGTCATCTTCTCTTATTGGCAGGAAGTGTGCTGATTTGGTGAGACGATCAATTATTACCCAAATAGTATCAAAACCACTTGCAGTCCTTGGCAATTTAGTGATGAAATTCATGGTAATGTTTTCCCATTTCCATTCTGGGATTTCGGGTTGTTGAAGTAGACCTGATGGTTTCTGATGCTCAGCTTTGACCTTAGAACACGTCAAACATTCCCCTACGTATTTAGCAACATCGGCTTTCATACCCGGCCACCAAAAATGTTTCTTGAGATCCTTGCACATCTTCCCCGTTCCAAGATGTATTGAGTATCTGGTTTTATGAGCTTCTCTAAGTACCATTTCTCTCATATCTCCAAATTTTGGTACCCAAATCCTTTCAGCCCTGTACCGGGTTCCGTCTTCCCGAATATTAAGATGCTTCTCCGATCCTTTGGGTATTTCATCCTTTAAATTTCCCTCTTTTAAAACTCCTTGTTGCGCCTCCTTTATTTGAGTAGTAAGGTTATTGTGAATCATTATATTCATAGGTTTTACTCGAATGGGTTCTCTGTCCTTCCTGCTCAAGGCGTCGGCTACCACATTTGCCTTCCCCGAGTGGTAACGAATCTCAAAGTCGTAATCATTCAACAATTCAATCCACCTACGCTGCCTCATATTCAGTTGTTTCTGATTAAATATGTGTTGAAGACTTTTGTGGTTGGTATATATAATACTTTTGACCCCATATAAGTAGTGCCTCCAAGTCTTTAATGCAAACACAACCGCGCCTAATTCCAAATCATGCGTCGTATAATTTTGTTCGTGAATCTTCAATTGTCTAGACGCATAAGCAATCACCTTCGTTCATTGCATTAATACACAACCGAGACCTTGCTTTGATGCGTCACAATAAATGACAAAATCATCATTCCCTTCAGGCAATGACAATATAGGTGCCGTAGTTAGCTTTTTCTTCAATAACTGAAACGCTTTCTCTTGTTCATCCTTCCATTCAAATTTCTTCCCTTTATGCGTTAATGCAGTCAAGGGTTTTGCTATTCTGGAAAAGTCTTGGATGAACCTTCTGTAGTAACCAGCTAGTCCTAAAAACTGGCGTATGTGTTTCGGAGTTTTCGGGGTTTCCCACTTTTCAACAGTTTCTATCTTTGCCGGATCCACCTTAATACCTTCTTTGTTCACTATGTGACCGAGGAATTGAACTTCTTCCAACCAAAATGCACACTTTGAAAATTTAGCGTACAATTCTTCCTTCCTCAATACTTCTAACACCTTTCTCAAATGTTCACCGTGTTCTTGGTCATTCTTTGAGTAAATAAGTATGTCATCAATGAAAACAATGACAAACTTGTCAAGGTATGGTCCACACACTCGGTTCATAAGGTCCATGAACACAGCTGGTGCATTAGTTAAACCAAACGGCATGACCATAAACTCGTAATGACCGTAACGTGTTCTGAAAGCAGTCTTTGGAATATCATCTTCTTTCACCCGCATTTGATGATACCCGGAACGTAAGTCAATCTTTGAATAAACAGACGAGCCTTGTAGTTGATCAAATAAGTCGTCGATTCTCGGTAGTGGGTAGCGGTTCTTGATGGTAAGTTTGTTCAACTCTCGGTAGTCGATACACAACCTGAATGTACCATCTTTCTTCTTGACAAACAAAACAGGAGCTCCCTACGGTGATGTGCTTGGTCGAATGAAACCACGCTCTAAAAGTTCTTGTAATTGGCTTTGCAGTTCTTTCATCTCGCTGGGTGCGAGTCTGTAAGGAGCACGAGCTATTGGTGCAGCTCCTGGTACAAGATCTATTTGAAATTCAATGGATCGATGTGGGGGTAATCCCGGTAATTCTTTCGGAAATACATCGAGAAATTCTTTTGTGATGGGAACATCATTGATGCTCTTTTCTTCAGTTTGTACTTTCTCGACGTGTGCTAGAACAGCATAGCAACCTTTTCTTATTAGTTTTTGTGCCTTCAAATTACTAATAAGATGTAGCTTCGTGTTGCCCTTTTCTCCGTACACCATTAAGGGTTTTCCTTTTTCTCGTATAATGCGAATTGCATTTTTGTAACAAACGATCTCTGCTTTCACTTCTTTCAACCAGTCCATACCGATTATCACATCAAAACTCCCTAACTCTACTGGCATCAAGTCAATCTTAAATGTTTCGCTAACCAGTTTAATTTCTCGATTCCGACATATATTATCTGCTGAAATTAATTTACCATTTGCTAATTCGAGTAAAAATTTACTATCCAAAGGCGTCAATGGACAACTTAATTTAGCACAAAAATCTCTACTCATATAGCTTCTATCCGCACCCGAATCAAATAAAACGTAAGCAGATTTATTGTCAATAAGAAACGTACCCGTAACAAGCTCCGGGTCTTCCTGTGCCTCTGCCGCATTAATATTGAAAACTCTTTCGCGGCCTTGTCCATTCGTGTTCTCCTGGTTCGGGCAATTTCTAATAATGTGGCCCGATTTTCCACATTTATAACAAACTACATTGGCATAACTTGCTCCGACACTACTTGCTCCGCCATTACTCGTTCCGACACCATTTGTTCCTTTCGTTCTGTTAACCCCTGGTCCGTAGACCTCACACTTCGCCGCGCTATGACCATTTCTTTTACACTTGTTGCAAAATTTGGTGCAGAACCCCGAGTGATACTTTTCATACCTTTGGCATAGCTGCTTCTGATTGTTGTTGTTGTTGTAGTTATTATTGTTGTTAAGATGATTGTTGTAGTTGCTATTGTTGTTGTTGTTGTTGTTGGGCCGTTTGTTGTAGTTGCGATTGATGTTGCGATTGTTAGGATAGTTGTTGCGATTATTGTTGTAATTGCTGTTGTTGTTGTATTGGTGATTCTTATCACCGTTTTCCTCCCACTTTCTTTTGACTTGCTTTACATTGGCCTCTTCAGCAGTCTGTTCTTTAATTCTTTCTTCAATCTGGTTCACTAGTTTGTGAGCCATTCTACATGCCTGTTGTATGGAGGCGGGCTCGTGTGAACTTATATCTTCTTGTATTCTTTCCGGTAATCCTTTCACAAACGCGTTGATCTTCTCTTCCTCATCTTCGAACGCTCCCGGACACAATAGGCATAATTCTGTGAATCGTCTTTCGTACGTGGTAATATCAAATCCTTGGGTTCGTAACCTTCTAAGTTCTGTCTTGAGCTTATTGACCTCGGTTCTGGGATGGTACTTCTCGTTCATCAAGTGCTTGAATGCTGACCACGGTAGTGCGTAAGCATCATCTTGTCCCACTTGCTCTAGATAGGTATTCCACCATGTTAACGCAGAACCTGTGAAGGTATGCGTAGCGTACTTCACTTTGTCCTCTTCAGTACACTTACTTATGGCAAACACCGATTCGACCTTCTCGGTCCACCATTTCAATCCGATCGGTCCTTCGGTTCCATCAAATTCCAAAGGTTTGCAGGCAGTGAATTCTTTGTAGGTGCATCCTACACGATTTCCTGTATTGCTAGATCCATGGTTATTGTTGGTATGTAGCGCGGCCTGTACTGCGGCTATGTTTGAAGCAAGAAAGGCACAAAATTCCTCTTCACTCATATTCAAGGTGTGTCGAGTAGTCGGTGCCATTTCCTTCAAAATAGTCAAATGAAACGAGTTAATCATATAGAATATCAAGAGTAGTCAATAGTATTTTGTAGCATAATATGAACTTATTTATAAAAGCTCTTTCTTCATATTAGCATTTTATACTCTTTAATTCGGGTAGTACCTACCCGTTAAGTTCATACTTAGTAGCTAAAATACCATTTCAACTACTACAATTCTATATGAAAAACTAATCACAAAAAAATATATATCATATTCAAACCTTTATACAATAACTTGCAAACTTACAATACCGCTATTTTACATATAGCATGAAATATAGCACATAAAACTTTGATACAAAGTAGTTGCGAAGATAATTCTAGTTAATAAATAAGGCGTTCAGCAAAGGTAACAAAGACACGTAATTCATACGTCCAGAAACAAGTCATGCATTCTGGTTTTACTAATACCACTTCCCATCCTTGGTCTTGTGGAACGTAACCGTTGTGACCGATAGTATGACAACGTGTTGTAACGTCGTCAACAGGACGAAGGTTACGTAATGACCAACAGTCTAGTAATAACCTAAAAACCTCATTTCTTACCCCAATTACCGACTCCGTCACTTGTGGGAACATTTTGTTTAATAGTTGTAGCCCGATGTTCTTTTTCTCACTTTGGTGAGAAGCGAACATTACTAACCCGTAAGCATAACATGCTTCTTTATGTTGCATGTTAGCCGCTTTTTCTAAATCATGAAGTCTTATATTCGGATACATTGAGTCAAAATAATTTCTTAACCCGTTGCGTAAAATAGCATTTGGGTTCCCCGCAATATATGCGTCAAAGTAAACACATCGTAACTTATGGGTTTCCCAATGTGATATCTCCCATCTTTCAAACGAAAGCCTTTTATAAACCAAGGCATTCTTGGAACGTTCTTCGAATGTCTTACAAACTGATTTTGCCATAAATAGTTGTGCCGAGGAATTCTGACCGACTCTAGACAAGATTTCATCAATCATGTCTCCGGGTAAGTCTTCTAAAATATTGGGTTGTCTATCCATTTTGTGTTTTTATACTGTAAAATAGACAAGAGTTAGATTCATAAAAGATACTTATTAATACAAGCAATTTTTACATATATCGTAAAGCATAAGCACACTATATTACATATATTACACCGCACAAATACAACTATCTTATTCCGACTCACTCGTTTCTTCTTTTTCGAACTTAGTTCTTTTTGCTAAGTTTTTAGGGATATATGATGTTTCCCTAATACGAGCCGTCTTTTTCCACATTGTTCTAGAAAAACCTGGTGGTTTAGAGGTTCCCGGGTTATTGTTACAACTTAAGAAATACGGGTGTTGACGATACATATAAAGTTCATCGGGGTTGGAATCAGATTTCTCTATTTTTATGCCCTTTCCCTTATTGTTCTCTTTTGTCTTTTTAAATTCAGTTGGGGTAATTTCTATAACATCATCGGAATTTTCGTCGGGATCCGATTCATGGGAGAATTGGTAATCCTCCCAATATTTTGCTTCCTTGGCGGAAACACCGTTGACCATAATTAACCTTGGTCGGTTGGTTGAGGATTTTCTTTTACTTAACCGTTTTATTATTTCCCCCACCGGTTCTATTTCTTATTCAGGTTCCTCCTCCTCCGGTTCTGATTCTTCTTTCGGTTCCGATTCTTCTTCCGGTTCCTCTTCGGGAACTTGTGAATCAGTCCACGAATCATTCCAAATTACATTTGACTCTTCATTATTATTAGGTGAGTCAATGGGACTTGTATTAGAGGTAGACATCTATCACATAATATCAAACACGTTAAGAGATTAATATATCACATAATATTCACATGTTAAAAATATATAGTTTTCAACAAAATTTGTTAAGCAATCATTTTTCAAGTAAACACGGTCGAAGTCCAGACTCACTAATGCATCCTAACAAACTCGATAAGAAACACTAATGCAAAATTCTGGTTCTCTAAGACCAACGCTCGGATACCAACTGAAATGTCCCGTTCTTATTGATTAAAAACGTTCCATATTAATTGATTTCGTTGCGAGGTTTTGACCTCTATATGAGACGTTTTTCAAAGACTGCATTCATTTTAAAACTAACCATAACCTTTATTTCATCAATAAAGGTTTAAAAAGCTTTACGTAGATTATCAAATAATGATAATCTAAAATATCCTGTTTACACACGACTATTACATAATGGTTTACAATACAAATATGTTACAACGAAATAAGTTTCTTGAATGCAGTTTTTACACAATATCATACAAGCATGGACTCCAAATCTTGTCCTTATTTAAGTATGTGACAGCGGAAGCTCTTAATAATCACCTGAGAATAAACATGCTTAAAACGTCAACAAAAATGTTGGTGAGTTATAGGTTTAACCTATATATATCAAATCGTAACAATAGACCACAAGATTTCATATTTCAATATACATCCCATACATAGAGATAAAAATCATTCATATGGTGAACACCTGGTAACCGACAATAACAAGATGCATTTTTAAGAATATCCCCATCATTCCGGGACACCCTTCGGATATGATATAAATTTCGAAGTACTAAAGCATCCGGTACTTTGGATGAGGTTTGTTAGGCCCAATAGATCTATCTTTAGGATTCGCGTCAATTAGGGTGTATGTTCCCTAATTCTTAGATTACCAGACTTAATAAAAAGGGGCATATTCGATTTCGATAATTCAACCATAGAATGTAGTTTCACGTACTTGTGTCTATTTTGTAAATCATTTATAAAACCTGCATGTATTCTTATCCCAAAAATATTAGATTTTAAAAGTGGGACTATAACTCACTTTCACAGATTTTTACTTCGTCGGGAAGTAAGACTTGGCCACTGGTTGATTCACGAACCTATAACAATATATACATATATATCAAAGTATGTTCAAAATATATTTACAATACTTTTAATACATTTTGATGTTTTAAGTTTATTAAGTCAGCTGTCCTCGTTAGTAACCTACAACTAGTTGTCCACAGTTAGATGTACAGAAATAAATCGATAAATATTATCTTGAATCAATCCACGACCCAGTGTATACGTATCTCAGTATTGATCACAACTCAAACTATATATATATTTTGGAATCAACCTCAACCATGTATAGCTAACTCCAACATTCACATATAGAGTGTCTATGGTTGTTCCGCAATATATATATAGATGGGTCGACATGATAGGTCGAAACATTGTATACGTGTCTATGGTATCTCAAGATTACATAATATACAATATAAGTTGATTAGGTTATGGTTGGAATAGATTTATTACTAACTTTCACGTAGGTAAAATGAGTAGTTTTTATCAATCTTGTTTTACTCGCCATTTCTTCATTTCTAATCCGTTTTAAGTGATTCCAGTGGCCACGATTTCGTATTGAACTTAACTTTATGAATATAAATAGAAAAAGTATAAGTTTATAGTCAGAAATACAAGTTACAAGTCGTTTGTTAAAGAGGTAGTCATTTCCGTCGAAAGAACGACATCTTGATGACCATTTTGAAAAACATATTTTCACTTTGAGTTTAACCATGATTTTTGGATATAGTTTCATGTTCATAAGAAAAATCATTTTTCTAGAAGTATAGCTTTTAAATCAAAGTTCTTCTTAGCTTTTAATTATCCCAACCATAACAGCCACCGGTTTTACTACGACGGCGTATATCCAGTTTTATGGTGTTTATCGTGTTTCCTGGTTTTAAATCATTAAGTTAGCATATCATATAGATATAGAACATGTGTTTAGTTGATTTTAAAAGTCTAGTTAGAAGGATTAACTTTATTTGCGAACAAGTTTAGAATTAACTAAACTATGTTCTAGTGATTACAAGTTTATAACGTTGAATAAGAAAGCTTTTTATGTATGAATCGAATGATGTTATGAACATCATTACTACCTCAAGTTCTTTGGATAAACCTACTGGAAATGAGAAAAATGGATCTAGCTTCAAAGGATCCTTGGATGGCTTGAAAGTTCTTGAAGCAGAATCATGACACGAAAACAATTTCAAGTAAGATTTCCACTCGAAATAAGATTGTTATAGTTATTGAAATTGAATTAAAGTTTTAATATGATTATTACCTTGTATTAGAAAGATAACCTACTGTAAGTAACAAAGGTTTCTTGATCTTGGATGATTACTTGGAATGGATTTAGAAAACTTGGAAGTAAACTTGCAATCTTGGAAGTATTCTTGATTTTATGAAACTAGAACTTTTGGAATTTATGAAGAACACTTAGAACTTGAAGATAGAACTTGAGAGAGATCAATTAGATGAAGAAAATTGAAGAATGAAAGTGTTTGTAGGTGTTTTTGGTCGTTGGTGTATGGATTAGATATAAAGGATATGTAATTTTGTTTTCATGTAAATAAGTCATGAATGATTACTCATATTTTTGTAATTTTATGAGATATTTCTTGCTAGTTGCCAAATGATGGTTCCCACATGTGTTAGGTGACTCACATGGGCTGCTAAGAGCTGATCATTGGAGTGTATATACCAATAGTACATACATCTAAAAGCTGTGTATTGTACGAGTACGAATACGGGTACATACGAGTAGAATTGTTGATGAAACTGAACGAGGATGTAATTGTAACATTTTTGTTAAGTAGAAGTATTTTGATAAGTGTCTTGAAGTCTTTCAAAAGTGTATGAATACATATTAAAACACTACATGTATATACATTTTAACTGCGTCGTTAAGTCATCGTTAGTCGTTACATGTAAGTGTTGTTTTGAAACCTTTAGGTTAACGATCTTGTTAAATGTTGTTAACCCAATGTTTATAATATCAAATAAGATTTTAAATTATTATATTATCATGATAATATGATGTATGAATATCTCTTAATATGATATATATACATTAAATGTCGTTACAACGATAATCGTTACATATATGTCTCGTTTCAAAATCATTAAGTTAGTAGTCTTGCTTTTACATATGTAGTTCATTGTTAATATACTTAATGATATGTTTAATTATCATAATATCATGTTAACTATATATATATATCCATATATATGTCATCATATAGTTTTTACAAGTTTTAACGTTCGTGAATCACCGGTCAACTTGGATGGTCAATTGTCTATATGAAACCTATTTCAATTAATCAAGTCTTAACAAGTTTGATTGCTTAACATGTTGGAAACACTTAATCATGTAAATAACAATTTCATTTAATATATATATAAACATCAGAGTTCGTCTTGTCAAACATATCTTCAGCCCAACTCCCGTCCATACTAGCACTAAAATCCAAAACCTGCAAGGGAGGAGGTGAGGGGTTAGCACAAGGCTAAGTGAATGGAATTATCAAAAGGTCTAGCATACAGTACCAACTTGTACTCCTACAGCAACAACATACAACAACAAGCAACATACAATAACTGGCAATTATGCTCCAACTAGAGGATCGGCAGCTTGTATGGGCACACGACTACTAGTTGATCGGGCTAGAGTCTACCGATAGTCTTTACTACTGAATCCTCAGTATAGTCATCCACACGCAGGTGATGCGTCATTCAGCACTATACTCAACAAACAGTAGCCAACTAGACCCAACCACAACTAGGTTGGCCTCTCTGAGCTGAACCTAACAGATCAAGGTTCCAACTACAACAATAACTACAACTAGTGCACAGACAACCATTCAACTACTACTACTACAACAGGCAACTAATACTACTAAAAGCATAGCAACCTTAACTGCGATCAACTGTACAACATAACTACTAAACATGGCAACTAACAACACTATAAACATAGTAGCGCAACTTGCTACTCTATATTACACCAAGTGATAATCCCACTCACCGATTACCAGCAACTGAAGGTTCTCAGAGATCTAATCTTTCTGAGCCTTCACCTTTTTGTTTATTACCTGTGAATCACCACATAATATCTCAAGTTAGTACTATATCCAAGTATTAATACACGACTTTACATTCTATGGAAATATTCACATAACAGACAAGATTTTCGAGCAAAAGTTCTCGAGCAGTTCGAGTTTTCGAGCGAATTCGAGTTTTTCGAGCAATTCGAGCTTTTTGAGCAATTTCGAGTTTTTCGAGCAATTCGAGCTTTTCGAGCTTTTCGAGCAATTTCGAGTTTTTCGAGCAATTCGAGCTTTTCGAGCAATTTCGAGTTTTTCGAGCAATTCAAGCTTTTCGAGTTTTTCGAGCAATAACATGTTTTCGAGCAACTCGAGTTTTTCGAGCAGTAACATGATTTCGAGCAACTAGAGTTTTTTGAGCAGTAACATGTTTTCGAGCAGAAGGTTCTAGAGCACTGTTTTCGAGCGAGTTTCGAGCACTGTTTTCGAGCGAGTTTCGAGCACTGTTTTCGAGCGAGTTTTCGAGCATCTTCTTCTTCACCATCAGCTTTGCTGATTTGGTGATTTTAAGCCAAAAAAAACTCGATTTCGAGGTTTATAGTCCAAATTCAAGCATAAAGAAACATACTAAACATACATAAACACTTTTCCCAACTATAAACATCAAAATCTAGCATTTACAATCAAGATCTGGGATTAATTCATCCCAAAATACTCACTTTATCATAAACTCAAGTTCTAACACACAATTCATCATTTTTAACAAGTTCTTACTCAATTCACAGCATAATTAGATCATAATAACTATATAGCAACTATTTCTAACATCAATTAAACATAACAAACACAAATCATGAAGATTCAAGCTCATAATTATTAAAAACCCATTTTACACACAAAACCCAATTTCTATAAATTAAAGCACGAATTCAAGCATGCTAACCTGGATAAATGCTTATAAGAATGATATGATTCAGTTCCTAAAGCCTCTTGATTCAATTTCTAGCTTAGATTCAATTAGGGTTTTTGAGATGATGAAAGTTAGGTACGGGTCTAGTTCTTGCACAAATTGGGAAATGAATGGAAGTATCCAGATATTAGTTACTTAAGTGGGTTATAAACCCACACCCCATAACACACGGGTATTTATCAGTTTTCTGATATCTTTCGTACTTCGTTAGGAGGCCCTAACGGAGTCTAAATTCAACAAACGAACCTGTTCTGTGACCCTTGTCACAAACTGGTCTCAACTAAACAACCAAATAATTATAAACATATAATTATTAAAAATCACCAATTACACCATACCCAAGGGTACAATGGTCATTTCAACTAGGCCCAAAATGCGGGTGTTACAAATCTACCCTCCTTAAAAGAGATTCCATCCTCGGAATCGGGTCAACTATGATCAACAAACCCAAAAATTGTTACTCGCACCGCCAAAACACTCGGTTAAATTTATCGATCTTATCCCCGATACCGACAATATCCACCACAATTGCATAGGGAAATGAGATTCTTGATGTCAATACACTCCCAGTACAAAATAAGTTGTCATCATCTTCATCGATCAACGCCCGTTAATCCACTTAAGCCCACAAATTACACGATCAAGTCAAATAATCAGAGTCGCCATTCCGTATCATAAATGTCACGATCTGTCATCCAATTCAAATCTTTATACTATCCATTTTTCCCAATATCCAAAGCTTAGGCAATAGAATTAGTCATCATGCTAAAATCTATACCTATGTCCACGAAATTGTCTCGTAAGTCAACAGGACTTCACAGGTTATTCATCTCATATCCAGTCACATCACAATCCAATATAGAACAGGCCGCCTAAATTTTTTTTTCTTCAGCTTCCCAGAAATTCCGTATGATTTATCACAATATACTTCTGTTGGCCAGGCACAAGCATATTATCCTAAATCATACCTTCATTCTGAGTTGTTCGAAATGGAAAAATTCTACTTGTCTCATTCACTAACTAATGTCCAATCAATCTCCTCAATAAGCATCGGTAATTAATTTAACTACTTTATGACTAATCAATCACAACATCTGTCCAACCATAGTTACTCAAATCTTGTCTATCAATCATCTAAATATAATCTATCAACCAGATCATACATCCAAAAGCATAGGCAATACCATCATAACAATCATACTCATGCCACTATCCAACAACTTCATGTCGTCCAAAAGTCCACTATACAAACATACTCAACGCATCTCTATCCAAGTCACGGTCCTCAATCTCTAAAAGTCAACCTAAGGATCACCCTTACCCCACATAGCACACAAGGGTCGCGACCAGACATACAACACATAACGCAACAAAATAAATCTTTACACTACTATCAAGATCTACTAATCTACCATACATATATATACACCCAATCATATACATGTATATAACTAAATAATACGAGGATTTTGAAGCATACCTGTATTCACATCATATTCAACATCTACATCGGCAACCATCTGATAAGCTCTTGCTGTTGCCGTAGATGGATTCTTTCTTTTCTGCTCAACTGGAGAACCAGAAGATCCACCTACTGATCCCGACTGCGCTCCTGGCCCCGCCCCAGAACCTGATCCTCTTACATATAGACACTGAGCTGACCTATGCCCCACTTGATGACATCTCCAACATACATCCTCTTGGAACGAACACATCCGAATCTCGTGTCCCACAATACCACATCTCAAACATCTTTTGGTTGAATCTGAACAAGGACCACTATGAGATGATCTGCAACTATAACACCAAGAATTCTGACTTGTTGCTGACCCACTATGTTCTGACCCACTTTTCTGTTTCAACTTAACAGACTTCTTTGACCTAGAGTCTGAATGACTCATCACCTGATCTTGTTGTGGCATCTCGTAACCTACTATTCTATTCTTTGCTGCTCTTACGTCATCCTCTACCATCTTAGCCATAACAAACGCTTGCGATAACGTCATAGCCATCCTTGTAGTGACCCGAACTTTTCCATGTTTATATATATTAATTGAGATTGATATTTACATGATTAAATGTTTCCAACATGTTAAGCAATCAAACTTGTTAAGACTTGATTAATTGAAATATGTTTCATATAGACAATTGACCACCCAAGTTGACCGGCGATTCACGAACGTTAAAACTTGTAAAAACGACATGACGATATATATATGGATATACATATGGTTAACATGAGATTATGATAAGTAAGTATCTCCATAAGTATATTAATAATGAGTTATATACATATAAACAAGACTACTAACTTAAGGATTTCGAAATGAGACATATATGTAACGATTATCGTTGTAACGACATTTAAATGTATATATATCATATTAAGATATATTAATATATCATAATATCATGATAATATAATAATTTAACATCTCATTAGATATAATAAACAATGGGTTAACAACATTAATTGAGATCGTTAACTTAAAGGTTTCAAAACAACACTTACATGTAACGACTAACGATGACTTAACGACTCAGTTAAAATGTATATACATGTAGTGTATTTAGATGTATTAAAATACTTTTGGAAGACTTCAAGACATATATCAAAACATTCATACTTAACGAAAATGGTTACAGTTACTTTTCCATTCTTTTCTTTCATCAAGAATTCTAGTCGTATTCTTGCCCGTATTATACACAGCTTCAAAACGTACTTACTATGAGTATATACCAATAGGAACTAGCATGGGATTCCACTCTTGATTATGTCATGTATGACTAATCAATTTTAACTTCTACCATGAGCTAGTCAACTAACTAGAACTCCTTTTAACCCCACTCACCACTCACCAATTACCACTCATCATTCACTCCATTTCACTTCCAATTCTCTTTTTAATTCTCTCTCAACACACACACACTATTATGAAAGTATTTTTCCAGTAGTTAATCATAATCTTCATCAAAAATCACTTCAAGAATCAAGCTATAATCATCATAGGAAGAACACTTCAAGAACACTTCAAAAATCCCTTCAAGTTTACTAATTTACTTCCAAGCTTTCTAATCCATTCCAAGTAATCATCTAAGATCAAGAAACCTTTGTTATATACAGTAGGTTATCTTTCTTATTCAAGGTAATATTCATATTCAAACTTTGATTCAATTTCTATAACTATAAACTATCTTAATTCGAGTAAAAATCTTACTTGAACTTGTTTTTGTGTCATGATCCTACTTCAAGAACTTTCAAGCCATCCAAGATCCTTTGAAGCTAGATCATTTCTTGTCACTTCCAGTAGGTTTACCTACTAAACTTGAGGTAGTAATGATGTTCATAACATCATTCGATTCATATATATAAAACTATCTTATTCGAAGATTTAAACTCGTAATCACTAGAACATAGTTTAGTTAATTCTAAACTTGTTCGCAAACAAAAGTTAATCCTTCTAACTTGACTTTTAAAATTAACTACACACATGTTCTATATCTATATGATATGCTAACTTAATGATTTAAAACCTGGAAACACGAAAAACACCGTAAAACCGGATTTACGCCGTCGTAGTAACACCGCGGGCTGTTTTGGGTTAGTTAATTAAAAACTATGATAAACTTTGATTTAAAAGTTGTTATTCTGAGAAAATGATTTTTATTATGAACATGAAACTATATCCAAAAATTATGGTTAAACTCAAAGTGGAAGTATGTTTTCTAAAATGGTCATCTAGACGTCGTTCTTTCGACTGAAATGACTACCTTTACAAAAACGACTTGTAACTTATTTTTCCGACTATAAACCTATACTTTTTCTGTTTAGATTCATAAAATAGAGTTCAATATGAAACCATAGCAATTTGATTCACTCAAAACGGATTTAAAATGAAGAAGTTATGGGTAAAACAAGATTGGATAATTTTTCTCATTTTAGCTACGTGAAAATTGGTAACAAATCTATTCCAACTATAACTTAATCAAATTGTATTGTATATTATGTAATCTTGAGATACCATAGACACGTATACAATGTTTCGACCTATCATGTCGACACATCTATATATATTTCGGAACAACCATAGACACTCTATATGTGAATGTTGGAGTTAGCTATACAGGGTTGAGGTTGATTCCAAAATATATATAGTTTGAGTTGTGATCAATACTGAGATACGTATACACTGGGTCGTGGATTGATTCAAGATAATATTTATCGATTTATTTCTGTACATCTAACTGTGGACAACTAGTTGTAGGTTACTAACGAGGACAGCTGACTTAATAAACTTAAAACATCAAAATATATTAAAAGTGTTGTAAATATATTTTAAACATACTTTGATATATATGTATATATTGTTATAGGTTCGTGAATCAACCAGTGGCCAAGTCTTACTTCCCGACGAAGTAAAAATCTGTGAAAGTTTTAAAATCTAATATTTTTGGGATGAGAATACATGCAGGTTTTATAAATGATTTACAAAATAGACACAAGTACGTGAAACTACATTCTATGGTTGAATTATCGAAATCGAATATGCCCCTTTTTATTAAGTCTGGTAATCTAAGAATTAGGGAACAGACACTCTAATTGACGCGAATCCTAAAGATAGATCTATTGGGCCTAACAAACCCCATCCAAAGTACCGGATGCTTTAGTACTTCGAAATTTATATTATATCTGAAGGGTGTCCCGGAATGATGGGGATATTCTTATATATATGCATCTTGTTAATGTCGGTTACCAGGTGTTCACCATATGAATGATTTTTATCTCTATGTATGGGATGTGTATTGAAATATGAAATCTTGTGGTCTATTGTTACGATTTGATACATATAGGTTAAACCTATAACTCACCAACATTTTTGTTGACGTTTAAAGCATGTTTATTCTCAGGTGAATACTAAGAGCTTCTGCTGTTGCATACTAAAATAAGGACAAGATTTGGAGTCCATGTTTGTATGATATTGTGTAAAAACTGCATTCAAGAAACTGATTTCGATGTAACATATTTGTATTGTAAACCATTATGTAATGGTCGTGTGTAAACAGGATATTTTAGATTATCATTATTTGATAATCTACGTAAAGCTTTTAAACCTTTATTTATGAAATAAAGGTTATGGTTTGTTTTAAAAATGAATGCAGTCTTTGAAAAACATCTCATATAGAGGTCAAAACCTCGCAACGAAATCAATTAATATGGAACGTTTTTAATCAATAAGAACGGGACATTTCAATCCTAACCATTGTTCTGTACTCTGGTAGAATTATATTAACAAAGTGCTGAATTCTGGACTGCTCATCTGGAACCCACTGTTGCACAAACCTTAATTTATCCATATACTGCTCAATCACCTCATCTATCGTCATCTGAGGTGTCATTTTCATTGCCAGAAATTTCGTCTTAATTCGATTAAGGTCATAAGACGAACAATACTGCTCACAAACTTTACTATAAAATTGTTCCCAAGTAATCATGTTCACTTGCTCTTTCGGTATACTAGAAATAACCGTATCCCACCAAACCATTGCCCTATTTTTCAACATACGACTAGCATAAATAACCTGTAATTCTGGTTCGCACTGACAGGCCTCAAAAACCTTTTCTATCTCTCTTAACCAGTTAAGGGTTACCGTTGGGTTAGAACTTCCTGAGTACTCTGGTGGATTACAATTCAGAAACTGTTTGAAGGTACATTTCTTTGGTTGTTGAAACATCGGCGTCTGATACGGACCCCACATCTGATTTGGGAACTGTTGATTAAACTGAGGTGGCATCTGAAACTGTTGAGGAAACTGATATTGAGGTGGTAACCATTGCTGTTGTTGGAAAGTACTTCCAATTTGCTGATAATTATTTGACTGCACCGGATACCCACTGATCGTCTGATTCGGTACACTACCACTTGGATTCACGGTTACCTGACGTTGTTCTAATTCCCTTATTCGATCACGTGCTTCCTTTAACTTACTTTGCAAATCTATTATTTGTTCCTATGGATCCTCTTCTGACACGTACCCGTCTTCATCTGGGGCTCTGAATGTTCCGGGGGCTGACGGACCAGTTGCGTTTCCTATATTATCTGCCATATCTGCACTACCACAACATCTCACACAAACTCTTAGTGGAAAACAGGTTAGTACCTATCAACTAACTCATGTAATCCCTACATTCACTTAACCCGTTCCCTCAGATATGTTTGACACAACACAAGGTTTGGGAACATGACATTCAACACAATGTGCATGCGGCCAAACCTATGCTCTGATACCAAGTTGTGACGCCAGCAAATTTTTTTTTTTTTTAAATCACAGCGGAAATCTTAATTCACATAAATACCCTTAGTTAATTACAAACATGATTATCACAAATCATTAGCTAGTTACTTATTACAAACCACCGGTGTTACGTTAAACAACTAGTTACATATTTATAAAGGTTAAGACATCAGAGTTTGTCTTGTCAAACATATCTTCAGCCCAACTCCCGTCCATACTAGCACTAAAATCCAAAACCTGCAAGGGAGGAGGTGAGGGGTTAGCACAAGGCTAAGTGAATGGAATTATCAAAAGGTCTAGCATACAGTACCAACTTGTACTCCTACAGCAACAACATACAACAACAAGCAACATACAATAACTGGCAACTATGCTCCAACTAGATGATCGGCGGCTTGTACGGGCACACGACTACTAGTTGATCGGGCTAGAGTCTACTGATAGTCTTTACTACTGAATCCTCAGTATAGTCATCCACACGCAGGTGATGCGTCATTCAGCACTATACTCAACAAACAGTAGCCAACTAGACCTAACCACAACTAGGTTGACCTCTCTGAGCTGAACCTAACAGATCAAGGTTCCAACTACAACAACAACTACAACTAGTGCACAGACAACCATTCAACTACTACTACTACAACAGGCAACTAATACTACTAAAAGCATAGCAACCTTAACTGCGATCAACTGTACAACATAACTACTAAACATGGCAACTAACAACACTATAAACATAGTAGCGCAACTTGCTACTCTATACTACACCAAGTGATAATCCCACTCACCGATTACCAGCAACTGAAGGTTCTCAGAGATCTAATCTTTCTGAGCCTTCACCTTTTTGTTTATTACCTGTGAATCACCACATAATATCTCAAGTTAGTATTATATCCAAGTATTAATAGACGACTTTACATTCTATGGAAATATTCACATAACAGACAAGATTTTCGAGCAAAAGTTCTCGAGCAGTTCGAGTTTTCGAGCAAATTCGAGTTTTTCGAGCAATTCGAGCTTTTCGAGCAATTTCGAGTTTTTCGAGCAATTCTAGCTTTTCGAGCAATTTCGAGTTTTTCGAGCAATAACATGTTTTCGAGCAACTCGAGTTTTTCAAGCAGTAACATGATTTCGAGCAACTCGAGTTTTTCGAGCAGTAACATGTTTTCGAGCAGAAGGTTCTCGAGCACTCTTTTCGAGCGAGTTTCGAGCACTGTTTTCGAGCGAGTTTTCGAGCATCTTCTTCTTCACCATCAGCTTCGCTGATTTGGTGATTTTAAGCCAAAAAAAACTCAATTTCGAGGTTTATAGTCCAAATTCAAGCATAAAGAAACATACTAAACATACATAAACACTTTTCCCAACTATAAACATCAAAATCTAGCATTTACAATCAAAATCTGGGATTAATTCATCCCAAAATACTCACTTTATCATAAACTCAAGTTCTAACACACAATTCATCATTTTTAACAAGTTCTTACTCAATTCACAGCATAATTAGATCATAATAACTATATAGCAACTATTTCTAACATCAATTAAACATAACAAACACAAATCATGAAGATTCAAGCTCATAATTATCAAAAACCCATTTTACACACAAAACCCAATTTCTATAAATTAAAGCACGAATTCAAGCATGCTAACCTGGATAAATGCTTATAAGAATGATATGATTCAGTTCCTAAAGCCTCTTGATTCAATTTCTAGCTTAGATTCAATTAGGGTTTTTGAGATGATGAAAGTTAGGTACGGGTCTAGTTCTTGCACAAATTGGGAAATGAATGGAAGTATCCAGATATTAGTTACTTAAGTAGGTTATAAACCCACACCCCATAATACATGGGTATTTATCAGTTATCTGATATCTTTCGTACTTCGTTAGGAGGCCCTAACGGAGTCTAAATTCAACAAACGAACCTGTTCTGTGACCCTTGTCACAAACTGGTCTCAACTAAACAATCAAATAATTATAAACATATAATTATTAAAAATACCAATTACACCATACCCAAGGGTTCAATGGTCATTTCATCTAGGCCCAAAATGCGGGTGTTACACAAAGTATTAATTGTGAAATCTTTAACGGGTAGGTACTACTCGAGAAATATTTAAGTTCACAATTAATATGTTACACTGTACATTCTTCAATTTTGATTCAAAAATCATTAACTATACTCACTATCTTCACAATGATACACAATCATTTCATACAAATTCAATCACATATTCTGATATCGACGTATCAGAATCCAAGCCATAACTCTGAACCGGTGACGTCATTCTTAGATCTCTACATCTTTCAAAGCTATACTTTAACTTTAAAACTGTGAAAGATCCTTTAGCATCGTTATTACCGAAAATAATCTTGCAATCCCTGTTCAAAGTATCCAGTTTTACCACACTTCCAACCTGTCAACTTCGACTTTTCAGATTAGCCTTATAATAACCTTGATATATACGTTTTTGTTACTGGGGAACCTTTCATGTTCCACCACATTAGCAGTAAATTTACCAACAACTTCATTGATCTTTGACCTTCCGAAAAATCCTTATACTCATTGAAACCGTATCATGTACTCATCCACATCTTGTAACGGCAATTGACATACCAACTATCGGGAATTAGCAATCAGTATTTTGAAATCTTGTAGCACGTCTACGCCAACAGTTATATGTGTACATATAACGTCTACCTCCTGGACTTACATACTTCGAATGTGAAGTTTCCGAAAAACACCCCAAACTACGAAACTAGTTCTTCGAATTTTGGAAAAATGTTGATGAAGCAGCAAAAACTGTAAACGACCTTAACAGTCAAAAGTTTGATGATAAAGAATAGTATGGTGGTAAAGCTGAGAAAAAGAGAAGGTTTGGAACTGGAAAACGGATTGAGCAGACCATGAAGGAGGCTGTGGACAAATCACAAAGACGAAATCTACCTTCAAAGAATCCAAATGATTCAGTGTCTGCTGAAACCATTAGTAAGAACCTTACTTCTTATTCTAAACCTTCACAGACAGATTTTCCGCATCATCCACTGATATTAGAAATTCTAAGATATCATCGTATCTTCCATTATAAATATCCTCCATATTTCTGAAGATATTTTCATAACTATTCTTATCTGAAATCATTTATCTCTTCACGCTATCTTTGTTACATCATAAAAGAAACTATTTTAGTTTCTAAAATCTGAAAAATTCGAAAAATGGATGTTTTGAAGTAATGTTGGGAACTGAAGCATGAATTAGTATAATATAATGACACTTGATCAACGTGATTATATTACAGTAAGTCATGCTGAGTTTCTAATGGAACGTGATAAAGGTTCACAGATCATACCCTCATCATGAACCATGTTACATAACTCTTTCATTCTATTTAACCTCTAAACATATCAAGAAAATATTTTTCTTGATGATTCGGTCTTTTTCGGATATTCTGGTAATTTGACAAGTCAGATTGTGCCATTACCGTTTCTTTCTTAGAACATTAACTATGTTCATTTCAAAATCCATACCTACGAATTTTGGACTATTATTCGCTTGACTTAAAGTCGGGAAGAGAAAACGAAATCATGAAGCTCTGAAATATAATAGAAAATATAAAGCCCAAAAACAATCCCGAAATTATAAACCGTGTATATCGATGCGTATAGCAATATAAAGACACGGGAGAATGAAAAACACTATAACCCCAAGGTAATAGTAGAAGAAAATAACCTCCTCTGGTGGTAGATGAAAAAGAAGAATGAAGGATACGATAGCCAAGAAAATATCAAGAATCAGAACTGGATTAAGCATTTTCACAATCTATTAAGAAGTATGAAATAAGAAAGAAGATTATAGGAGTGGTGAAAATAAATGAAACAGAAGAGGTCAATTTATAGCAAAATATCAGACATAGCAATCGAGGCAGATTACGCATTTTATCAAAGGAAATCCTAATTTCCTTAAATTCCGAAGAATCAAATCTTATTTAAATTATGAAGATTTTATATTCCTTAAATTCCGAAGAATCAAATCTTATTTAAATTATGAAGATTTTCTATTCCTTAAATTCCAGAAATCAATCGTTACTACATCAAGAGATAAAACGAATCTCTATTCTCCATTTCACTCTATTACAGTAACTTTTCTCATACGCTTCGAGTAATCGGATTGTTTTATCTGTATTATTCAATGGTGAAAAAAAAATTCTATTTACCAACTCATATTCGTCATGAAAATATTTTTATTGTTAGCCATGACGACCTCACTCAAATTTCGGGACGAAATTTCTTTAACGGGTAGGTACTGTGACAACCCGGAAATTTTTGACCAAATTTAAACATTATCTTTAAATGATTTAACGTTTCTGACACGGTAAGCAAAGTCTGTAAAACCGAATCTCAAAATTTTTGAACTATTCAAGTACCCTTCGGTTGTTCTTAACGATTCGCGAACCATTATATGTAAATAGATACATATATATACTATAACTTGAAAACGTAACAAAGTTTTAATTGTTTAATACCGTACATTAAACTTATTGGTTTAAATATTTATTTGAATATATATGATAAGTTGGAATATTAATTGTATGAATAACTTGCGACATATATTTAAAACGTGTTTATGAATGTTGAAAATATATATTAACTTGGTCATAAAATGATTTGTTATTATATATATATCAACAAATAGTGAGGCATTGATTTATAGAAGTAAATGACCAAAATACTCGAAAGTTTATGATATACTTTGAGTGGTATAGTTTAGGGATAATTTAAGGCTATATTTTGACAAAGGTACGAGTCACAAAAAGTAAAATACAAGTTTTCTCAGCGTACGAAAGGACATTTGAAAAACCGGAACCGGGACATAAGTCGAGTGATGACGTACGACTTATCAGAAAAAAAATTACAAGTCAACTATGCATGTGAATTTAATATAATATATAATTAATTATATAAATTAAATATATTATATATATAATATAAAATTATGTCGACAAACAAGAAGTTAAAAATTTGTGAGCTGTCCCAGGGTGCCATGCGATCGCATGGCCTTGAAGCACAAATCCCATGCGATCGCATGGGGTACTTTTTCAGAAAAGGTTCTATAAATTGCGCAATTTTTGGCTCAGCTGAATCTATCTCTCTTTCTCTAGTATTATTACTCAGTAATATTTATTTATTTTATTTTATTATTATTATTATTATTATTATTATTATTATTATTAAGATTAATATTATTATTAATCTTATTATTATTAGTATTATTAATTATGTATTATACATAAAATACTACGACGAGGTCATGAGTGGGTTACTTTCAAAATGGGTTTTCAAGTGAGATAGAGCTAAGAAAATTATGGGTAATGTTCGGGGGTATATTTATGAATCAAACCTAGTGTTTATCATCTCCGTTACGTCTACGTACTTTTCTGAAATATTGAATCACAATATTGATACGTAAGCATTTATATTTTATCTTTTATATACTAATAGTGTATCCATGTCTAGTGCTCGAGTATATATATTTATACAAGCTTGTATGCTAAATTTTGTCGTTAAACAGTTTATGATGAATCACGAATTAAATACATATATTACTGGTAAAATGTATATGATATACATGTTTTTGGAAAGCTGGCGAAAAATCAATAACTTTTCATTTAGACACCGAATAGTTTCGATGAACGGATTAAAAGATATGATCAACTGAATTATGATTGAAGTTAATTGAAATTGCTTTTGAATCTGCAATTAAGATTTAAACAACTTGTTTACGAGATTGATAAAATGGATTTTTTGAATATTACCAACCGAGTAAATGAATCCTTATATAAGGTACATCTCGTTTTGTTGAACTTTTGTCAAAATTGACTTTTTGAAATGACTTTTGATAACTTTTGTATGTCTATCTCGAGCATTAGGATTATGATACACTATGACCAGACCTAGCTTGATAAACATTTATTGACCAACATATGTTCTCTAGGTTGAGATCTACGATTAATTGGTAATCCGAGTTTCGGTCACATTTTGGTGAACAACTTTATATGCTGCTAAAGTGAGTTTCATTTGCTCCCTTTTTAAATGCTTTTACAATATATATTTTTGGGCTAAGAATACATGCAATTTATTTTAAACAATGGACACAAGTACATACTAAATTCTATACTGAGTTTGAACCGAAAATCCCTTAGCTTTGGTAACTAGTAACTGCCGGTTATAAGAACTGGTGGGCGCGAGTAGTAGTATATGGATCCATAGGGCTTGACATCTCCGTCTGTTCCTGGTATAGAAACCCTAGCCTGAACTATAAAATAGACGTATGCTATTTGAGTTTAGTACACGTTGGTTTGCGTGTATTGTACATGTTGGTTGCATGTATGTTAAAACATGGGTACTTATTATATAGACGTTAAAGTTTAGTTACCAGGGTGCTCAATCTTGTAGAATATTTTGATAAACGTTTCTAGATGAAACAACTGAAATCTTGTGATCCACTTTTATATACAGATTATGCGAAACACTAAAACTATGAACTCACCAACCTTTGTGTTGACACTTGTTAGCATGTTTATTCTCAGGTTCCCTAGAAGTCTTCCGCTGTTTGCTTATATGTTAGACAAGCTATGTGCATGGAGTCTTACATGGCATATTTTTCAAGGAAACGTTGCATTCACCAAATCATCACCATGTATCTTATTTTGACTGCGTTGTCAACGGAAGTACTGTTGTACACTATTATTTATGGTGATTGTCTATATGTAGAAATCATCAGATGTCGAAAACCTTTGATTTAAATATTCACCATATGGTGTGCCTTTTCAAAAGAATGCAATGTTTACAAAACGTATCATATAGAGGTCAAATACCTCGCAATGAAATCGATGAATGACGTGTTCGTCCATATGGATTTAGAGCGATTGTCACAAATTCATTCTTTTGGAGATTTATCAGGATATTTATCCAATCAATTGTTGTACCAATTGATTTAAAGTCCAATGATTAATGAATAAATCCTTCAGGGAAATTTAGAATGCCCAAATACAACATAGGTAGAGGCATTGACTATAAATATGTGATGAGTTTGTAATAAAATATTTCGTACGGAGTATTATTTATGGTTTTGACTTTGGAGTTAAGAGAAACCACCTAAAATAATGGAGAACCATGGTGTGTAAATTTTTATATGTATATCTGTAAAATAAAGGTAGCATTTGATTTGATTAAGATTATTCTTGATTTGAAAGAATAATGTGATCATTTTATACGAATATGTACTTGTTTTCGGCCCGTACAATTCTATTTAAAATTGCTATCGACCAATTTGAGGAGTTAAGGTAACAACCTCATTGTTACTCCGTATTACTTCTTCGTATTATATTTTGCCATGATGAATGATACGGAGTATATCTTGAACATGAATGCATGATATGTTAGTGATCTATGATAATGATAATGATAAATATATCTATATATTTATAGTGTAATATAAATCTTTAAAATAATATAAATCTTTAAAATAATGATATCATAAATAAAAATTATTAAAATAAAAAAATTAAAAATAAAGAAAAAATTTCTAATTCTCTCATGATGATGCAAGGTTGCAAAAGACGTGAGATGGGCAGTGGCGGAAGCACATAGGGGCAGGGGGGCACCTGCACCCAGTGAATTTTGAAATTTTAGCCCAATTTTTTTTTTATTTTTTTTTTTTTGCTTTTGTCCCAAGCCCAAAACAGATGATCCAATAAATTAAATATTTGGGCCCATGATCCAAGTATCCAACATCCAATTAATTAGAATAATACTCCGTAATACCGTATCTGTGGTTTCAGCTTTCAAATTAGAAGCAGATATCGATCGTACTCCTCTTCTCTGGCGTCTGGCGATTTGGCAAAGTAATACTGAGTAGTCCATTCCCGATCTTCCCATCTTCGGTAATTCCATGTCTTAGTGTTTATAATTTAGAATCTATAAACACAAATATTTTTTAGGGTTCATAGAATTTTGTTGGTAGCCTGCTCATCGCCTCATCTGCTCATCATCGAATTTTGTTTGTATTTATATGGGTTAGGGAATTTTTTTAGTTATAGCTTGGAGAGTTGGAGTTAGAGAGTTTATTTTGTCTAAATAATGTTCGAATTAGAGAGTTTATTGTGTATATATGATGGACTGATTACAGATAAGTAGATAACTGATGGCATACATGACTGATGGGCAGATGGCATACATGCTATTGTTCTATTTGGCACTTCTTTTTTTATTTTGTCTACTAATGCTCTTTTAAGTTGGTAACATTTTAATTTTAACTTATAATTTGATGTTATTCTTTGTTAATTGATAGATATGGATAATTATTATAAAAGAAAAGAAACATCTTCTTCGACTCCAATTAATGTTGTTGAACTGGATGATCTTCCATCGGATCCGGTTGATAGACCAAGAATTTTGAAATATGATGTAAATCAAAGAGACGAGATAAGAAGACAATATTGGATTAGAGGACCTTTTCAACCAAAAGGTTATGATTTTCCATCAACAAATGGTAGGCGTTTTGTCAAAGCTTGGTTCGAAAAATATAATTGGATAGAGTATAGTATAAAGGCGGATAAAGCATATTGTTTGTGTTGCTACTTATTTAGAGATCATATTGGGCACCAAGGTGGTAGTGAGGCATTTGTGACAGAAGGATTCAATAGTTGGAAAAAGTCAGAGAGACTTAAAGAGCATGTTGGTGGTGTAAGTAGCTTTCATAATGCAGCACTAGAAAAGTGTGAATCTTTAACCCGAACGAATCAATCTATTCTCAATGCCTTTGATAAGCAAGATGAAAAATCAAAAACAGATAATCGAATTCGGTTGAGTGCTATGATTTCCGCTTGTAGGTATTGTTTGAAATGTGCAATACCATTTCGTGGTCATGATGAGATGGACACATCTATTTATAAGGGAAATTTCTTGGAATTGATGGACTTAATTTTAAGTCATAATGAGGAACTTCGTAACCTACCAAAAGCTCTGGGGAATAACAAATTGGTGTCTCCTTATATACAAAAAGATGTTGTTAAATGCTTTAAACAAGAAGTACTAGAATGTATCTTTAAGGAAATTGGTGATGATGTGTTTGCGTTGTTAGTTGATGAGTCTAGCGATGTATCTAAAAAGGAACAAATGGTAATTGTGTTGCGATATGTTGATGAACATGGACTTGTTAAAGAAAGATTTGTGGGCCTTGTTCATGTAAAGGATACATCTTCTTTGTCTCTTAAATGTTCCATTGATTCTTTTTTTTCCAAACATAAAGTGAGTATGAATCAATTGAGAGGTCAAGGTTATGATGGATCAAGCAACATGTGAGGTGAGTTCAATGGTTTAAAAGAAAAAATCTTGGAGGAAAATAAATCGGCATATTATGTACATTGCTTTGCTCATTAACTTCAATTAGTGGTTGTAGCGGTTGCAAGAAAACATTTGGCAATAGTGAACTTTTTTGACAAGATAGCCATTTTGATGAATGTTGTTTGTGCTTCTTGTAAACGAAAAGATATTTTGCTAGACACGGAGAAAAAGAGGGTTGAAGAAGAAATTGGTAGTGGTAGAATTGAAACCGGGAAAGGATTGAATCAAGAGGTTTCTCTTATACGGCTCGGAGATACACGATGGAATTCTCACTATAAAACACTTGTGCGTTTGGTTGATATGTTTCCATCTATTATTAAGGTCCTTGAATTTGTTAAAGAAGAAGGAAGTAATGGTTCTAACCAAAATCAAGCGCATGGTCTTTTGAAGTATTTAAAGTCATTTGATTTTGTTTTTTATTTGCATCTAATGTTGCACATTTTAGGGTTGACAAATATATTATCACATGCTCTTCAACGAAAAGATCAAGACATAATTGAAGCGGTTCAATTAGTAGAGGTGACCAAAGAAAAATTGCAAGATTTAAGAACAAATGGGTTTGAACCACTCTTAGAGAAAGTGTCGTCTTTTTGTGAGGAACATGGTATTCGGATTTTGAAAATGGATGAAGATTGTCTTAATTCAAGGAGACAAAAGGAGAAAATCACCAATCAACATTATTATGAGGTAGAGTGTTTTAACACCGTTTTGGATATGCAAATTCAAGAGTTTGGTGATCGTTTTAGTGAAGCTAGTACCGAGTTACTTTCTTGTATGGCGGCGTTGCATCCACGTGATTCATTCTCAATGTTTGATTCGCCGAAATTAATAAGGTTGTGTGAGTTTTATCCAAAAGATTTTAGTCGTGCGGAGATTATTGAACTTAAAGATCAACTTGAAGTATACCATCTTAGTGTCCGAAAAGATCCAAGATTTGCCAACTTGAATGGTATTGCCGACCTTGCTAGAGTGATGGTGGAAACAAGGAAATATCTATCTTATCCATTGCTTTATCGGTTATTAAAGCTAGCATTGGTGTTACCCGTTGCGACTGCAACAGTAGAGAGATGTTTTTCGGCAATGAAAATTGTAAAGTCGAACCTACGTAATCGTATTGGGGAGGAGTTTTTGAATGCTTGTGTAATTTGTGTGGTAGAAAGAGAGGCTCTGGCCAAAGTTAAAGATGAAGATGTACTTCAACGTTTCCAAAATATGCGTTTACATAGAGGAAAAGTGTAATTTGGTACTGTTTTTTTGTTACATTTAGTTGGTTATATTTAGTACAATTTTTTGGTCACATTTTGTGAAGTTTTTTTGGGTAGCTTTTGATAAAAAAAATTTGCCCCCGGTGACCCAAATTTCTGTTTTCGCCACTGGAGACGGGGTCGAGACGGTCGGGTCCTAAAAAGGTCGAGACGTTCGAGACGGGGTCGAGACGGGGGTCGAGACGGACGTTGACCGAAGTTGACTTTTAAATATATAAGTATATAAATGCATATATGTATACATATTTTAAAGCTAAAAACTTTAATTGATTAATTTGTACTCATAATTGTTATCATCATTAATTTAATACGAAAATTCAAACTAAGATAGGATATATTTCACCGATTTTACCGATTTTTTGGCTTTTTCTGAATTTTGACCGACTTTGACCCGATTTTTTTCAACTTTGACCAGAATTTTGACCGTTGACTGTCATATTAGACGGTTTTCTTCGAGACGGGATGGGCTAGTCATTAAACCGTCGAGACAAACGTCGCAGAGGCTTGAGACAGGGTGTTTTGCAACAGTGTGATGATGTCATTAAAATAATTAATTATTTTTAATAAAAATATTAACATGTTAATTGTATTTTTAAATTTCGGGGCAAAAGTTGGAGAATTTTTAGCAAAATTTGAATGTTTTGGGGCAAATATGTAGGTTTTAGGACCAAAAAAAAAAATTCACTGCGAAAGTCGAAAAACCCAAGTTTTTTTACACTGAAAAAAAAATTCACTTAGGCGCGCGCCCCCTTGCCCCCAAGTAGTTTCGCCCATGCTTATGATAAAACACTTCAATGACCATATGTACAAACTTTAAAACAAATTATACAATATTTTACAAAACACCACATGCACAAACTTTGAAGCATATTGTACAATGTTCATATAATAATTGTATTTTAATTTTTTTTTAAATTAAAGAGGCATTTGTTATTACTAATAATTATTATTAAAAATATAAATACTCAATGTTAAAGCGAATATTATTATTATTCAAATATGAGTTCTCTTTATGGAATTAATTACGTTACATATGTAGTCGAAATACATGTCTCAATAAAATGTTATAATGTATCTTTTATGAAAAGAAAAATAATAATTGCGATGAAAATTGGAAGAAAGTGGCGGAAGAATAAATGTGGTTCATTTATTCTGACCAATTTAAGTATGTCAATATATTTGTAAAAACAACGACAAGTTTCTTAGTCGAAATTTGTGGTTCCACGGGTCATTAAACTAAATGACTTTAGCATGTACGTTCACTTAATACATAAAATATATCACTAAACTGATTCATTTAAACAAACCCGTGATTCCAAGGGTCATTTCACTAGTATTGTCATTTCACTAGTATTATGAAATGACCCGTCCTAATCCATCTGGACGAATACATTACATTTGGTTACATCGCGAGGTACTTGACCTCTATATGATACATTTTACAAACATTGCATTCGTTTTAAAAGACAAACTTTCATTACATCGAAAGTTGACGGCATGCATACCATTTCATAATATATTCAACTATAGTTGACTTAATAATAATCTTGATGAACTCAACGAATCGAATGCAACGACTTTTGAAATATGTCATGAATGACTCTAAGTAATATCTCTAAAATGAGCCAATGCACAGCGAAAGATTTCTTTAATACCTGAGAATAAACATGCTTTCAAGTGTCAACCAAAAGGTTG
Source organism: Rutidosis leptorrhynchoides (assembly GCF_046630445.1). Taxonomy (NCBI): domain Eukaryota; kingdom Viridiplantae; phylum Streptophyta; class Magnoliopsida; order Asterales; family Asteraceae; genus Rutidosis; species Rutidosis leptorrhynchoides. Next base: position 291,829,037 of record NC_092341.1, on the reverse strand, counting down.
GTGAGTTCATTAGTTTATCATAATCAATCATTTTCATAAATTTAATAGACCACAAGATTTCCTTTATTCAATAATCATACACTCGCAAGTGTTTAAAAATCATTCATATGGATTGAACACCTGGTAACCTGCATTAACATCATGCATATAGAATATCTCCAAAACAGAAATCCATCTGTATTAATAACTCGAAGTACTAAAGCATACCATTTTCCAGTATGGGGGAGTTAGGGCACGTAGATCTACCTTTAGCATTCACGTCAATTAGGGTGTCTGTTCCCTAATTCTTAGGCTACCAAGCTAAAAGGGGTGATATTCGATTCGATAATCCAACCATAGAATGTAGTTTCAATTACTTGTGTCTATTTCGTAAAACATTTATAAAAGCAGCGCATGTATTCTCAGTCCCAAAAATATATATTGCAAAAGCATTTAAAAGGGGAGCAAATGAAACTCACAGTACTATATTTTGTAGTAAAAATACATATGTCGACATTGAACAAGTGTAGGGTTGGCCTCGGATTCACGAACCTATATCAGGTATATATATTAAAACATATAATCACATAATTCCATCTATTAGTTATATAATACTTATTTATTAAGTGTTTTAAATATATAATATTCATACCCACTACTAATTAAGATAATATATATATTTATTCTTTACTTATATATTATATCTTCAATTATATGTTACATATATTTATTTTATAAAATAATTAATATTTATACATATAGTTATATTAATATATGTATATAAGTAATTAGTATTATATCAAAAATAAATAATTTGTTATATGTGATATTTATATAATAATTGTTAATATTTTTATCCTAAGATTTTATGTAATACTAATATAATCATATTATGCCTCAAACATGTTTTTATGTATTTAATGTTTAGTTGATAAACTAATGTTAATAAGAATAACAATAAAAGTCATGTTAATGATAAAAAATGATATTAATGATAATACTAATAATGATAAATAAAAATGATATTTTTTTAATAAAAAAATGATAATTTTAATAAAATTGTTAATACTAATAATAATCTAAATGATAATACTAAAAATACTATTAATGATAATACTAGTAGTGATAATAATTTAATAATCCATTTAAAACATAACTTAACTTTAATTACTCTTATAATAATATATATATTTATAATTTTTATTCTTAATATTCATAATCTTAATTATATTAGTTTTAATGATGATGATAATAATAATAATAATAATAATAATAATAATAATAATAATAATAATAATAATAATAATAATAATAATAATAATAATAAAAAACATATTAATAACAATGTTAATAATTATAATAATAATCATTATAACAATAATAATAATAATAATAATGATATTGAAAACTACCTTTAAAAGCCTTCCTAAAAAAAATAAATGACCCGAGCCGGGATCGAACCCGTGACCTCGCGCTAAACACTAACACCCCTAAACCATCCATCCATCCATCCATGCTTTCCTGATTTATTACACGACTAATACATATATCTCTCGTATTACTTTCTGTTTTTTTTTTAATTCGATCAGGTAACCATCATCATTATTCTTAACTCTTGGCCCAACATCAAACAGGATTTCGGCCCAACAATAAAAGAATTACATGACCCAATAACCTAAGCAGGGAACGAGGTAAACAGTTTAGTAGTCGACTTCTCTCTCTTTTTTTTTATAAACGAGTAGGGTTATAAGGTGGGTAATTGTCGGCCATAATAAAGATTATATAATAGATAAAATAGCTCGATTAGAAATAGGAATAATCAATCTCTTCATCATCATTATTTTCATATCACTGTCACCATCATCTTCTTTATTTTCCATTCGTAAAATAGAAACAGAAAAATAAGCTTATTGCAGCAGTCTTTGGTGATCATATGAACCGAAATAGTAAAGAGGTAATTGGTTTGATGGTGTTTGGTTGTAAAAGAAAACAATAGTAATCGTTGCAGCAGTAAACATACAATGGGTTTTGCATAGTAACATCAAGGATTTCAACGGGTTTGATGGTGGTTTTTGGTTACGGACTGTAGCAATAAACAGACGGATTAGAGTACCAACGAATCAACAGGTGTTGTGGTTTGTTTGAAGTGTATTGGTGTTCGAATAATTATAGAAACGATAAACATAGCAGCTATAGCAGTGGCTTCAATGATGGTGATTAAATAGGTTCGATGGTGAAGAGGGTGGCTTTGTATGGGTTTTCGAACGGGACAAATGCAGGAACAAAGGCAGCAGTTTTTGCAGTTGTTGGGGTGTTCTTATGATGTTTGGCAAATGGACAACAATGAAGTAACAATAAAAGGTTCGAAGTTGGCGATGGTTTAATGGGTCTTGAGTAGATTAAAACAACAAGGTGGTGAGTGATGGTTACGTGGTGGAGGAAGGGTGACGAGTAGGGTTTTAGGCGGTGGTGATAGGTGATATTGGGTTTATATTTGAGGAAGATGGAGATATAAATATGCATAATCATGGAACTGAAAAAGAAATTTCTCGAGCTGTAGCAGAGGAATAAGATGAAGTGTTAGTGTCGTATAATAGTAGTTGTTTGGAAATCGAATAGCAGGAAAAAAATATGTGTTGCGTTTGTTATATGATTCATCCACTCTACCTATAAGTTAAATTCTCACTTAGTAACAAAAGACAACAGTAGTCGCCTTTATTGATTTAATATATCTCGTGAAAGTTTGTTGTTTCTTTCTTAATTCTACTTTTGACAATTCACACATCAATTCTATCATGGAAATAGACTAGTTCATTGCTTTGTAAATGGAATCAGTATTCCATGTTGACTAATTCTAGGGTGTGGTGGATAACATGGATAATTAATAAAGTGTAGTGGTTCTTAGTGGGTAAGTGCATGTGGGATGTGGGTTAAAAGGAAAATAACTTGTGTGGTTAAGGCTAATGCATGGACACGTGTATTTATATATAAGTTAAAATATGGTGTAACGAACAAAAGTAGTACTTAAATAATCTATTTCCCATATTATTTTTTTAAAAGATAAGAAAGCTGGCATATAATGGACTTAAAATATCTAAACAAAACTATTTCACATGTGAAGTGATGGTGTTCATATATATGTATGTATATGATATATTTCATTTTCACTCTCCTAGTTTTAATGCTTTAAGTATTTATTTATACAACCTATATTTCTATGTCTTGTCTTCTCCATTGTAACTTCTAGGAGGTATATTATTGAAATCCTCAGTTAGTTAAGATTTAAGATTTGGAATCTTGACACCTAATATAAAATTTGAGTGAAGTCTTACATCTATTCTCTAGATTAATAAAATAGCAAACGTCTCTATCAGATTAATTATAATGTCACTCAATCAATTTATAGGTTCCCACTAATCGTACAACTTGATTCCATTCACAAGATCAATAGTATGTGCCATCAACCTTATTTTGATAATATATATCTCTAAAAACATGCAATTAACGTATAATAATAAAAATATATTAGCGGCCTCTTATTAGTTTTCTTATTACTGTCAGTTTAATTACGGATGTTATATTGCGTTCCGTTAGTAATCAGTGATGGATAAAAGTACTCAGAAAAATCTCAAATTTTTATAATAATTACCTTTATTTATTTCAGTCACTATGGTATAAAATTTGGTCATTAACTATTAAATAAAAATTACATTAATTATTCACTCCCAACCCCAAGTAAAAAAGTTTTGAAATTCAACAAATAGTTCCTAAATTTTTTTTTTTAATAAGCCTTTAATTTATATAACCCATTTTCGTATCACCGTCTATTTTAAAATTACATAAGTTTAAATTTAACTTGCTTAATATCAATTGAAACATCAAACGAGTATTACAATCATTTAATATTTATTTTTAATATACATTATTTATATATATATAGATATATTTTAAATAATAATTATTATAATATCCTATTTTTTATTTTATAAATTTTTAATAATAACAACAAAATTATATTTCGAATTATTATCTATATACATACACACATATCTATTTACAATTAATTGTTTGTGAATCGTTGAAAATAGTCACAGGTTAAATGATTCCATATAAACAGTTCAAGATTTTTAAGATTCAACCTTATAGACTTTACTTATCATATCGAAAACATATGAATATTAAGTTTAAATTTGGTCAGAAATTTCCGGGTTGTCACAGTACCTACCCGTTAAAGAAATTTCGTCTCGAAATTTGAGTGAGGTGGTCATGGCTAACAATAAAATGTTTTCATGACGAATATGAGTTGATAAATAGAGTTTTATCATCATTGAATAATATGGATAATATAATTCGAATTTCGCGAAGAGTACGAGTGAAGCTATCACAAAAGAGTAAAACGAAAAATGAAGTTCGTCTTAAATTTTGACGTAGTCATGGTTGAATTTACGAAATTCAAGGAATTTAGAAGAAATCTTTGTAATAAAATTTGATTCTTCAGAAATTAAAGAAATTAGAATCTTCTTTGGTTAAATGCAATAATCCATTTCGATTACTCTGTCGGATATTTCACTTTAAATCCACCCTCTTCATTTCCTTATTTCCATACATCTATCTTCTATACTTTCTTTCTTAATTCATACTTCTAAAACATTCGTCAATATGCTCCATGCTTTCGTTTTCTCTTCCCGATTTCAAGTAGAGCAAGTAATGGTCCAGAATTCATAGGTATGGAGTTTCGAATGAACATGTCTAGTGTTCTAAGAGTGAGATTGTAATAACACGATCTTGATTGGTTAAATTATCAGATTTCAGGAGAAAAGATAGAACTATCAAGTAGTTATGTTCTTGATATGTTCATTTATATTAGATAGAATGTAAGAGTCGTGTAACATGGCACATGATGACGTTATATTCTGTGAATCATCACGTTTCATTAGAAACTCGGCATGACTTACTGTAATATAATCACGTTGGTCAGGTGTCATTATATTATACTAACTCATGCATCAATTTCCAACACTACTTCAAAATCATTCATAATTCAAACTTAAATTTTAAATAAATTTAGAAACTAAATTAGTTTCCTTTATGATGTAATATAGATAGCACGAAGAGATAAATAATTTCGTACGAGAATATTTATGAAAATATCTTCAGAAATATCGAAGATATTTATGATGATATTTTGGAATTTCTAAGTTCGATGGTTGATGAAGAAAGATTTTCCGCAGGATTTTAACATGAGTACGGAGCAAGATATTCGTTGAAGGTTTCATCGGATCCAGAATTACCTGGATTCTTTGAATATATGGTATGGTCCTTGTATTTGGCCTTGTTCTCCTTCATGGTTTGCTTAATCTGTTTTTTTTTTCATTACCAAATTTTTCATTGAGTGTTTCCAACACTTCATTCTTTATCATCAAACTTTTGGTTGTTATCGTCGTTTACAGTTTTTGCTGATTTATCAGTATTTTCAAAATTTGGAGTGTTGATTCGTAGACTGGGTGCTTTTTCAGAATTTCTGAATAGAAGGTCATAATTCTAAGAGATAAATGTTATATGTATACATATAACTGTTGATGTAGAAACGTTGCGAGATTCAAAATACAGATTTGCTAATTCCCGGTAATTGGTATGGCAATTCTTGTTACCAGATGCGGATGAGTATATGATAGGGTTTTAATGAACAAATATCATGGTTCTTTGGAGCGACTTAAGCCAATGAGTAATGAAGTTGCTGATAAGTTTCTGCTAATGTGGTGAGATTTAAACGGTTTCTCGGTAATGATGACGAAAAGCAAACTTATATATCAAGGCTATAATAAGGTTAATTCGAATGAAAGATCGAATTGAATTACTGGAGCTGTGACAAAATTGGCTAATTTGAAAAGGAATTGCAAAGTTATTTTCGGTAATAACAATGCCAAAGGAGCTAGCACAGATACGTGTTAAACGTTTACTCAGGTTCCGAGTGTTTTCAGGTGCATAACTATATGCATCAATCTTTTCTTCCGTAGATGAAGTGCGGTTGGTTCATCCTCTCGGTTGAGGTGTTTTCAAGAATCATGAAAGGTTTGAACGCGGATTGTAATCGGCAAGATACAAATGAAGTTTAAGATGAAATCAAGTGGCAAACTTGAAGAATTGTTTAGTTAAATATGTTATAATCAATATTTTAATTCATTTTAATTGTCCAATGTTGGTAGTCCACAGTTAGCAGTCCACAGTTACTAATTCAATAATTCATATATTGTTTATAATATTCGAATTAATTAATACATATCGTGACCCTTGTACATGTCTCAGACTCGATCACAACTCAAAGTATATATATTATTATAGAATCAACCTCAACCCTGTATAGAGAACTCGATCATTACTGCATATAGAGTGTCTATGGTTATTCCAAATAATATATATAGATGCGTCGACATGATATGTCAAAACCTTGTATACGTGTCCCGATATTTAAAGTGCGTAAAATAAATAATAGAAATTAAATGACGATAAATAAAATTGTGAGAATTTAAATTGCGATAACTAAAATGTAATACGGAATCAATCAGTTAGCTAGGAACAGTTAGCGTGGATTCTTATCAAAATTCTTCTCATAGTTAAATTGTTTGTTTCTAACAAATTTTATTTTTGTCCAATGTTTTCTTCATTATGCCACTTGTTGGATTCTGATAGGTCAAAATCCAAATATGAAATTGTATAAAAATGGTTATTCTGTGGTAAACGGATTCGTATATCTGTGGATGTAGGTAGGATAGTAAATGACTGTTGAATCAGATTCGAAGAATGTACAGTGTAACTTATTAATGTGAAATCTAAATATTCCTCGGGTATTACCTACCCGTTAAAATATTTTCACCATTAATTGTTTGTACAAAAAAAAATTTTTATTTACAATCTTTATGAAAATATACTTACATATATATTCTCTTCAGATGTAATCATGGATTTAATGAGTTAATGTAATATTAAACTCATTTGATTTGCCGTTGGAACGAGAATTTATAATCTCTAAAACATTAGAGATTACATAATCACCATGAAGAATGAATATAATTGATGTACAACGATACGTAGAACGATGATTATACTCGAGGTACAGAATGAGATGTTGAGGCATGGATTATTGATGGTACTGGTGTCGATGTTGGTGGTACTGTTGGTGCTGGTGGTGTTGTTGAAGCTGGTAAGTTTTGCACCATATTCTCCAAATTTATTACTCGAGCGCGAATCTCATTGACTTCTTCCATTACTCCGGGATGATTGTCGGTCGGAACGAGCGGATGAATAAGGGTTAGAATTTTAGATAAAATATAATCGTGGCGAGATACTCTGGAAATGAGTGTGGAAATGGTGTTTCGAATGGGTTCACCGGTAAATGCTTCAGGTTCTTCGCCAAGAGATGAATGTGGTGGATGGAAAGGATCGCCTTCTTTGCGTCTCCATCGGTTAAGTCGTCTACGAACCCATCAGATGAATTGGTGATGATTAATTGGTTGATCCATTCTGATTACACTGTCTTCCGAGATTGAGTCGAAATCCATATCAGAATAGCTGTCGGAATCTAAGGAATTTGAACTAGTTGCGAGTTCCGTCTTGTACGGTTTGATAAAGGATTTTCGATATGAAATGATTTTCGGATATCAGATGATATTCTAATTGCATAGAATACCTAAATATAGTACAGAAGATCCCGTAGAATATGGAGGGAATTAAGGAAACGTGTCAGATAAAGTCTACAGTAATAGATATGCTAAGATATGGATTTTGTCTATACACTATTCATGCAATCAATGCAGCATGATGTGTCTAGACTAAGAGTGATAAGCAAGTGATTCCCTAAGAATGATAAGCAGGTAATTTTTGACACAAAATGATAAGCAAAACTTTTGACATGCAGACACGGTCGAAGTCCAGACTCACTAATGCATCTAAACAACTATCAGTTAGACACACTAATGCAAGACCTGGTTCGCTAAGACCACCACTCTGATACCACCTGAAATGACCCGTCCTAATCCATCTGGATGAATACATTACATTTGGTTACATCGCGAGGTACTTGACCTCTATATGATACATTTTACAAACATTGCATTCGTTTTTAAAAGACAAACTTTCATTACATCGAAAGTTGACGGTATGCATACCATTTCATAATATATCCAACTATAGTTGACTTAATAATAATCTTGATGAACTCAACGACTCGAATGCAACGTCTTTTGAAATATGTCATGAATGACTCCAAGTAATATCTCTAAAATGAGCCAATGTACAGCGGAAGATTTCTTTAATACCTGAGAATAAACATGCTTTCAAGTGTCAACCAAAAGGTTGGTGAGTTTATTAGTTTATCATAATCAATCATTTCCATAATTTTAATAGACCACAAGATTTCCTTTATTCAATAATCATACACTCGCAAGTGTTTAAAAATCATTCATATGGATTGAACACCTGGTAACCGACATTAACATCATGCATATAGAATATCTCCAAAACAGAAATCCATCTGTATTAATAACTCGAAGTACTAAAGCATACCATTTTCCAGTATGGGGGGAGTTAGGGCCCGTAGATCTACCTTTAGGATTCGCGTCAATTAGGGTGTCTGTTCCCTAATTCTTAGGCTACCAAGCTAAAAGGGGTGATATTCGATTCGATAATCCAACCATAGAATGTAGTTTCGATAACTTGTGTCTATTTCGTAAAACATTTATAAAAGCAGCGCATGTATTCTCAGTCTCAAAAATATATATTGCAAAAGCATTTAAAAATGGAGCAAATAAAACTCACAATACTGTATTTTGTAGTAAAAATACATATGTCGACATTGAACAAGTGTAGGGTTGGCCTCGGATTCACGAACCTATATCAGGTATATATATTAAAATATATAATCACATAATTCCATCTATTAGTTATATAATACTTATTTATTAAGTGTTTTAAATATATAATATTCATACCCACTACTAATTAAGATAATATATATATTTATTCTTTACTTATATATTATATCTTCAATTATATGTTACATATATTTATTTTATAAAATAATTAATATTTATACATATAGTTATATTAATACATGTATATAAGTAATTAGTATTATATCAAAAATCAATAATTTGTTATATGTGATATTTATATAATAATTGTTAATATTTTTATCCTAAGATTTTATGTAATACTAATATAATCATATTATGCCTCAAACATGTTTTTATGTATTTAATGTTTAGTTGATAAACTAATGTTAATAATAATAATAATAAAAGTCATGTTAATGATAAAAAATGATATTAATGATAATACTAATAATGATAAATAAAAATGATATTTTTTAATAAAAAATGATAATTTTAATAAAATTGTTAATACTAATAATAATCTAAATGATAATACTAAAAATACTATTAATGATAATACTAGTAGTGATAATAATTTAACAATCCATTTAAACCATAACTTAACTTTAATTACTCTTATAATAATATATATATTTATAATTTTTATTCTTAATATTCATAATCTTAATTATATTAGTTTTAATGATGATGATGATAATAATAATAATAATAATAATAATAATAATAATAATAATAATAATCAAAAACATATTAATAACAATGTTAATAATTATAATAATAATCATTATAACAACAATAATAATAATAATGATATTGAAAACTACCTTTAAAAGCCTTCCTAAAAAAAATAAATGACCCGAGCCGGGCTCGAACCCGCAACCTCGCGCTAAACACTAACACCCCAAAACCATCCGTCCATCCATGCTTTCCTGATTTATTACACGACTAATACATATATCTCTCGTATTACTTTCTGTTTTTTTTTTAATTCGATCAGGTAACCATCATCATTATTCTTAACTCTTGGCCCAACATCAAATAGGATTTCGGCCCATCAACAAAACAATTACACGACCCAATAACCTAAGGAGGGAACGAGGCAAACAGTTTAGTAGTCGACTTCTCTTTTTTTTTTATAAACAAGTAGGGTTATAAGGTGAGTAATTGTCGGCCATAATAAAGATTATATAATGGATAAAATAGCTCGATTAGAAACACGAACAATCAATCTCTTCATCATCATTATTTTCATATCACTGTCACCATCATCTTCTTTATTTTCCATTCGTAAAATAGAAACAGAAAAATAAGCTTACTGCAGCAGTCTTTGGTGATCATATGAACCAAAATAGTAAAGAGGTAATTGGTTTGATGGTGTTTGGTTGTAAAAGAAAACAATAGTAATCGTTGCAGCAGTAAACATACAATGGGTTTTGCATAGTAACATCAAGGATTTCAACGGGTTTGATGGTGGTTTGTGGTTACGAATTGTAGCAATAAACAGACGGATTAGAGTAGCAACGAATCAGCAGGTGTTGTGGTTTGTTTGAAGTGTATTGGTGTTCAAATAATTATAGAAACGATAAACATAGTAGCTGTAGCAGTGGCTTCAATGATGGTGATTAAATAGGTTCGATGGCGAAGAGGGTGGCTTTGTATGGGTTTTCGAACGGGACAAATGCAGGAACAAAGACAGCAGTTTTTGCAGTTGTTGGGGTGTTCTTATGGTGTTTGGCAGACAGACAACAAAGAAGTAGCAATAAAAGGTTCGAAGTTGGCGATGGTTTAATGGGTCTTGAGTAGATTAAAACAACAAGGTGGTGAGCGATGGTTACGTGGTAGAGGAAGGGTGACGAGTAGGGTTTTAGGCGGTGGTGATAGGTGATATTAGGTTTATATTTGAGGAAGATGGAGATATAAATATGCATAATCATGGAACTGAAAAAGAAATTTCTCGAGTTGTAGCAGAGGAATAAGATGAAGTGTTGGTGTCGTATAGTAGTAGTTGTTTGGAAATCGAATAGCAGAAAAAAAAAATATGTGTTGCGTTTGTTATATGATTCATCCACTCTACCTATAAGTTAAATTCTCACTTAGTAACAAAAGGCAACAGTAGTTGCCTTTATTGATTTAATATATCTCGTGAAAGTTTGTTGTTTCTTTCCTAATTCTACTTTTGACAATTCACATGTCAATTCTATCATGGAAATAGACTAGTTCATTGCTTTGTAAATGGAATCAGTATTCCATGTTGACTAATTCTAGGGTGTGGTGGATAACATGGATAATTAATAAAGTGTAGTGGTTCTTTAGTGGGTAAGTGCATGTGGGATGTGGGTTAAAAGGAAAATAACTTGTGTGGTTAAGGCTAATGCATGGACATGTGTATTTATATATAAATTAAAATATGGTGTAACGAACAAAAGTAGTACTTAAATAATCTATTTCCCATATTTTTTTTTTAAAGATATGAAAGCTGGCATATAATGGACTTAAAATATCTAAACAAAACTATTTCACATGTGAAGTGATGGTGTTCATATATATGTATGTATATGATATATTTCATTTTCACTCTCCTAGTTTTAATGCTTTAAGTATTTATTTATACAACCTGTATTTCTATGTCTTGTCTTCTCCATTGTAACTTCTAGTAGGTATATTATTGAAATCCCCGGTTAGTTAAGATTTAAGATTTGGAATCTTGACACCTAATATAAAATTTGAGTGAAGTCTTACATCTATTCTCTAGATTAATAAAATAGCAAACGTCTCTATCAGATTAATTATAATGTCAATCAATCAATTTATAGGTTCCCACTAATCGTACAACTTAATTCCATTCACAAGATCAATAGTATGTGCCATCAACCTTATTTTGATAATATATATCTCTAAAAACATGCAATTAACGTATAATAATAAAAATATATTAGCCGCCTCTTATTAGTTTTCTTATTATTGTCAGTTTAATTACGGATGTTATATCGCGTTCCGTTGGTAATCAGTGACGGATAAAAGTACTCAGAAAAATCTCAAATTTTTATAATAATTACCTTTATTTATTTCAGTCACTATGGTATAAAATTTGGTCATTAACTATTAAATAAAAATTTCATTAATTATTCACTCCCAACCCTAAGTAAAAAAGTTTTAAAATTCAACAAATAGTTCCTAAATATATATATTTTTTAATAAGCCTTTAATTTATATAACCCATTTTCGTATCACCGTCTATTTTAAAATTACATAAGTTTAAATTTAACTTGCTTAATATCAATTGGAACATCTAACGAGTATTACAATCATTTAATATTTATTTTTAATATACATTATTTATATATATATTTATATATATATATATATATATATATATATATATATATATATATATATATATATATATATATATATAGATATATTTTAAATAATAATTATTATAATATCCTATTTTTTATTTTATAAATTTTTAATAATAACAACATATAATACTTCAAATTATATTTTGAATTATTATCTATATACATACACACATATCTATTTACAATTAATTGTTCGTGAATCGTCGAGAATAGTCACAGGTTAAATGATTCCATATAAACAGTTCAAGATTTTTAAGACTCAACCTTATAGACTTTGCTTATCGTATCGGAAACATATGAAGATTAAGTTTAAATTTGGTCAGAAATTTTCGGGTTGTCACATATTATATTATATACATAGTGTTGGAGGTTTTAACTTTTCGTGTAGGGTAAAATAATCGTTAACTGGATAAATCACTGAATCATGGTATTACTTTCTGAAAGTAATTATTCAATCCTTATTGCATGGGTTACACGAATATCACTTTGGGATAAGACGGATGTTATGTTCTTGTTTTCAGCAAAAAACAAGAACAGTTTGCAGAATAGTATTTTGAATTTCATATTGTGCATCTCTCATGAATAATCGTCTATGTATATATAGACGCAAATTGACTCTCCATAAATATCTCTCATAATATTCAAAGTGGTTAGTATAATAATCTTTTCCATAAACAAAACTTATTATTTCCAAAAATATATCATAAGTGGTTAGAGGAATACTCTTTTCGTATTCTACTAAAACTTGTACAGTACACTTTTCGTGTCAAGTGTTTTTCTTGCTACCTCTAAGAGGGAGTAGCAAATCCTTGTTACCAATGGAGTAGCAAAACCATGTTGCACAAAGAGTAGCAAAATCGTGTTGCTCATGAAGTAGCAAAACACAATGAATTTTAATAAGTCTTTTTGTTGCTGCCTCTACAGGATTTTCCGTGTTGCTTCTTGTGTTGTAGTGACCCGAACTTTTCCATGTTTATATATATTAATTGAGATTAATATTTACATGACTAAATGTTTCCAATGTGTTAAGCAATAAACTTGTTAAGACTTGATTAAATGAAATAAGTTTCATATAGACAATTGATCACCCAAGTTGACCGGCGATTCACGAACGTTACAAAATTGTAAAAACTACATGTTGTGGTATATATAGACATATATATATGGTTGACATAAGATTATGATGAGTAAGTATCTCACTAAATACATTAACAATGTGTGATATACATACGAAATGAGATTACTAAGTTAAGAAACTCGAAATGATATATATAACGATTATCGTTATGATAACGTCTACTAAATACATATATATCATATTAAGATATTGATACACTATATTTAACATGATAAAATGATATTTAAATATATTATTAAGTGTGTTAACAATGAACTACATATGTAAAAAACAAGACTACTAACTCAAGAATTACGAAACAAGACTTATATGTAACGATTATCGTTGTAACGATATTTTAATATATATATCATATTAAAAGATATTCATACATCATAATATCATGATAATATAATAATTTAACATCTCATTTGATATAATAAACATTGGGTTAACAACATTAATTAAGATCGTTAACTTAAAGGTTTCAAAACAACACTTACATGTAACAACTAACGAAGACTTAACGACTCCATTAGAATGTATATACATGTTGTGTTTTGATATGTATTCTTACACTTTTGAAAGACTTCAAGATACATATCAAAGTACTTCTACTTAACAAAAATGCTTACAATTACATCTTCGTTCAGTTTCATCAACAATTCTACTCGTATGCACCCGTATTTGTACTCGTACAATACACAGCTTTTAGATGTATGTACTATTGGTATATACACTCCAATGATCAGCTCTTAGCAGCCCATATGAGTCACCTAACACATGTTGGAACCATCATTTGGCAACTAGCATGAAATATCTCATAAAACTACAAAAATATTAGTAATCATTCAAGACTTATTTACATGAAAACAAAATTACATATCCTTTATATCTAATCCATATACCAACGACCAAAAACACCTATAAACACTTTAATTCTTCAATTTTATTCATCTAATTAATCTCTCTCAAGTTCCATCTTCAAGTTCTAAGTATTCTTCATAAATTCCATAAGTATAGTTTCATAAAAATCAAGAATACTACCAAGTTTGCAAGTTTACTTCCAAGCTTTCTAATCCATTCCAAGTAATCATCTAAGATCAAGGAACCTTTGTTATTTACAGTACGTTATCTTTCTAATTCAAGGTAATATTCATATTCAAACTTTGATTCAATTTCTACAACTATAACAATCTTATTTCGAGTGAAAATCTTACTTGAACTGTTTTCGTGTCATGATTCTGCTTCAAGAACTTTCAAGCCATCCAAGGATCCTTTGAAGCTAGATCCATTTTTCTCATTTCCAGTAGTTTTATCCAGAAAACTTAAGGTAGTAATGATGTTCATAATATCATTTGATTCATACATATAAAGCTATCTTATTCGAAGGTTTAAACTTGTAATCACTAGAACATAGTTTAGTTAATTCTAAACTTGTTCGCAAACAAAAGTTAATCCTTCTAACTTGACTTTTAAAATCAACTAAACACATGTTCTATATCTATATGATATGCTAACTTAATTATTTAAAACCTAAAAACACGATGAACACCATAAAATCGGATATACGCCGTCGTAGTGAAACCGGGGGCTGTTTTGGTTTGGATAATTAAAACTATGATAAACTTTGATTTAAAAGTTGTTCTTCTGGGAAAATGATTTTTCATATGAACATGAAACTATATCCAAAAATCTTGGTTAAACTCAAAGTGAAAGTATGTTTTTCAAAATGGTCATCAAGATGTCGTTCTTTCGACGGAAATGACTACCTCTTTAGTAATTGACATGTAACTTAAATTTCCGACTATAAACATATACTTTTGCTGTTTGTATTCTTAAATTAGAGTTCAATATGAAACCATAGCAATTTGATTCACTCAAAACGGATTTAAAATGAAGAAGTTATGGGTAAAACAAGATTGGATATTTTTGATCTTTTTAGCTACGGGAAATGTTTAACAAATCTATACAAATCATATCCTAGCTAACTTATATTGTATTATACATGTATTCTAATATATTATGTAATATTGGGATACCATAGACACGTATGCAAATGTTTTGACATATCATATAGACCCATGTATATATATTATTTGGAACAACCATAGACACTCTATATGCAGTAATGTTGGAGTTAGCTATACAGGGTTGAGGTTGATTCCAAAAATATATATACTTTGTGTTGTGATCTAGCCTGAGATGTGTATACACTGGGTCGTGGATTGATTCAAGATAATATATATCGATTTATTTCTGTACATCTAATTGTGGACAACTAGTTGTAGGTTACTAACGAGGACAGCTGACTTAATACACTCAAATCTTTAAAACATAATAAAAATGGTTATAATTATATTTTGATCATACTTTGATATATATGTACATATTTGTATATGTTCGTGAATCGATCCGTGGCCAAGTCTTATTTTCGAGGAAGGAAATATCTGTGAAAGTGAGTTATAGTCCCACTTTTAAAATCTAATATTTTTGGGATGAGATTACATGCAGGTTTTATAAATAATTTACAAAATACACACAAATACGTGAAACTACATTCTATGGTTGAATTATTGAAATCGAATATGCCCCTTTTTATTAAGTCTGGTAATCTAAGAATTAGGGAACAGACACCCTAATGGACGCGAATTCTAAAGATAGATCTATTGTGCCTAACAAACCCCATCTAAAGTACCGGATGCTTTAGTACTTCGAAATTTATATCATATCCGAAGGGTGTCCCTGAATGATGGGGATATTCTTATATATGTATCTTGTTAATGTCGGTTACCAGGTGTTCACCATATGAATGATTTTTATCTCTATGTAAGGGATGTGTATTGAAATATGAAATCTTGTAGTCTATTGTTATGATTTGATATATATAGGTTAAACCTATAACTCACCAACATTTTTATTGACGTTTAAAGCATGTTTATTCTCAGGTGAATATTAAGAGCTTCCGCTGTTGCATACTAAAATAAGGACAAGATTTGGAGTCCATGTTTGTATGATATTGTGTAAAAACTGCATTCAAGAAACATATGTCGATGTAATATATTTCTATTGTAAACCATTATGTAATGGTCGTGTGTAAACAGTATATTTTAGATTATCATTATTTGATAATCTACGTAATGTTTTTAAAACCTTTATTGATAAAATAAAGGTTATGATTGTTTTAAAAATGAATGCAGTCTTTGAAAAACGTCTCATATAGAGGTCAAAACCTCGCAACGAAATCAATTAATATGGAACGTTTATAATCAATATAAACAGGACATTTCAGTTGGTATCAGAGCGTTGGTCTTAGAGAACCAGAAAATTTGCATTAGTGTGTCTTATCGAGTTTGTTAGGATGCATTAGTAAGTCTGGACATCGACCGTGTTTTCTTTAACATTTTTGTTGGAAACTATATATTATTAACATGTAAATATTATGTGATATATTAATCTCTTAACATGTTTGATATTGTGTGATAGATATCTACCTCTAGCACAAATCCCATTGACTCACCTAATAATAACGAAGAGTCGAATATATATTGGCAAGATTCACAAGTTCCCGAATGATAATGCTAAAAACGAACATATATTTCATAGCATTATTCCCCAAGAAAGACAAGCTTTTAGTTGCAAATGTTCTATTTACAAGTGATATTCGTTTAAATAATAAAAGGTGAAGACAAAAGACAGATTCGACGAATTGAAGACGCAAACGACCAAAAAGCTCAAAAGTACAAAATACAATCAAAGAGGTTCCAATTATTGATAAGAAACATCTCGAAATTACAAGAATACAAGATTCAAAACGCAAAGTACAAGATATAAAATAGTACGCAAGGACGTTCGAAAATCCGGAACCGGGACCAGAGTCAACTCTCAACGCTCGACGCAATGGACTAAAAATTACAAGTTAACTATGTATATAAATATAATATAATATATAATTAATTATATTAATTATATATATATTATATTTATAAAAATCGTCGGCAAACAAAGAGCCAAATGTGGGTGAGCTGTAATAACGATCTCCGTGACTCGCGGAGTTTGAAGAAGGAAAGGGCCGCAAGTTGCGGAGCCCCAAAAACTAAAACTCCCTATAAAAGCAAACGAATTCTGATCGCAAAAACCATATATAATATATCAATCTCTCTATCTATATACGTAATATTTATAATTTATATTTTAATTTTAATTTTAATTTTAATCCTAATAATAAGGGTATGTTAGCGAATGTTGTAAGGGTGTAAGTTGAAATTATGTCCGTGTAACGCTACGCTATTTTTAATCATTGTAAGTTATGTTCAACCTTTTTACATTAATGTCTCGTAGCTAAGTTATTATTATGCTTATTTAATACCGAAGTAATCATGATGTTGGGCTAATTACCAAAATTGGGTAATTGGGCCTTGTACCATAATTGGGGTTTGGATAAAAGAACGACACTTGTGGAAATTAGACTATGGGTTATTAATGGGTTTTATATTAACTAAACAATACCTTGTTAATTTAATATACAAACTTATAATTCGATGTATTTATATATAACCACATACGCTTGACTGGGTACGGTGGGCGGGATATCTATAAATACCAATAATTATTCATTTTACCGGACACGGAACTGGATTAATAGTTAAATAGACTTGTTGAAACAGGGGTGAATTACATTCAAGGGTAATTGGTGTAATTGTTAACAAAGTAGTAAAACCTTGGTTTACACGCAGTCGATAACCTGGTGTATTCATTAAACAAAGTATTAAAACCTTGTTACAATTCGAATCCCCAATTAGTTGAAATATTTGACTTCGGGAATAAGAATAATTTGACGAAGGCTTTCGCTCTTTATATTTATGACTGATGGACTATTATAGACAAATCCGTATGGACATATTAAATAATCCAGGACAAAGGACAATTAACCCATGGGCATAAAACTAAAATCAACACGTCAAACATCATGATTACGGAAGTTTAAATAAGCATAATTCTTTTATTTCATATTTAATTTCCTTTATTTTATATTTAATTGCACTTCTAATTATCGCATTTTTATTTATTGTTATTGTATTTAATTGCACTTTTAATTATCGTACTTTTTAATTATCGCAAAGTTTATTTTATCGCACTTTTATTATTCGCAATTTCATTATCGTTATTTACTTTACGCTTAAATTAAAGTCCTTTTAATATTTTACATTTGGTTTTAACTGCGACTAAAGTTTTAAAATCGACAAACCGGTCATTAAACGGTAAAAACCCCCCTTTATAATAATAATATTACTTATATATATATATATATTTGTATTTTTATAAAAGTAACTAATATAGCGTTAAGCTTTGTTTAAAGATTTTCCCTGTGGAACGAACCGAACTTACTAAAAACTACACTACTGTACGATTAGGTACACTGCCTATAAGTGTTGTAGCAAGGTTTAAGTATATCCATTCTATAAATAAATAAATATCTTGTGTAAAATTGTATCATATTTAATAGTATTTCCTGCTAAAATTTAAAGCTATTTTATATACACCTCGCATAACATCAAGTTATTTTTGGCGCCGCTGCCAGGGAATCTTAAACGCCGAAAACGCAACGCTAAATATAATAATAATAAAAAAAGATTTTTATTTTTAGTTTACTTTTATTAAAATTCACTTTTTTAAAAATACGTTTTTTTTTATTATTCGAAAATATAAAAAGAAAACAAAAATTTATATATTTTTTTTAAGATTTTGTCAAATATTTAAGTTTTATAAAGTTTATTTATTTTTATTTTATAAAAATATAAGTTTTATTTAAATATTTTTATTTAAAAAAAATTAATATATATATAAATCTATTTTTAAGATATTTTTAAAATTATAAAGTAGTTCTATTTTTATTTTAGTTTTTAAATATAAGTTTTTATTATATAAATATTTTAGATTTTAAAACAGAAAACAGAAAAAAATATAAAATAAAATAAAAAAAACGCGTCGAATTTTAATCAACCTGTCATTTGAATTTTGGAACCCCGCGACTCGCGGAGTTTGCTGCTTCGGTCACCGCAACTCGCGGAGACACTCTGACACACATGACAGAACCCTAATTTCGCATTAATTACGGATTTTATTATTATTATTATTAATAAACCCTAATTAGTTTAATTATTATTATAATTAGTTTAAGTTTTTAATTAATATTAATTAGTTTAAGTTTTAATTTAATTAGTATAATTAATTATAATTAGTTTTAATATATATAAAAATTAATGCTTTTATAAAATAATATAAATATAATATTTTTATAAAAATTGTAATTTTTACAACTTTTAGTATATTTTTATATTTTGTCCCTTTTTAATTGTTTTAGCGTATAATTTGTATATTTTTTCGCTCGTATTTAGTTTTAAACTTAGTTTATGCCATAGTTATATTTTTATTTCTAGATTTTTAGGCTTTGCCGTAAAATTCCTTAAGTGCTTTTTCTTTAGACTAAGATTTAGGTGCTTTAGAATTTTGCGACGCCTTTTTAAGTTTTAGTTTCTTTTTAAGTTATTGCCATTTGGGATATAGTTTTTCTTGTAAGCTTTAATATTTTTAGACACCTTTTACTATGTATCAATTATCATTCCAATTAGTAATCTCAATTTGCGATTATAATTTTAAGTTAGTGATAGTAATAAGGTTGGGTTAGGCAAGTGTTTTAAAGTTCTATAAGTCACTCTTTTTCTTTCTTATTTTTATTTTTCGATTTTTTTCCGACGCTCTTTTTCTTTCTTATTTCTTGCTATTCTAGTTTTAGGACATAGATTTTTATTCTACTTCTTATCTAAATTTCTTAAAATTACGAAAATTTATTTTAAGTAGTTAAATTGATAGACATCAAAATTTTATGGTTCGTAGTAATAGTTGGATTTGTACGTGGACCGGGTTATTGGAGCCAAACAGTCCTCAATTATATTGAGACCAAACGAATCCTGCCCCTCTGCTACATCTTTTGGCTATTCGAAACGTGGGCAAAATCAGAAAAGTCTATTGATTGGATAACTTATATAATTTTTCTTTCCTTTTAAAAACTAATAGGATATTCAGTGAATGCACCGAGCAAAACGTTCACCACCTTTTGTACGTTCACCACCTGTAACTCGATCAAGACATTTAGCAAATATTACCGCCGTTGATTTTTCTTTAGAATCGTCATCCAGTCAACCAAGTACTCCAATTCAAATTTCTGATAATCCATTTTTTGAACCCGACCTCACAATTGAGAATCCGGAGAATATTCAGGGACGATTCATAGATCCTGAACCACTAAATTTTCCTCCGAAATCACCAATCATTCAAACATAGATTGTTGAGGAACGAACCATTAAATCAGAATCCTCTAGTGATTCCGATTCAACAAATTCAATTATGGAGAATCTGGAACCTTTAAGTATGGAAGACCTAATGAGAGCTAAACGCACTGGCCAAGGTCACACAATTACTCATCCAGACATTAATGCGCCAGATTATGAAATCAAAGGACAAATTCTACACATGGTGACTAATCAATGCCAATTTAGTGGTGCACCGAAGGAAGATCCAAATGAACATCTACGTACCTTTAATAGGATCTGCACACTATTTAAAATCCGAGAAGTTGAGGATGAACAGATATATCTCATGTTATTTCCCTGGACTTTAAAGGGAGAAGCCAAAGATTGGTTGGAATCGTTACCTGAAGGGGCGATTGATACATGGGACGTTTTAGTTGAAAATTTTCTTAAACAATTCTTTCCTGCATCTAAAGCCGTAAGACTTCAAGGAGAAATTGTTACGTTCACACAGAAGCCAAATGAAACTCTATATGAGGCGTGGACAAGATTTGGAAAGTTATTAAGAGGATGTCCGCAACATGGTTTAGACACCTGTCAAATAGTACAAATATTCTACCAAGGATGCGACATCACTACAAGGAAAGACATCGATATAGCAGCTGGTGGTTCCATTATGAAGAAAACCGAAACTGATGCTTATAAAATTATTGATAACACTGCTTCCCACTCACATGAGTGGCACCAATAAAAAGATATCGTTAGATCATCTAAAGCAGCTAGAGCCGATTCTAGCCATGACTTAGATTCCATTTCCGCAAAGATAGATGCTGTCGAGAGACGAATGGAAAAGATGACTAAGGATATTCACTCAATACGAATTAGTTGTGAGCAGTGTGGAGGACCACATTTGACAAAAGATTGTCTCAGTATTGAATTAACAATGGAACAAAGAGAGAATATTTCATACATAAACCAAAGGCCTGGAAATAATTATCAGAATAATTATCAACCGCCAAGACCTATTTACAATCAAAACCAGAATTATAACCGAAATATTCCATACAACAACCAACAAGGTCCTAGCAATCAACAAGTATCCAATAATACTTACAATCAGCAAAGACCTAATTTTCAAAACAAACCACCACAACCCAATGATAAAAAGCCGAATTTAGAAGATATGATGACGAAGCTAGTTGAAACTCAAACGCAGTTTTTCACATCTCAGAAACAAACTAATGAACAAAATGCTCAAGCATTTAGAAATCAACAAGCTTCTATTCAAAACTTGGAACAAAAAGTAAGTAACCTAGCAAGGTTAATAGGTGAAAGAAAACCAGGAAGTCTACCTAGTGATACAAATACTAACCCCCGGAATGAAACAGCTAAAGCCATTATCACAAGAAGTGGTACAACACTTAAACCACCTGAAATACCTGTAACTTCTGATGAAGCTATTCCTACTCTACAAGAACCACAACCTGATCAAGATAAGGAAAAAGAACCGGTAGTTGAAAAGGTTAATGAAGATAACACAGTTAAGGCTAAACCTTATGTTAAATCATACCAACCACCACTTCCTTACCCGAGTAAAATGAAGAAAGAGAAACTTGAAGCCGAGCAATCCAAATTCTTGGATATGTTTAAACAGATAAATGTAAATCTTCCTTTCATTGATGTGATTTCAGGAATGCCTAGATATGCTAAATTCTTGAAAGATCTAATCTCAAATAGAAAAAAATGGAAGAACTCTCGGCTGTTACTATGAATGCTAATTATTCAGCAGTACTATTGAATAAGATACCAGAAAAACTATCTGATCCAGGAAATTTCACAATTCCATGTTTTCTGGGTAGTCTTAGTTCAATAGAAGCATTGGCAGACTTAGGTGCTAGTATAAATTTAATGCCGTATTCACTATACGCTAAACTAGACCTTGGAGAATTGAAACCAACTAGAATAAGTATACAACTAGCCGATCGATCAATAAAATATCCTAGAGGGATAATGGAGAACATGCTAGTTAAAGTTGGTACTTTAGTATTTCCAGTAGATTTTGTTGTTCTGGACATGGAAGAAGATTCTCAAGTTCCTCTCATATTAGGAAGACCATTCTTAAACACGGCTAAAGCAATGATAGACATGTTCTGTAAGAAATTGACCCTAAGTATAGAGGACGAGAGTGTTACCTTTTTAGTTGATAGAGAAATGCAACAACCACAATCTGCAGATGATACATGTTATTATATTCAAACTATAGATGCACATGCAGAATTGTTAGAAGAATTTCCAGAATTACAAGGAACAGGAGAATGTTCTTTAGGAGAAGGTAATGAACCAATTGATGAAGCTGAAATGTTAGCTACACTTATAGCTAATGGATATGAACCAACAATAGAAGAAATTCAAATGCTAAAAGAAGAAGACAAATATCGATATAAATCATCGATAGAAGAACCTCCGAAATTAGAGCTAAAGCCACTTCCAAACCATTTGGAATACGCTTATTTACATGGTGAATCTGAATTACCTGTAATAATATCTTCTTCTCTTACTGAAAATGAGAAATCACAACTCATTTCTGTGTTGAAAGCTCATAAACCAGCCATTGCATGGAAAATTCATGATATTAAAGGAATAAGTCCTTCGTATTACACACATAAAATCCTTATGGAAGAAGGTCATAAAACGTATGTGCAATGCCAACGAAGACTAAATCCTAATATGCAAGATGTAGTTAAGAAAGAGATTATTAAACTGCTAGACGCAGGTTTAATTTATCCAATCTCTGATAGTCCATGGGTAAGCCCAGTTCAATGCGTGCCTAAGAAGGGTGGCATGACTGTCATTACAAATGAAAAAAATGAGCTTATTCCTACTAGGACTGTAACAGGATGGCGTGTATGTATTGATTATAGAAAATTAAATGACGCCACCAGAAAAGATCATTTTCCCTTACCTTTCATTGATCAAATGTTGGAAAGATTAGACAGAAATAGTTACTATTGTTTTCTAGATGGATTTTCCGGATATTTTCAAATTCCAATAGCACCCGAGGACCAAGAGAAAACCACATTCACTTGCCCTTATGGTACTTTTGCTTACAAACGCCTGCCATTTGGACTTTGCAACGCCCCTGCAACCTTTCAAAGGTGTATGATGGCGATTTTTCACGACATGATAGAAGAATGCATGGAAGTTTTCATGGATGACTTTTCAGTCTTCGGTGATACATTTGAATCATGTCTAGCTAATCTTGAACGAATGCTTATTAGATGCGAACAATCAAATCTAGTACTTAATTGGGAGAAATGCCATTTCATGGTTAAAGAAGGCATCGTTCTTGGTCATAAAATTTCGAAGGAAGGAATTGAAGTGGATAGAGCTAAAGTAGATGTAATTGCTAAACTTCCACATCCCACCAATGTTAGAGGAGTTAGGAGTTTTCTAGGGCATGCCGGTTTTTACCGACGTTTCATAAAAGATTTTTCTAAAATTGCCACTCCTATGAATAAACTCCTAGAAAAGGATGCTCCATTAATCTTTTCAGATGAATGTATCAAATCTTTTAATATTCTTAAAGAGAAACTCACTAATGCGCCGATCATGATAACACCAAATTGGAATCTACCGTTTGAATTAATGTGCGATGCAAGTGATTTTGCAATGGGAGCCGTTTTAGGACAAAGGATTGAAAAACGATTTCAACCTATATATTATGCCAGTAAGACGTTACAAGGAGCACAAACGAATTACACAACTACTGAAAAAGAACTCCTTGCTATTGTCTTTGCTTTTGACAAATTTCGATCATATCTCGTTCTAGCTAAAACGGTGGTCTATACCGACCATTCTGCTCTTAGATACCTATTTTCGAAACAAGATGCTAAACCAAGATTAATCCGTTGGATCTTACTCTTACAAGAGTTTGATATTGAAATCCGAGATAAAAGAGGATCATAAAATCTCGCCGCTGATCATCTTTCTCGTCTTGAAAATCCCGAATTAGAAGTTCTAAATGAATCGGCCATACAAGACAACTTTCCTGATGAATATCTATTGAAGATAGATTATAATAAAATCCCATGGTTTGCCGACTATGCAAACTATTTAGT
Organism: Rutidosis leptorrhynchoides; assembly: GCF_046630445.1. Lineage (NCBI taxonomy): Eukaryota > Viridiplantae > Streptophyta > Magnoliopsida > Asterales > Asteraceae > Rutidosis > Rutidosis leptorrhynchoides. Next base: position 291,804,260 of record NC_092341.1, on the reverse strand, counting down.
ATATGGATTCCTTGAAAAAGGATTATCGTACCAAAAACGAAAGAAATTCTTCAGTGATATAAAACACTATTTCTGGGAAGATCCACATCTGTTTAAAAGTTGTCCTGATGGAATAATACGCCGATGTGTATTTGGAGATGAAGCTAGTAAAATTTTATACCATTGTCACACAGGACCAACAGGAGGGCACTATGGGCCTCAACTAACAGTAAGAAAAGTTTACGATGCTGGCTTCTATTGGCCTACAATTTACAAAGACGCACACCTTCTTTGCAAATCCTGTGATGCTTGTCAAAGGGTCTGAAAAATAAGTCAACGTGATGAAATGCCACAAAATGTCATACAAGTATGTGAAGTATTTGACATTTGGGGTATTGACTTTATGGGTCCATTTTCAAAATCTCATAATAATCTCTATATTCTCGTAGCCATTGATTATGTATCTAAATGGGCGGAAGCACAAGCTCTCCCAACTAACGATGCACGAGTTGTAGTCAACTTTTTAAAACGTCTTTTTGTAAGGTTTGGAACACCGAAAGCTTTAATAAGTGATCGGGGTACTCATTTCTGTAATAATCAACTTGAGAAAGTTCTTAAAAGATATGGAGTAACTCATAAAATCTCCACCGCATATCATCCACAAACAAGTGGACAAGTTGAAAATACCAACCGAGCTTTAAAACGTATTCTAGAGAAAACCGTAGGATCAAATCCGAAGGAATGGTCCATTAAATTGGAGGATGCACTCTGGGATTTTAGAACAGCCTACAAAACTCCAATTGGAACCACACCTTTTAGACTCGTTTACGGAAAAGCATGTCATCTTCCAGTAGAAATTGAACACAAAGCATTTTGGGCTTTGAAGACATGTAATCTTGATTTACATGAAGCTGGACGTCTACGATTAAGTCAACTAAATGAATTAGAAGAATTAAGACATAAAGCATACGAAAATTCATTAATCTATAAAGAAAGAACGAAGAAATGGCATGATAAAAGAATCAGAAGTTCAAAAGAATTTAAAGAAGGAGACAGAGTTCTTCTTTTCAATTCACGATTCAAGATATTTCCTGGAAAATTGAAATCAAGATGGTCTGGACCATTCATAGTCAAAAGAGTTTTCCCATACGGAACGATAGAATTAATAAATTCAAATGGGATTGAATTTAAAGTTAATGGTCACAGAGTTAAACATTACATACATGATCCGATGGAAGTTGACAATGAAGTTAATCATAATTTCACCACCAAAGAAAACCTTCAAAATGAAAACATAAATATGTTATCAACAACATATGAAAAATCAAAATTAGAATATAAGGAGGATTCAAATTTGAGTGATGAAGAAGAATTCTTATACAAACCTCCCATTCCAAAAAACGAAGAAAAATGTGAACAAGAAATTCAAATAGAAGTGAAAGAACCAAGGAAAGAACACCCGAAAAAGGTTTACAAACCAACTCGACTTACTAAAGCAGGAGACCCGGGTGAATTTATCATTTCTTGCTTGCTTAATGATGGTGCTGTATATAATGGACTCGCAGATTTAGGAGCAAGTGCAAATATTATGCCTCTTTCCTTATACAAAAGATTAGGCATGGGTAAATTAAAACCAACCAAAATAGGTGTTCAATCATTTGACCAAACCATTAAACACCCGGTTGGAATAGCAAATAATTTACTTGTTAACGTGGGAAGTTTGACCTTTGTTGCAAACTTCATAGTGATTAATATGGAGGAAAACCTTGATATTCCTCTAATTCTAGGTCGCCCATTTTTAGCAACCACCGAGGCATTCATTGATGTAAGAGAAGGTAGAATGACACTTAGGGATGGTGATACATCGATCACCTTTGTGAACCGAAAGTTTAGATCTCCACAAACCAAAACTGTTAGACCAATAAAAACGCATAAGTCTGGGGAAGATGACGAAACACTTAATGATGATCCAATCACAAAGAATGCCGTTGATGATACGAAATTAGATGAACCCATTTTTAACAGTTCAATGAAGAAACTTTATAAACGGATTCATGATGCTAAGATTAAAGGAAACTTTATGTATATAACCGATTAATATCCAATTTATCGTCAAAAGAAAAGGCAATGTTAGTTGAATTTGTGAAAGTTACGGAGGAAATCAACAAATGGATTGAAGTAAAAGTCAAAGATATATAAGTTGTTGATGATTCAATTGAAAATAATGTTAATCACAATTTCAACTAAGTATAGGGGGTTTATGTATTTCTATTAGAGTTAGATTGTCTGTTTTCGTGTAGTTCTCGAAAATGGAACCCGAATGGTCTTTCCCTAGCAGACCCTAAAGAACTAGTCTTCTCCCCCCATTCTGAATTTTTATTTTTTTAGGTTTTTACGATATGAAGACTGCCTGTGAACTAAACCATGGTCTAATGCTACACGCTTTGATCACTAAACATAATAATGACACACTACCGAGTGAAATAGTATCAGTAATCAGAGAAAGATTGGACGGAGTAAGAAAATAATCCAGATGCGAAGATAATAAGTTACAATTTGGTAAAGGAAAATCAAAATCCGCAGCGAAAAGAAGAGCATGACACCTTGAAAGATGTCACAAATGCAGAAAATGGTCACATGGAGGTAAATGTTCAAATAATCAAACCTATTCAAACACCGAATTTGTTACTTTATGCAGAGACGGACCGTTCATATGTTTAGAAGAAAAAACACTGAATGCTCGAGGTTACGCCTATGTAGCTATGGAAAACCAATTAAACCGACTATCTTATGAATGGGATAGATCGTATAACTAAGAATACTATATCACAGGTAAGTCTATACAGTTTTTATTTTTTTATTTTTATTTTTAACCTTTTGATAATAAACGCTAATTTGTTCGCTATAAAGTATTAAATTGGTATTAAATAAAATTAGGTTTGGCGACCGAAATTATTGATATCATACAAAAATTTATTACATCACTGCGAAATTTAACGTTTATTCTTAAGGTATAAATATCTTTAATCAATCAACCCAAAATATTTCAAAAATTCGTCATGAGTTAAATTAGGTTATAGAACCGAAATTACTTTATCGAAAAGAGGGGCGCATATTTTTGATAATATTTGATTGATTAAAGTGGGATAAAAATCCAAAAAGATTTTTAATTTTATTTTTACCATGTTTTTAAAATTAATATATAAATCTTAAATTAATATTGTAAACTTTGTAAAATCAATATATTTAAAATTGTAAATATTTGAAAAATATAATATAAGTTTGGTGTGAATTTATAATATGAAATTTTAAATTTTAAGTTTGGTGTGAATTTTTAATTTTTAAAATATGAATTTTATTTTTATGCATTTTAAATTGTAAGTTTGGTGTGAATTTTTAATATTAATTTTGAATTTTATATTTTAAGTTTGGTGTGAATTTAAAAACAAAAATTTACTTTATCTCATTAAGTTAAAAATATGATTTTTAAAATTCGTCGTAAGTTGAAGACTAGGTCGTTGAACTGAAATTGCTTTACCCGAGGGAGGGACGAGAACTTTTATTATCATTATTTTTAATCTTATTGAATTAAAGTATGGCAAAAACATTAAAAAACTAAAAAAATCTAAGCTTTTAAAACAATCGCTACAAAAAGACAAATTTTAAAATTTTGTCGAAGGACGGACTAGGACATCGATCCGAAACGACCTCATCCTAAATAACAAGGGAAACAAAATTTTAAAATTAATTACTTAATTGTTTTAATTAGTTATGATATATAAAAAAAAAAATACAAACTCCGCGACTCGCGGAGTTTGAAGGGTCAAACACCGCGACTCGCGGAGGGACCAAAATCCAGAAAAAAATAAAAGCTGAACGAACAGCTCAGTCCACACACCACAAAAACAAAAACTGTGAAAATAACCAGCAAAAACCCGAAAAATACACACCAAATTCGCAATTTTTGACCGTTAATCATCAAATCTTTTACTAAAATCATGTTAAGAAGGATGCTATCAAGGAATTACTCAAGAAAAACGGTAAATTTCTACACCTAAACACCATTTAATCCGAAAATTGGTGTTCTTGAGCAATTTTATACCCAATTTGATTTTGATGCTTTTTAGTGTAATTATGCTTAAATTGTTTATGTATTATGCTTGTATAACCTAGATTTATGCTATTTAACATAATTATAAGCCTTAAACTTCAAATTTTGAGTAATCTAGGGTTTGTGTTCTTGAGCAAATTTGGGGCTTTTTGATATAAACAGGTTATGGCCGATTTTTGTCATGAATTGTTGCTAAATTAAGTAGTGTAACATGTTTAGGTAGTTAAATGATCCAAACTTTGAGCCTAAACATGATTTTGAGAATTAAAGTGGACTTTTTCAAGTCTAAAATTCATGAACTTGATTTTTGAGAGATAATGCCATTTGAAACTTGTTTAATTGCTAGTAATGATTATTTTGACATGTTATTTGAGTTGAATGCTTATGAACTTGGCGAACATTTTCGTATATGCTTATTTGAAAAAGTGTAGATTTGATGAAAATATGAAAATGAGCTTAAGTTTGATATAAATTGATCATGTCATTGTAATTATTTTGATTGATGATTTTGCTGACACTGATGCATATTTGGATGCACAAAAATTGTGTTTGATGTGTTTTGCAGACTGAAAGGGGTGAATCTTCATCCCAAGCTCGCAATGCTCCTACTGAGAATACGGAACAACAGGAGGTGGATAACTACTACAAACAAGATATACCTCATCCAGTCATGACATTTTCTGATATGCACTTGGAAGATTTGCACCCGAACCTGAGATTTGACAGACTTTGGATAGATTATCCAAAATACCAAAGGGGTTTGCATACTCTTCATTCTAAAGCTGTTGAGGTATCTAGGGTCATAGAATGGGGACCATTAGAAGCTGTAGAATTGGCCGAGCCAATTAGGGAATTACTTGCACAGAGGTATGGTAATTCTACTTTTAACTATTGGGTACGGTTATTCAACATGCGTAGACCTGTATATAAAGTATGGTGTGAAGAATTGTTGTGTAGTATAGAAATAAATGATCGGGTAGCTAGTATTACCGATCGATCTTTTATTAGATTTTTGTTAGGAGGTTCGATGCGCCACATGTATTTACTAGACATGGCTCAGGCTTTACGTATATATACGCCTGAGGAGTTAGCATCTGCCGATTGTAGAGGGTTGATACTAAATGGTAGAAAGATAGATGAAAATTTTGATACACATGGTGTATGGAGTCAAATGACTAGCCATCACCGGTTCAAAGGGGGGAATTACTCTTATTTGGATATAGATAGAGCAGAGTTAAGAGTAATTCATAGGTTTTTAGCTAATTCGATTACACAAAGAGGTAAGAATAAGGAAAAGGTAAATGAACAGGATTTGTTTTACCATATGTGTATTCAAGACCCACAAAGCGCTGTAATTATACCTTATTGTGTGGGTTATTATTTATTAGCTATGGTTAGGGGGATGAGACCGCATAGCATAATAGGAGGTGGTATATTTATTACTTTGATTGCTGAATATCTCGGTGTGGATATAAGTCGGGGGGATTATTAGTCGAAGAACCAGAACCCCGAGATACAATAGGTTTAAATGTATACCATGGTGCGAAAGTTTTGAAGAGGCGAAATAATGCCGCAGCACGATATAATGGTAGACATCCACAGGTTGAGAGAAACCAACAGCAAGGTAATGTAGGAGGGGGAAATGAAATGGCAGAAATGCAAAGGTTTATAGCTTCACAAGAGTATGAAAATGCTAGACATAGAGCATTTGAAGATTGGCAAGTTCATCAAAACCAAATCATAGCTTATTGCCAACATATAGGTAGAAACTATATTCCTACTCCATCGCCCATATTCCCTCACTGGTCTATATAGATCCAACCACCGTATCCTACGTATAACCCAGCCGAAACATTTTATTACACCTATGGTTATGCATGGAACCCCTACTGGTATCAGTATCATCCCTAGTCTACTTAGTTTTATTTATTTTGTAATTTGTAATGTTGATACGTTTAATACTTATGTTAATATTGTAATAGTTTTTATAATTTTCTAACTTTTATTCTTAGATTTCAATAATTTTTGAATGTGGGGTAATATACCAAACTTCAAAAATATGTATATATGTTTGCAGTTTATCTTATGTACACAACAGGGTAAAACAACGCATTTTCAAAGACTGGCATTAAGTTCAGCAAAAGCAACTAATTTTGACGACAAGATGCAAAATAAATGTGATATAACAACAAGACGGAATGAACAAATGATGTGCACCATTTATCATTCAACACAAACACAAATATTTTTGGAAACTTTGGTAAAATTTAATCATTTTCACACAAATCACCCTCAATAATTTAAATTGTTACTGATCTCTTGCAAATGAGGGCATTGCAAGATCTTAAATGTGGGAAGGGGTTAAATTCTTTCGGATTTTTAAAAATTTTTATCTTAAACACTTAGTTACCATTAAAAATACTAGTAAAGCAGTAGTTGTATTAGAATCTAGTGCTCTCTGATAATAAAGAACAGCCCTAGTCTTATATACTGACTACCCAATTCTAGTAAAATTTTTCAAAATTTTCAATTAAATGAACTCAAAATCATGTTTATACATATTTATGAATGATAAAACTAGGTTTTAACACCGAAATTATTGTTACCTCGGAAAGGAAATAAATTGAGAAACAAACCAAAATGTTAAAATTCATTTAAAATGGAATAGAGGACAATAAAAAGGAAAATAAAAGCCAAGTGTGGGAAAAATTACCAAGTTATCTTAAACATATGTCGCATATTTCTGTAACAAATAACTGAAAATACTTTTGCTTTGGACTAAACTAAACTGTTTTACCCGATGAAAGAAAAGAAGAGATGGATCTACACGATGAATCAATTCCATCATTAAAAGGAAGTAAAGTCTTCCGAAAAAGACACGCGCTTCTTGATTTAGGTCAAGAAGTTGTCGTCCAGACCAGCTGTAGGTTGATGAAAAATCTAGAAAAGTCATCACTAAAATTAGCAGGAAATCCACGGACCTCAGCATCAAACAGGGTCGCCAAGTGGTCAGATTTATCCTAACCATGAGAAGGATTTATCTCGTACAATGGGGGGGCACCGTGCAAATTAGCTAGATAAGACTAATGAATCAGATCCCCAGAAAGGATAATCTCCTTAAAGATTAAAAATCAGCTTTTAAGCCTGATATTACTCAATCCTTGAGATTGACCTTAAAGATTGAGAATTACAAACTCATGGAATTCAATGATATCTAAACTCGAGCCTGAACGAGAAAATATTTTGATCAAAATTACAAACCGATTTGTTTTCTGAAAACCCATTTTCAATGCGTTCATTACCATTGAACGTAAAATCCTAGGAATTCACCTGGAATTCATTAGGTCACCTGAACCAAATCGGGTGTCAACCGTAAGAACGGTGGTTGCATAGCATGGTCAAAGACAGGACCTTGTGCCAGACCAAAAAATTATAAGGGTGAGCTTTACTATTGCTCCTACCAAGGATAGTAATTGCGTCCGACACGTTATAGACCATAATTAAAAGCATGTCAGGGGACATTGCCTTAACAGTTGCTTGTTCAACGCTTTCCTTTACAACCGGACGGTAGTTTACCGAAAGGTAATATACGGGACAAGTAAACTGGACGTGTTGCTTTCCTAATACAAGGTTAGCAAGTGGGTGACACAAAACCATAAGTTTTGAGCTAAAATTTTCAAATATGAAACCCACCAAACCCACAAAAATAATTTGCAAACACCGGTGAAGGGTTATTCCGGAAAACTTATCTAGGGTAAAAGCTAGATTTAATTTTCAAAAGATCAAATATTTTCATAAAGATCCAATTTCCTTAATGGATCTAAATTTTTATAGTCATGTGGGACTGTAAACCATATCGTTACTACCATTGTTTATACTGCCGTATAGAAATCACTGATGTACAAAGTGTGAAGAATAAAGAAGTGATTCTAGTATTTCAAGACTATATTGCTTGAGGGCAAGCAACGCTCAAGTGTGGGAATATTTGATAATGCTAAAAACGAACATATATTTCATAGCATTATTCCCCAAGAAAGACAAGCTTTTAGTTGCAAATGTTCTATTTACAAGTGATATTCGTTTAAATAATAAAAGGTGAAGACAAAAGACAGATTCGACGAATTGAAGACAAAAACGACCAAAAAGCTCAAAAGTACAAAATACAATCAAAGAGGTTCCAATTATTGATAAGAAACTTCTCGAAATTACAAGAATACAAGATTCAAAACGCAAAGTACAAGATATAAAATAGTACGCAAGGACGTTCGAAAATCCGGAACCGGGACCAGAGTCAACTCTCAACGCTCGACGCAATGGACTAAAAATTACAAGTTAACTATGTATATAAATATAATATAATATATAATTAATTATATTAATTATATATATATTATATTTATAAAAATCGTCGGCAAACAAAGAGCCAAATGTGGGTGAGCTGTAATAACGATCTCCGCAACTCGCGGAGTTTGAAGAAGGAAAGGGCCGCAAGTCGCGGAGCCCCAAAAACTAAAACTCCCTATAAAAGCAAACGAATTCTGATCGCAAAAACCATATATAATATATCAATCTCTCTATCTATATACGTAATATTTATAATTTATATTTTAATTTTAATTTTAATTTTAATCCTAATAATAAGGGTATGTTAGCGAATGTTGTAAGGGTGTAAGTTGAAATTCTGTCCGTGTAACGCTACGCTATTTTTAATCATTGTAAGTTATGTTCAACCTTTTTACATTAATGTCTCGTAGCTAAGTTATTATTATGCTTATTTAATACCGAAGTAATCATGATGTTGGGCTAATTACTAAAATTGGGTAATTGGGCCTTGTACCATAATTGGGGTTTGGATAAAAGAACGACACTTGTGGAAATTAGACTATGGGCTATTAATGGGTTTTATATTAACTAAACAATACCTTGTTAATTTAATATACAAACTTATAATTCGACGTATTTATATATAACCACATACGCTTGACTGGGTACGGTGGGCGGGATATCTATAAATACCAATAATTATTCATTTTACCGGACACGGAACTGAATTAATAGTTAAATAGACTTGTTGAAACAGGGGTGAATTACATTCAAGGGTAATTGGTGTAATTGTTAACAAAGTAGTAAAACCTTGGTTTACACGCAGTCGATAACCTGGTGTATTCATTAAACAAAGTATTAAAACCTTGTTACAATTCGAATCCCCAATTAGTTGAAATATTTGACTTCGGGAATAAGAATAATTTGACGAAGGCTTTCGCTCTTTATATTTATGACTGATGGACTATTATGGACAAATCCGTATGGACATATTAAATAATCCAGGACAAAGGACAATTAACCCATGGGCATAAAACTAAAATCAACACGTCAAACATCATGATTACGGAAGTTTAAATAAGCATAATTCTTTTATTTCATATTTAATTTCCTTTATTTTATATTTAATTGCACTTTTAATTATCGCATTTTTATTTATTGTTATTGTATTTAATTGCACTTTTAATTATCGTACTTTTTAATTATCGCAAGTTTATTTTATCGCACTTTTATTATTCGCAATTTCATTATCGTTATTTACTTTACGCTTTAAATTAAAGTCCTTTTAATATTTTACATTTGGTTTTAACTGCGACTAAAGTTTTAAAATCGACAAACCGGTCATTAAACGGTAAAAACCCCCCTTTATAATAATAATATTACTTATATATATATATATTTGTATTTTTATAAAAGTAACTAATATAGCGTTAAGCTTTGTTTAAAGATTTTCCCTGTGGAACGAACCGGACTTACTAAAAACTACACTACTGTACGATTAGGTACACTGCCTATAAGTGTTGTAGCAAGGTTTAAGTATATCCATTCTATAAATAAATAAATATCTTGTGTAAAATTGTATCATATTTAATAGTATTTCCTGCTAAAATTTAAAGCTATTTTATATACACCTCGCATAACATCACCGAAGAACCGGAAGAAGAGGAAACGGAACCGGAAGAAGAGGAATCAGAAGAAGAGGAACCGGAAGAAGAAGAGGTTCCGGAGGGGGGAATAGTAGGAACCACAGAAAACCGGTCAAATAAAAGAAAATCCTCAACCAATGGACCAAAGTTAATAATGGTCAATGGTGTTTCCGCTAAGGAAGCAAAATATTGGGAACCAATTTTCCGATGAATAGGATCCTGATGAGGATTCCAATGATGTTATAGAAATTAACCCGACCCAATTTAATGAGGCAAAAGAAAATAATAAGGGAAAAGGCATCAAAATAGAGAAATCTGATTCCGACCCCGATGAACTTTATATGTACCGTCAACACCCGTATTTTCAATATCGTGACAATAACCCGGGAACCTCTAAACCACAAGGTTTTTCTAAACCAATGTGGAAAATGACGACTCGTATTAGAGGAACGTCATATATCCCTAGAAGATTAGGAAAAAGAACCAAGTCCGAAGAAGAAGAAACTAGTGATTCAAATTAGAGGGGTGTGAGCATGTTGTGTAATAAATGTATTGTAGTGTGCTTGTACTTTTATGTTCTATGTAAAAATTGCTTGTATTGTTTGTTATTACGAATCTAATCCTTGTCTATTTTACAGTATAAAAACAAAATGGACGTTAAGGGTAGACAACCGAATATTTTAGAAGACCTACCAGAGGATATGATTGAGGAAATCTTGTCTAGAGTCGGTCAAAATTCATCAGCATATTTAGTTATGGTGAAATTAACTTGTCAAACATTTGAAAGACTTTCCAGAAATGCCTTAGTTTATAAAAGGCTTTTCTTTGATAGGTGGGGTATATCACATTGGGGAGACTTTAAGTTACGCCGTGTTTTTTTTAAAGCGTTAAATGCGGGGAACCCAAATGCAATTTTACGCTACGGGTTAAGAACCTATTTTGACTCAACATATCCCAACATAGGATTTCGTGAATTAGAAAGAGCTTCTAACATGCAACATAAAGAAGCATGTTATGCTTACGGGTTAGTGATGTTCGCTTCTTACCAAAGTGAGAAAAAGAACATCGGATTGCAGCTTTTAAATAAAACTTTCCCACAAGTGACGGATTCAGTAGTTGGGGTGAGAAATAAGGTTTTTAGATTATTACGGGGCTGTTGGACATTACGAAACCCTCATCCTTTTGACGACATTACAACATGCTGCCTAGCTAATGGTCATAACGGTTATTTTCCACAAGACCAAGGATGGAAAGTCGTCTAAGTAAAACCAGAATGCATGACTTGTTTCTGGACTTATGAATTACGTGTCTTTATTTCCTTTGCTGAACAACTTGCGTATTAACTAGATTTATCTTCAAAACTGTCATGTATCATAGTGTACTATATTTCATGTTATATGTAATATAGCGAAGTTGTAAGTTTGAAGAATATTTGTATGTGATATATTATTATAATCAGTTTTACATATGGAATTGTAGTAGTTGAATTGTATATTAGCTACTAAGTATGAACTTAACGGGTAGGTAGTACCTTTAAACTTATAAAATGCTAATATGAAGAAAAAGCTTTTATAAATGAGTTCATATTATGCTACGAGATACTATTGACTACTCTTAATATTCTGTATGATTAACTTGTTTCATTTGACTATTTTGAAGGAAATGGCACCGACTACTCGACACACCTTGAATATGAGCGAAGAGGAATTTCGTGCCTTTCTTGCTTCAAATATAGCCGCAGTACAGGTCGCGCTACATACCAACAATAACTCTAAATCTAGCAATACAGCTAACGGCGCAAGAAATCATGTAGGATGCTCCTACAAGGAATTCACTGCCTGCAAACCTTCAGAATTTGATGGGACCGAAGGACTAATAGGATTGAAACGGTGGACCGAGAAAGTTGAATCGGTGTTTGCCATAAGTAAGTGTGCTGAAGGAGACAAAGTGAAGTACGCTACGCATACCTTCACAGGTATTACGTTAACATGGTGGAATACCTATCTAGAGCAAGTGGGACAAGATGCTGCTTACGCGCTACCGTGGTCAGCATTCAAGCACTTGATGAACGAGAAGTACCATCCCAGAACCGAGGTCAATAAGCTCAAGTCAGAACTTAGAGGGTTACGAACACAGGGATTCGATATTACTTCGTACGAAAGACGATTCACAGAATTGTGCATATTGTGTCCGAGAGCGTTCGAAGATGAGGAAGAGAAGATCGACGCATTTGTGAAAGGGTTACCGGAGAGAATCCAAGAAGATATAAGTTCACACGAGCCTGCCTCCATACAAAAGGCATGTAGAATGGCTCACAAACTAGTGAACCAGATTGAGGGAAGAATTAAATAACAGGCGGCCGAAGAGGCCAACGTGAAGTTAGTCAAAAGAAAGTGGGAGGAAAACAGTGATAAGAGTCACCAAAACAACAACAACTATCCCAACAATCGCAACATCAATCGCAACTACAACAAACGGCACAACAACAACAACAACAACAACAACAACAATAACAACCGCAACAACAACAACAACAATCAGAAGCAGCTATGCCAAAGGTGTGAAAAGTATCACTCGGGGTTCTGCACCAAATTTTGCAACAAGTGTAAAAGAAATGGTCATAGCGCGGCGAAGTGTGAGGTCTACAGACCAGGGGTTAACAGAACGAAAGGAACAAATGGTGTCGGAATGAGTAATGGCGGAGCAAGTAGTGTCGGAGCAAGTTATGCCAATGTAGTTTGTTATAAATGTGGAAAACCGGGCCACATTATTAGAAATTGCCCGAACCATGAGAACACGAATGGACAACGCCGCGGAAGAGTTTTCAATATTAATGCGGCAGAGGCACAGGAAGACCCGGAGCTTGTTACGGGTACGTTTCTTATTGACAATAAATCTGCTTACGTTTTATTTGATTCGGGTGCGGATAGAAGCTATATGAGTAGAGATTTTTGTGCTAAATTAAGTTGTCCATTGACGCCGTTGGATAGTAAATTTTTACTCGAATTAGCAAACGGTGAATTAATTTCAGCAGATTATATATGCCGGAATCGAGAAATTAAACTGGGTAGAGAAATATTTAAGATTGATTTGATACCAGTAGAGTTAGGGAGTTTTGATGTAATAGTTGGCATGGACTGGCTGAAGGAGATGAAAGCAGAGATCGTATGTTACAAAAATGCAATTCGCATTGTACGAGAAGAAGGAGAACCCTTAATGGTGTACGGAGAAAAGGGCAACACGAAGCTACATCTTATTAGTAATTTGAAGGCACAAAAACTAATAAGAAAAGGTTGCTATGCTGTTCTAGCACACGTCGAGAAAGTACAAACTGAAGAAAAGAGCATCAATGATGTTCCCGTCGCAAAAGAATTTCTCGATGTATTTCCGAAAGAATTACCGGGACTACCTCCACATCGATCTGTTGAATTTCAAATAGATCTTGTACCAGGAGCTGCACCAATAGCTCGTGCTCCTTACAAACTCGCACCCAGCGAGATGAAAGAACTGTAAAGCCAATTGCAAGAACTATTAGAATGTGGTTTCATTCGACCAAGCACATCACCATGGGGAGCTCCTATTTTGTTTGTCAAGAAGAAGGATGGTACATTTAGGTTGTGTATTGACTACAGAGAGTTGAAAAAACTTACCATCAAAAACCGTTATCCACTGCCGAGAATTAACGACTTATTTGATCAACTACAAGGCTCGTCAGTTTATTCGAAAATCGATTTACATTCTGGATATCATCAAATGCGAGTAAAGGAGGATGATATTCCAAAAACTGCTTTTAGGACGCGTTATGGTCATTACGAGTTTATGGTTATGCCATTTGGATTGACTAACGCACCAGCTGTATTCATGGACCTTATGAACCGAGTGTGTGGGCCATATCTTGACAAGTTTGTCATTGTTTTCATCAATGACATACTTATTTACTCAAAGAATGGTCAAGAGCACGAAGAACATTTGAGAAAAGTGCTAGAAGTATTGAGGAAAGAAAAATTGTACGCTAAGTTTTCAAAGTGTGCATTTTGGTTGGAAGAAGTTCAATTCCCCGGTCACATAGTGAACAAAGAAGGTATTCAGGTGGACCTGGCAAAGATCGAACCCGTTGAAAAGTGGGAAACCCCAAAAACTCCGAAGCATATACGTCAATTTTTAGGATTGGCTGGTTACTACAGAAGATTCATCCAAGATTTCTCCAAAATAGCAAAACCCTTGACTGCATTAACGCATAAAGGGGAGAAATTTGAATGGAAGAATGCACAAGAGAAGGTGTTTCAGTTATTGAAGAAAAAGCTAACTACGGCACCTATATTGTCATTGCCTGAAGGGAATGATAATTTTGTGATTTATTATGACGCATCAAAGCAAGGTCTCGGTTGTGTATTAATGCAAAGAACGAAGGTGATTGCTTATGCTTCTAGACAATTGAAGATTCACGAGCAAAATTATACAACTCACGATTTGGAATTGGGTGCTGTTTTTTTTGCATTAAAGACTTGGAGGCATTATTTATATGGGGGTCAAAAGTATTATATATACCGACCACAAAAGTCTCCAACATATATTTAATCAGAAGCAACTGAATATGAGACAACGCAGGTGGATTGAACTGTTGAATGACTATGATTTTGAGATTCGATACCACCCGGGGAAGGCGAATGTGGTAGCCGACGCTTTGAGTAGAAAGGACAGAGAACCTATACGGGTAAAAGCTATGAATATAATTATTCGTACTAACCTTACTACTCAAATAAAGGAGGCGCAACATGGGGTTGTAAAAGAAGGAAAGTTGAAGAATGAGATACCCAAAGGATCAGAGAAACATCTTAAAATTCGGGAAGACGGAACCCGATATAGGGCTGATAGAATTTGGGTACCAAGGTTTGGAGATGTGAGAGAAATGGTACTTAAAGAAGCACATAAAACCAGATATTCAATACATCCCGGAGCGGGGAAGATGTATAAAGATCTCAAGAAACACTTTTGGTGGCTGGGTATGAAAGCCGATATTGCTAAATATGTAGGAGAATGTTTGACGTGTTCTAAGGTCAAAGCTGAACATCAGAAACCATCAGGTCTACTACAACAACCTGAAATCCCGGAATGGAAATGGGAAAACATTACCATGGATTTCATTACTAAATTACCAAGGACTGCAAGTGGTTATGATACTATTTGGGTAATAGTTGATCGTCTCACCAAGTCAGCACACTACCTGCCAATGAGAGAAGATGACAAAATGGAGAAGTTGGCGCGATTGTATTTGAAGGAGGTTGTCTCCAGACATGGAATACCCGTCTCTATTATCTCTGATAGGGATGGTAGATTTGTTTCAAGGTTCTGGCAGACGTTGCAACAAGCATTGGAGACTCGTCTAGACATGAGTACTGCCTATCATCCACAAACTGATGGGCAGAGTGAAAGGACGATACAAACGCTTGAAGACATGCTACGAGCATGTGTTATTGATTTCTAAAACAGTTGGGATCGACACCTACCGTTAGCAGAATTTTCCTACAACAACAGTTATCATTCTATTATTGAGATGGCGCTGTTTGAGGCACTTTATGGTAGAAAGTGCAGGTCTCCCATTTGTTGGAATGAAGTGGGGGATAAACAGATTACGGGTCCGGAGATAATACAAGAAACTACGGAGAAAATCATCCAAATTCAACAACGATTGAAAACCGCCCAGAGTCGACAAAAGAGCTACGCGGACAGTAAAAGAAAAGATATAGAGTTTGAAATTGGAGAAATGGTCATGCTTAAGGTTTCATCTTGGAAAGGCGTTGTTCGATTTAGTAAACGGGGGAAACTAAATCCAAGGTACATTGGACCATTCAAGATTATAGATTGTGTCGGACCAGTAGCTTACCAACTGGAGCTACCTCAACAACTCGCGGCTGTACATAACACTTTCCACGTCTTAAATTTGAAGAAATGTTTTGCTAAAGAAGATCTCACTATTCCATTGGACAAAATCCAAATCAATGAAAAACTTCAATTCATTGAAGAACCCGTCGAAATAATGGATCATGAGGTTAAGAGACTTAAGCAAAACAAGATACCGATTGTTAAGGTTCGATGGAATGCTCGTAGAGGACCCGAGTTCACCTAGGAGCGTGAAGATCAGATGAAGAAGAAATACCCGCATCTATTTCCAGAAGATTCGTCAACACCTTCAACAGCTTAAAATTTCGGGACGAAATTTATTTAACGGGTAGGTACTGTAGTGACCCGAACTTTTCCATGTTTATATATATTAATTGAGATTGATATTTACATGACTAAATGTTTCCAACGTGTTAAGCAATCAAACTTGTTAAGACTTGATTAAATGAAATAAGTTTCATATAGACAATTGATCACCCAAGTTGACCGGCGATTCACGAACGTTACAAAATTGTAAAAACTACATGTTGTGGTATATATAGACATATATATGGTTGACATAAGATTATGATGAGTAAGTATCTCACTAAATACATTAACAATGTGTGATATACATAAGAAATGAGATTACTAAGTTAAGAAACTCGAAATGATATATATAACGATTATCGTTATGATAACGTCTACTAAATACATATGTATCATATTAAGATATTGATACACTATATTTAACATGATAAAATGATATTTAAATATATCATTAAGTGTGTTAACAATGAACTACATATGTAAAAAACAAGACTACTAACTCAAGAATTACGAAACGAGACTTATATGTAACGATTATCGTTGTAACGATATTTTAATGTATATGTCATATTAAAAGATATTCATGCATCATAATATCATGATAATATAATAATTTAACATCTCATTTGATATAATAAACATTGGGTTAACAACATTAATAGAGATCGTTAACTTAAAGGTTTCAAAACAACACTTACATGTAACGACTAACGAAGACTTAACGACTCCATTAGAATGTATATACATGATGTATTTTGATATGTATTCTTACACTTTTGAAAGACTTCAAGACACATATCAAAGTACTTCTACTTAACAAAAATGCTTACAATTACATCCTCGTTCAGTTTCATCAACAATTCTAATCGTATGCACCTGTATTCGTATTCGTACAATACACAGCTTTTAGATGTATGTACTATTGGTATATACACTCCAATGATCAGCTCTTAGCAGCCCATGTGAGTCACCTAACACATGTGGGAACCATCATTTGGTAACTAGCATGAAATATCTCATAAAACTACAAAAATATTAGTAATCATTCATGACTTATTTACATGAAAACAAAATTACATATCCTTTATATCTAATCCATATACCAACGACCAAAAACACCTACAAACACTTTAATTCTTCAATTTTATTCATCTAATTGATCTCTCTTAAGTTCCATCTTCAAGTTCTAAGTGTTCTTCATAAATTCCATAAGTATAGTTTCATAAAAATCAAGAATACTACCAAGTTTGCAAGTTTACTTCCAAGCTTTCTAATCCATTCCAAGTAATCATCTAAGATCAAGGAACCTTTGTTATTTACAGTAGGTTATATTTCTAATTCAAGGTAATATTCATATTCAACCTTTGATTCAATTTCTACAACTATAACAATCTTATTTCGAGTGAAAATCTTACTTGAACTGTTTTCGTGTCATGATTCTGCTTCAAGAACTTTCAAGCCATCCAAGGATCCTTTGAAGCTAGATCCATTTTTTTCATTTCCAGTAGTTTTATCCAGAAAACTTGAGGTAGTAATGATGTTCATAACATCATTCGATTCATACATATAAAGCTATCTTATTCGAAGGTTTAAACTTGTAATCACTAGAACATAGTTTAGTTAATTTTAAACTTGTTCGCAAACAAAAGTTAATCCTTCTAACTTGACTTTTAAAATCAACTAAACACATGTTCTATATCTATATGATATGCTAACTTAATGATTTAAAACCTGGAAACACGATGAACACCATAAAATCGGATATACGCCGTCGTAGTGAAACCGGGGGCTGTTTTGGTTTGGATAATTAAAAACTATGATAAACTTTGATTTAAAAGTTGTTCTTCTGGGAAAATGCAGGTTTTATAAATGATTTACAAAATAGATACAAGTACGTGAAACTACATTCTATGGTTGAATTATCAAAATCGAATATGCCCCTTTTTATTAATTATGGTAATCTAAGAATTAGGGAACAGACACCCTAATTAACGCGAATCCTAAAGATAGATCTATTGGGCCTAACAAACCCATCCAAAGTACCGGATGCTTTAGTACTTCGAAATTTATATCATATCCGAAGGGTGTCCCGGAATGATGGGGATATTCTTATATATGCATCTTGTTAATGTCGGTTACCAGGTGTTCACCATATGAATGATTTTTATCTCTATGTATGGGATGTGTATTGAAATATGAAATCTTGTACTCTATTGTTACAATTTGATATATATAGGTTAAACCTATAACTCACCAACATTTTTGTTGACGTTTAAAGCATGTTTATTCTTAGGTGAATATTAAGAGCTTCCGCTGTTGCATACTAAAATAAGAACAAGATTTGGAGTCCATGTTTGTATGATATTGTGTAAAAACTGCATTCAAGAAACATATGTCGATGTAATATATTTCTATTGTAAACCATTATGTAATGGTCGTGTGTAAACAGTATATTTTAGATTATCATTATTTGATAATCTACGTAATGTTTTTAAAACCTTTATTGATAAAATAAAGGTTATGGTTGTTTTAAAAATGAATGCAGTCTTTGAAAAACGTCTCATATAGAGGCCAAAACCTCGCAATGAAATCAATTAATATGGAACGTTTATAATCAATATGAACGGGACATTTCATGTGCTACCTCTTGTGTTGCCTCCTAGAGGGAGCACAAAACTTGTAATGCCTCTTCAGCACTTTCTTGTGCTGCCTTGATGTGTGAGCGGAGGTGTACGAAATACTATTATTATTTACTACGAAATATGACGAAAAATTACACAAGTTTTATTTAATTTATTTACAGATGGGATATACCTAAACCTTGCTACAACACTATAGGCAGTGTACCTAATCGTAGAGTAGTATAGTTTTTAGTAAGTCCGGTTCGTTCCACATGGAGACGGCTTATTTTACAATATATTTTTATATAAATATATTTGTACAATATATATATATATATATATATATATATATATATATATATATATATATATATATATATATATATTACAATTATTATTATTATAAAAAGGAGGTTTTACCGTTTTTAATGACTGGTTTGTCGATTTTATATTTTAAGCGAAGCGTAAAATAAATGACGATATTTAACTAACGATAAAATAAATAACAATAATTAAAATAACAATAAATAAAAGTACGAGAAAATATGAAATAAAATATATTATGCTTATTTAAACTTCCGTACTCATGATGTTTGACGTTTTAATTTTAATTTATTATCCTGGGTTAATTGTCCTTTGTCCTGAATTATTTTCATTGGTCATAATTATAAAGTGCGAGTGTCCTCATTAAATTAACCTTATTTTCGAAGTCAAATATTCCAACTAATTGGGGATTCAAACTGTAACAAGGTCTTAATACTTTGTTTAATGAATACACCAGGTTATCGACTGCGTGTAATCCAAAGTTTTAATACTTTGTTAACAATTACACTAATTACCCTTGAATGTAATACACCCCTGTTTTAATGAGTCCATTGACTATTAATCCATCCCCGTGTCCGGTCAAATGAATAATTATTAGTATTTATAAATATCCCACCCACCGTACCCAGTCAAGCGTATGTGGTTATATATAAATACGTCAAATTATAAATCTCTATATTAAATCAATGAGATATCATTTAATTAATATAAAGCTCATTAATAGCTCATAGTCCAATTTTCACAAGTGTCGGTCTTTTGTCCAAACCCCAATTATGGTCCAAAGCCCAATAACCCCGTCTTTAATATTTAGTCCAACATCACGATTACTTCGGCTTTAAACAAGCATAATAATAACTTAAGTACGATACATAATTAAAAAGGGAGAATTTAGCTTACAGTGATTATTAATCGCGTAGTGTTATAGGGACAGAGTTCCGACTTTAAAAGCCGTAAAATAACCTTTACATTACCCAAACTAACTAAACTATATATTATATATATATATATATATATATATATATATATATTATATATTATTATTACAGAGGGAGTATATATATTATTGTGGTGTTTTTTCCTTTGACAGAGTGCATGCTTTTATAGGAGAATTCTGAGAATGGTGTGCTCCGCGATCGTGGAGGTTTTAGCTTTGGGAGCTCCGCGATTGCGAAGGTTCGGATTCCAGCTCACACTTGATTTGGCTCCTAGCTTGTCGACATATTAATATATAAATATAATATATATAATTTATATTATTATTTATATATTATATTATATTCTTGTGCATAGTTGACTTGTACTTTTAGCTCCGTTGAGTCGCACGTTGATAGTTTGTTCATGTATCGGTTCCGGATTTTCGAACGTCCTTTCGTATGCGTAGATATCTTGTACTTTGCGTTCCGCAACTTGTACACTTGTCATTTTTAGACGTTTCTCATCAATAAATGGAACCACTTGGATTGTATCTTGTACATTTGAGCTTTTTGGTCATTTGCGTCTTTAAATCTTCATTTTCTTCTTTTGTCTTCGCACTTATTTAATATAAACGATTATTACATAAAAATAGAACAATAGTAACTAAAAGCTTTACATATTGGGATGATATTGCGACTAAATATATGTTCATTTGGAGCACTATCATGCCTCTTCAATACTTTCTTGAGTTGTCTCGTCAGCACTCTCTTGTGCTGCCTCTAAAGACTTTTCTTGTGTTTCCTCTTAAGAGGTAGCACCAAACACCTAGCCAAATTTCAGCTGACTAAGAACACGTAGCACAGAAAACACTTAGTCAAATTTTAGCTGACTAAAAAGACATAGTACCAAAACGCATAGTCAAATTTCGAGTAGACCAAGCCATGATGGTAAAATATGAAAAATCATTTTTGGGTCCGGGTAGTCGTCCATCACGTAATGGGTGTACACTCCGTACCTCCTAACTCATTTACAAGTGCAGACTAAATCCCTTAGTTACATTAAATTTCCAACAATCCTTCCCAATTTAATGCAATTCATTTCATGAGAATCAACAATTAAAACAAAACTCATGCATAAATGAAAATATCTCGAAGATTAATTTTTCACCTTAGTACATTAAACATTCCAAGTATTTGAGAATCAGAGTGTTCTAAGAATTAAATAATTCAACCATTTGAATAACTGAAAATAATATACACATAAGTTTTCAAATACTCTAAAGTTATCTTACACTTTACAAGCCATGTGTCTATATCCATTCATGAATGTATCCAAAACAAAAGTCTGAAGCTTTGTTGAAGTGGCAAAATTTCACATTCACATAGATAGTTCACTTCAGTCATGCACCTGCTCTTGCACTTTTCTAAATAAACCATTATGAAGCTAAACTTCAACCTCACCTTTAGCAAGTCCGAGTACATACCTTACCTTGGGATGATACAATAATTTATGTACTCCAATTTTCAATTATAAGCCTTCCACATTAAATTCAACTTCTGTTTTTCATCAGAAGTCTTATAATCAAAAATTTATGTGGACTATAAACCCATTCTCCCAGCAGACTTGACAACCAAGTCTCTAGCCAATCCCTTTGTCAAGTGATCAACAAAATTTTGTTTGTGACCTCACAAACACTATAGAAACTACCTCATTCGTGATGAGTTCAAGAATCATTATATTTATGGCACCTAAGTGTCCAGACTTCTCATTGTACATATGACTATAAGTCTTTTCCAATGTAGTAGCACTATCACAATGGATAGACATGGGTGCTATAGGTTAAGGCCATAATGGAATCTCATGAATCAAGATTCTAATCCATTATGCCTCTTTACAGCAACAACTAATGCAACAAACTCAGACTCCATCGTTGAGTTGATAATATATGTTTGCTTCTTGGAAGCCAGTGAAATGGCACCTCCCCCAAGCAAGAACACCCAACCATTTGTTGGAGAATGATCTTCAACATTTGTTATCCAACTCGCATCAGTGTATCCTTCTATTACAGAAGGAAACCCACTATAAGATAAACTTTAGTCCATAGTTTTTTTCAAATACTCCAGTACCCGCCTTTGTCAATGATGAGTACTAAGATTACTAGTATATCTACTCAATTTTCCCACATCAAAAGCTATATATGGCCTTGTCCACATCATTGCATACATGAAACAACCAATCACCTAAGAATACCCAAGTTGTGATACAGCTTCCCCTTGGTTAGGCATAAGCTTCTCACTTCGATCTACATGTGTACTCGTAGGAGTACAATCTAAGCAATTGAACTTTCTCAACACCTTCTCAATATAAACTATAATCAACATCAAACATGTATAACAAACATGACTTATACAAGAATCAAGCATGAAAAACACTTTTAACTCATATTATCAAAAATTCAAATTTATCAAGGATTAAGTCACAAATCAAACACAAACCTGGATATGAGCTATATGTGATGAAAAAAAGCAGATGCTAGAGTTGATTTAATCCAAAAGCACCAAAGATTCAAGTTAGGGTTGTGAATGATGAAATGTTAGGTACGAGTTCTATATTTCTAAATGTGGAAAAAATGGACGAAACATCCAAAAACATAATATACAAATGGGTTATAAACCCACACCCCATATCAGGGTATTTAACAGTTTTCAGAGATCTAACACACCTTTTTAGGCAGCCCTAACGAAGTTCAAATTTAACAAACAAACCTGTTGTGTGATCCTTGTCACAAAACGAATCCAACTAATCAAATAAATAATTATAAACATATAATTATTAAAATCAATTCTAATAGCATACAAGGACAGAACAGTCATTTCCTACTAGGCCTGGACTTAGAGTGTTACATCTCATCCACTACCAGATGTTTCACATCCTCCAGCCTCCCAGCTTGCTCGATCCATAACCCTCGCATTCTTGTTCAATTCCAGGTAAAATCTGCGAAATTTTGGATTTCATTTGCTCCTCACAAGGCCACGGATCTTTCCAAAATAAGGTGTTTGTACCATCTCCGATTTTCTTGCAAAAAAATTGAGAATTTTACCCTAACATTCGAAAGATTTGTACCCCAACGGATAATAGAAGGCCAAAGGCCCGCTTTTCTAGATATCGAGTTAGGATCAACAAGTAAAAGTCCACTGAAAGGCTCATAAATGCTTTTGATAAGTTTGGTCGATAGTGAGTTAGTTTCATTAAAAAACCTCCACCACCATTTACCGAGCAAACCCAAAATTTTGCATTTGAGTGAACCAATATTGATCCCCCCATCCGAATATGGAAGCCATTCTTCCGAAGACATTTTGTCCCCCCCCCCCCCAAAAAATATATTCTCACACTCTCAAGCTCTTTCATTATACAAGACGGGCCATGGAAGATCGAAAAGTAATATAACAAAAGACTAGAGAGTACCGGCTTAACAAGTGTTACACGACCTCCGAAAGACATCCAACACGATTTTCATTCCAAGTGTCTTTTTAAATTTTGCCAACACCGTTGTCTAATCTCCCAACTTTTTCATTTTTCTACCAATTAGTAGGCCAAAATATGTGAAAAACACCTTATTCATTTATGGATTGATTGATGTGCACTTAATTATGTATTTCATGTGATGCTTGAGTTGGTAATTAGAGATCTGGATAGATAATTAAATGAGCTAGCAGATGAAATTTTAAAGAGAAGTGGTCGATCATGTTTAATTTTCTTCTTTAGGGTGTTTTTGATGTGAGAGAAACGCGTGACTTGAACATGCTAAAAAGTGAATGACTAATATGTCCTCATGTGACATTTACATGCAATATTTTAACCGACTTTATATTGAAAGACTAATGTCGTGCACAGTTGTCCTATCTTTTCTATAGGTCCCGTTTAATAATAAAAAAGACTTTTGTATACGATACACACACACACACACATATATATATATACATATATATATATATATTGACTTGACTTGACTTATATTTAAGATAAAACTGAATGACTAATAACTTGAATGATTCAAAGTATCTGAATACATTAGGTTTTGAATGAAAATAAGTTGTTTGATAATTATTTTGAATAAACCTTATGAATTGAGTAAAATTAGTTATAAACGAGTTACATGAATCAATATACTTGTTTGTTAAATATTATGAATTTGATTTGAGAAAGATATTACATAAAATTTTGATGTTTAATGGTTAAGAGAGAATTTCAACTCTTAATAGTTAAATAGTGAATGCTGAAATATTCAGCATCATATGTCATTCAGTTGTAAAAAATAAACGCATTGCGACATGAATGGTTCAACATTTAGCAATGAACTATTCAATTTAGAGGTGGGAAAGGAAGCGTTTTTAGAGTTTGGAATATGGATCTTGTAACCAAATAGTTACATATATGTGAGTGCGAGATGATCAATGTAATTTTATAAACACGAGGAATATGGGCATAAGTTTTCATAAATTAGAGAGACAGACTATATAAATAACTATAAATAAATGCAAGTGAACAAGCCTTAAGATTCTTAGACCGTTCTCAACGCTATATGCATCATGCCCGCCCTCGATGAGGACTATGAGATCTTTGATGGGATTGCCTTAACCTTGTTAGTGCTCAAATAATTCGTGGTGCCCTTTATCTTGTTAAAACATACGAAAGTATTTTAGAACGGAGTACGTGGATATATATTTTGTACTTTTAGCTTCTATATTTGTATTTTATTATATTTAATTAATATAACAGGTCTTAATTTTTGTGAGGAAGTATGTAATGGTTAAGAGTAATTAGTCCTGTTTAGTCAATATAATGAGTCTCGATATTTGTGAGAAAATATATCATTATTAGTGGTTCGGGTTTCTGCTCGAACATGTGCGTAAGTGATAAATAAGAGTATTCGATGTCAAAATTGCCGTTAAAAAAAAGTAATCAGTCTTGATTAAACCTAAGTAAAAAATAATGATGTAGCTGATGCGATAATTAACAGGTATGTCATAGTTGGTTTGGTTATCGCTTAGAGCACTCCCTATAGCTTCATTATCGTTCGTTATAGTCCAACGTGTCACTCATTATCCATGCTACACTATAGGCACCATTTAATTATAGGATTCATTATCCAAGCTTCACCATGGATTCAACGAATGCATTCTTACATTTTATGGGTCCCATGTAAAACTTTTACATTTAACTAATGCTTCTTTCATTTCTTGTGGTCCCATAGTAATAATACTTTTTTAGAAAAACCCCTTAGCCTATTGTACAAAATTTAAACCATGTTGTACAACACCCTTTAATGCATCAAGTACAAGCTTTATTCCATGTTGTACAAACCCTTTAATGCGTACAATTAACAGATACTAAAGTGACTGGTTGTAGATCTGTTTGATTGAGAAAAAAATTGTTTTAGAAGGAATCGTAAATAGAAAGAAATATTACAGAGTATTATATATTGGAGTATAGTATTTGGTAGTTGATTATATTTATATTTATATATTTATATGTATTGTTTAAAAGAGAAAGTAATGTTAAAAAATTACGGAGTATATTTTATAAGGGTGAAAGTAAATATAAAAAGAAATTAATTAATGATGTAGTAATTAAGAGGAAAATGTTTTAGTAGTGTTTAGTTATGTGTTAGTTATAAGATTTGAGTGTTGATGTAGCATTGATGTGGCCGTTTAAGAGGATGAATAGTTTAGTGGGAGTGGTCTTGTATTCTTAACTTTTCAACCGAGTCCTTATCCACAGTTACCGAGTATTTTATGTTTATTTTGCTGCTAGGGTTAACACCGTCTAACAAACGCTAAAACCCTTCCCTTTCCTTCTCTACTCGCATACCGCCGTCGGCGATCATCTGCTACTCGTTTCTCCGGTAAGAACTCTTCTCTCTTTCAGATCTGAGCTATTTCATCTTATCCTATATATATTGTTATTATTCATTTGCAATTAGAATCTATATAATTTATCATCAGATCTGTTGTCCAATAGTTTGTTTTAGATTGTATCGTTCATATGTATGATTCAGTCTGTGTGTAGCTCAGTCAGTTACTTTTGTTTCTATCTATATCATGAATATTAGGTCCAATTTTGACTATATGTGAATGAGTTATTGTCTCGATTTAACACTTACAGAGCTACAGTAACTATGATTTATTGATAACTGATTAAGTTGATTAGATCATGAAACTTGTTATGTTAGATCCGTGCTAATGGGTAGTTTGGGTTAATTTTTGTTAGTCAACTTAGGTCAAAGTGTAGGTGAACTGCTAACACTAATTTTTAGATTGAAATAGGGTTAAGGCAATGTGGATTTAGTTTAGAGATTGTTTACGTAGATTTTGCAGGCAGTTATTATTGTTTTACATGATTGTTGTTTGTTATAGTTAATTTGTTGATATTTTTCGATCAGTCAACTTAGGTCTGATTGAAAGTGAACTGTTAAGACTAATTTGTAGATCAAAATTGAGTTATGGAAGTGTGGTTTCAGTTTTATTAGAGATGGTTTATGTTGATTTTGCTGGCAATTTTTTGTTTTACTTTATTTTTAAGTCATTAACAAGTGTTATTTCTCTTGTTTACTTCTGCTATTTACAGTACGATGTCGGAAGGTCAAGAAACTGATAAGAATATCGAGATATGGAAGATTAAGAAGCTTATAAAGGCACTGGAAGCTGCCCGAGGAAACGGAACAAGCATGATTTCTCTGATTATGCCTCCACGTGATCAAGTTTCACGAGTCACGAAGATGCTCGGTGATGAATTTGGAACTGCTTCGAATATCAAGAGTAGGGTGAATCGTCAGTCAGTTTTAGGTGCTATAACATCTGCCCAACAGAGGCTCAAACTCTACAATAAAGTGCCTCCCAATGGACTTGTACTTTACACTGGAACAATTGTAACTGATGACGGTAAAGAAAAGAAAGTTACTTTTGACTTTGAGCCGTTCAGACCTATAAACGCGTCTCTTTATCTCTGTGATAACAAGTTTCACACAGAAGCTCTTAATGAACTGTTGGAATCGGACGACAAGTTTGGTTTTATCGTTATGGATGGTAATGGCACTCTTTTTGGGACGTTAAGTGGGAATACTAGGGAGGTTTTGCACAAGTTTACTGTTGACTTGCCAAAGAAACACGGAAGAGGAGGTCAATCAGCTTTGCGTTTTGCCCGTCTTCGAATGGAGAAACGTCACAATTATGTGAGGAAGACAGCTGAGTTAGCAACACAGTTTTATATCAATCCTGCAACCAGTCAACCGAATGTTTCTGGACTTATACTTGCAGGGTCTGCTGATTTTAAAACCGAGCTCAGTCAATCTGATATGTTTGACCAACGTCTTCAGGCAAAGATTTTGAATGTGGTTGATGTGTCTTATGGGGGTGAAAATGGTTTTAATCAGGCGATTGAGTTGTCTGCTGAAATTCTTGCGAACGTGAAGTTCATACAAGAGAAGCGTTTAATTGGGAAGTATTTTGAAGAGATAAGTCAAGATACGGGTAAATACGTATTTGGTGTTGAGGATACGTTGAAAGCTTTAGATATGGGAGCTGTTGAAATACTGATTGTTTGGGAGAATCTGGATATTACCCGTTACATGCTTAAGAATAGTGTTACTGGTGAAATTGTTATCAAGCATTTGAATAAGGAACAAGACACTGTGCAGAGCAATTATCGAGATGCTGAAACGAACGCTGAACTTGAAGTTCAGGAGAAGATGTCGTTGCTTGAGTGGTTTGCTAATGAGTACAAGAAGTTTGGGTGTACACTCGAGTTTGTTACAAACAAATCTCAAGAAGGGTCACAGTTTTGTAGAGGTTTTGGTGGAATTGGTGGCATCCTTCGTTACCAGCTTGATATTCGTTCGTTTGATGAGCTTTCGGATGATGGGGAAAATTATGATTCGGAATAGCAATCAATTGGTGATCGAATGCTCGTGCAGCAAGGGGAGTGGGGTCAAGAGCCGGAATTGGGCACTAATCAAGCTTTTATCCAAGTGCCTTGCGTAACTATCTATTCAAGAAATCCTTACATAGGTCAGTTATCTTCTTCACATGTCTATATGGTAGTTGTTAACATGATGACTGATTTGCGTTAATTTATAATTTTCCGGTACCAAATTGTATGCTGATTAACTTGCTGGAGTAATTGTACTCTTATTTTCAACTTAAGATTATCTGTTTCTTTTGCCAATTTTTTTTTGTGCATGGCTCGTAAGTGCTCTGAGTTTTTCATCAGTAGGTAAAACTACATTGGTACTCTTTTCTCTTTAACTCAAATAATTTGTTTATTCTTTGAACTCTTCTGTTGCTTGATTAGTCTTGTCAAAAGTTAAAATTGCATTAAAGAGACAAAAGTGTTTGCCTTCGAGTATCATATCACAAACTGGCTTTTCTTTGGCTTTTTTATTTTTTTACTGTTCATATAAGTTGTTTGATTAAATCTATTAAAAGAAAGAGACATGTTATTTTGTTGTTATTACATTTATAGCAATAGCAATTGATCTAGCTACTTTGTCACCTTATTTCATGTTTTAATCAAGCAATTGTTGTTTTTTCCAAGTTTTCATGGGCAATCTTCACGATTTCTAATTTCCATATAGAAGCTGTACTTAATACTATGAGTTAGTGGCTGATAGAAACGTGGTACTGCTTATAGGAGGTTCCGTGTGCAAATCACAAGACAACATCGTTTTGATGTTGAAGGGTTAAGCTTTAGGTTGGTACTAGAAACGTTTATTGTACTAACATTTATGTTCTAGTTTAGGCTAATTTGTATAGTAATGATATTGTAGTTCTGGTGGCTAATTTATTGGCCATATATGTCTTAAACATAAATGTTTGTATTGGACGAAGTAGTATTTGGAAATGCATGCTCATTTAGTGAAGTAGCAAAATTTTTATTGGACAAAGTAATTATAATATGCAAATCTTTTCAAGTTTTTTATATGGAATTATGCAACTCAACGCGCTCATTTTACAAATTTTTTTTGGTATCATATTCTCGTAACACTTTTTTATGGCCTTTGATATTGAAACAGCTGGAACAATATCCGTGGGTTCGTGCTGCACTCCCCTGCACCAAGACGTTGCATAAGAGCATTTTCTATGTGTCCACAGCTTTTGTGTTAAGCTTTTAAAAAGACCCTAAAAGACTAAAGAGTAAGACCATTTATGTGGATTGTCCGAGTACATAATGATGGTTGTGCAATTATGGAGTCTTTAAGCTTGTGCTTGCTAAAGATTTTATCTAGTGTCTTTTCAGTTATTTGATATTTGCAACTGTGAAGATTATTTTATCCTCAGTAACGCCAGATACTTGATTTTCATGCTTCTCATCTTTCATTTATGCTTGTTGGTCGGCAAGCTTTCATTCCTGCTTACTGTTATCTGAATGAAGTTACTGTTTTTTTTTTTTTTTTTTTTTGGGAGCTTAGAGCTATCTCACGTGGTTTTTTAGTTGGTACTTGGTAGTGGGTATATGATTTTTGTACAACATAATGATAATTTCTTGTGGGATGTTCGACTATCTGCTGGTTTTATGTTGTTAGGAACAGTTACTTGCTAAGGATTAATTTTTGTTTTTAGGTATATGAAATTGTCTTTATATAAAGATCTAATGTTTAACGGTACATTGTTTTTGAAATACATGAAATAAAATTTTGTTAGTTCTATATATCTTATCAATTGTATAAAGTGATAAAGTGATGGCGTTGTTTCCAAAATTGTTTTCAGAAGTCAAGAAATCTTGTAGACAATTGTTTTCGGAAGTTTAGAAATCTTGTAGTAGTAGAAATGTTGTCTATCTTAGGTTGGGGATACTTATGTGTTATGTGTGGGAAAAGCGTTAACTATACTGCTTCTGCTTGTAGAGTTATACAAATTGACAGTAATCACATTTTGTCGGTTGAAAGGGAAAACGGAAGTATTCTTAGCAAGGATGGTTACTTTTTTTGAAAACCACCTTTATTTATGACAACTTATTGTCAAAGGTTTGTTTTGTTTCTTTTTACACCCTCTTGGTTCGTGATCAAAAGGTCGCATTTTAGTGTCTACTTTGAAGCATAAAATGTTACACAAATGGAACATTTACATAAGTGGCCAAACACGACACTCCACACGTGTCATTTGTGATGTTCACATAAGAATCATCGAATGTTTCTTTAGTGTGTGCGTATAGACTTCTAAAATATATAGAGTTTGGTTTGATTTGGGAAGGTTTTTGCAACCTTCGATGTCGATATCACTGTTAGAAAAAAAGACGTTTGTATGAATTTTTTAATTTTTGTAAATTTTTACCTACACTACTGACACGTCATTCTTCTCTCAACTTGCCTCTTTTGCTTGTGTGGTTGATTACATTTGTTTATTTTTGGTAGGTAAATGTAATCACTAAACTCTCGAATATAATACTAATTCTGATTGTTGATGAGTATATATATCATCATATTTTATTATCATCACCCAATATATGTATTCGAAAATTTTTCATATTTATTCACATAAATTAATAAAAGACGTGAATAAGGTCAATTGTTTTGTTGATGACTTGATGCTAATCGTTATTTTGACACGAAAAGAGAAACATCTTTTTTTACTTTTGTGGCATCCAAGTAATTATCCACCTGGTTCGACTGCTTCACTGTTTGTAATATCGAACCATTTAGAACCACGATAATTCAGTCAAAACTTTTAAATTGAATAAAATTTCATCGAAGATCTCATTAGATACATTCAATTCAAAATTCTTACAATTAATCAAATATTCACAAGTGAATCAATAAAAGCTAATTCGTTTCGGTTTTGTTTCTTGTAATTTAGGATATCGATATTGTGTTTTTTTATTGTAGTTTTAGTCTTGCTTTACTTTCTCGTTAACGTGTTTCTCCCTGTTGGTGGAGCCATTTTATTTAGGTTTCTTTTAGTTTGACTAGTGTTATTTATGGATTCATTGTATCGATTGTACTTGTTGCTTTGAGAAAAACTAGTAATTCGTATCCTTAGATGCTTACATCTCGCTTTCAGGCCTTAAAGTTATCTATGACAAAATAAACTTCATGAAATTGGGTTTAACATGGAAGTATATGATATCGTTTCATCCTTACAACACGTCTATTATTTTAACAATTAGAAACCACAAGGAACAAAAAATATAGCTACAAACAGCAACATTCAAAAATAAAAATAATTAACTTTACTTTTTGATAAGTATGACAAAAACAACATTGATAAATGTCAAAAAGGGCCATTCTAAAATCTAAATGTCCCATTAACAGAACAATTACACCCAATAAATAAATTAAACTCATTGAAAACTTTTATTATATACACCACCACCATATAACCTTTGCATCTTACAACCTTTTCCCCTCTACTCACATCAACATTCTTATTCACAAAAATGCAGACTTTTTCAGTTGACTAATAATTCTATTACATTACAAAGGATTATCTTCTAAAGCCGCCAAAGATGATCGATTAACACGAAGCAAATTTCTCGACGACCGCACATTCTTGAGGGTCATCATCAGCTTTTGTCTCTCCCCTTCAACTTCTGCAAACTGCAGACTTAATTGAGAGTAACGATCGTGCATCTCTTTTAGTTCATTTTCAACGTTCGTATACTTCCCTTTAATGTCCAGCATATCCTTTATCAGTTCATTTATGTCCCTAAAGCTCTTAAAAACCGCCTCCTCGTCACTATGTTGCTTCAGGAACGAACTGATGACATATAACACGATAACCGTATTAATTCTAACGTTTGAATTGCAGACAATGGGATAAAAATCATAAAATTAACTTATGAGTAAAGCTGTGTACTTGGAATGTAAAAAATACACCCTCCGTCCCAAAAATAAGTGTCCCATTTTGATTTTTAAAGTCTTTCTTTACCAAATTTGACTTTAAATATTTTTGTTTTCGTTATATAATACGGAGTATTTGATAAAATTAACTTATGAACGAAGCTTTGTAATTGGAATGTAAAAAATACGCCCTCCGTCCCAAAAATAACCGTCCCATTTTGATTTTTTTTAGTCTTTCTTTATCAACTTTGACTTTAAATATTTTTGTTTCTGTTATATAATATTTGATGGAAATTATAACGAAACACGTTTACAACTCAGTCCATTCATATAAATGTCATCAAGTGTTATATAAAACAAACAAAAATATTTAAAGTCAAAGTTAATTAAGAATGACGTCTAAAATTCAAATGAGACGGTTATTTTGGGACGCATAGAGTAGCGAAATAAAATGACATAAAATTAATCGGTATAGTGTTTAGTAACAAATGAATACCTACCTTTGGAATATGCTTGATTTGTTTTTTGTTTTAAGCGCTTCAGCAAGCTCAATTTCTAAAGCAAGAACCCTTTCTAACGCATTTCCATTTCCTCGAAAGTCGACAAAATTAGGGTATATGCTTCCCAACTCTTCATTGACCTTGAATGACAAACTAATCATCAGAAGAAGCGGGACACAAGACAAACAGAATGTAACGTTTTGACTTTAGAGGGTCAAATGCATATTGTAAGTTGACTTTACCTGGTTTAGTTGCGCAAGTTCTCTATGAAAATCTTGAATGCTAGGGTCGTAATTAGCCAACGGGAGAAGTGAATTATCGTTTTTCATCTTTTCCAACTATTATAGTAAGACATTAATAATAAGTTAGTCATATAATCTTGTGCGTAAATAGCAATCGAACATGCTAAAAATTTACCTCCTCGTCTAGTTGCTCCATACAAGATCTCAAATGTTGAGTTCTGAATTGATCGTTGACAACCATTAATTGCTTTGAATCATCGACCGGAGAATTCTCATCTCCTTCATATGCATGTTTCGTAACTCCCTGCTACACAATAATTACCAGTAAATGTGCATGATAACAAAATCACACAAAATCAATATTTAAGTAACAACAATCTTGTTTATTGATGTTTTACCATTTTTGGAGTGTATTTCGGAATTACTCAGCGAGTACTCGACTTTTGCAACTCGGAGAGTACTCGGTCAAACTTGGTCAAACTTGGTCAAACTTGATCAAAACTCGGTCAAACTCAATCAAATCTCGGTCAAATTTGACAAAACCAGGCCAAAACTCAGGATTAGTGGGGAAATCAGTCAAAAATCGGCCAAACTCGGGATTACTCGCAAAACTTGGTCAAAACTCGGTCAAATTTGGTCAAAGTCAGACTTGGTCAACATCCGAGTACTCCTCAAGTTCCCTAGTACTCCCTGAAAATTCCCGACTGGGTACCCCCCGGTGGCAAGTTTTGCAACCTTGGAGTCTATACAACTTTATGAGTGTAGGCATCTAAGCTGCTAAATGTTTAAAAAAGGTAACTTTCTTTGCCAAACTTAACAATGATATGAATTACAGTAGAAATTAGAAATTGTACCTGAACGATTTTTACACTTATGGGACTGACTGGGTCGACCGAACCATTTGAGCCCGTAAAACTAGTTCCTTCTTTCGCGGCAAACCGCTCTCTAATCAAAGAAAGCTCGTCCGAAATTTTCGACTTTTCATCTTCACATTCTCGTAATAAAGTCGCAAGCTTTTCTTTTTCTTCCTTGCAACATTCAAGACTCAATACAGCACATTCCAGCTCAGCTTGTATCCTATCATTATCCGGTTTATCTGAATTTACCAAATTGACCTCCGCTTGCAATTCTTCAATTCTCCTCAAATGAGTAGATTCAGACTTCTTTTTACTCTCGATTTCTTCAAGAGCATCTTGTAACTTAAACAACATTTCCTCATTATGCATTTTCGAAACAGAAAGCTGCTGCTTTAATTCTTGAATCTTCGATTGATACTGTTCTTTTATAAACGCCAATCGCAACGATTCAGATGGCCCTTCAGGTTCTTTTTTCTCTCGTGCCACATCACCGTTTTCTTTAAGCTCCTTTAAGTAGATTGACATGTTCTTGAACTCTTCGGTTTTCAAGATCTGTTCAGAAAGCTTGTTCGTAAGTTCACTACATTTATTCTGCAACGCGATCAATTCATCGTTCTGTTCTCCTAACTTCGATTTCAGTACGACTAATAAAATATCCGATTCTTCCTTAGAAATCATGCCATCGTTCTGTTCAAGTTCAATCGTTCGAGTATTAGTTGAACTCAAAACGGCTGCGTTTTGAGCAATAACAGCATCCAACTCGGATTTTAAGGATTTAATTTCGTCAATATATCGAGCCTCGCCTTTAATGTAGTGATCGATTTTCTCTTTTGCATCAAGAAGATTCATTTTGACTTCTTCCTTCAATTGGTCAACCTCTGCTGTTGACTGATCCAGTTTCGTTGCAAGATTCTTGTTCTCTTCAATGTAACGAGACTCGTTTTCAAGACAACGGTTCAATCTCGACTCGGTATCTAGAAGCTTCGTTTCAAGTTTACTGTATTTACCGACATCTGACTCTAACTTAGTCAACATGTCTTTCAGTTGACCAACCTCGATTGAATGCTCGTTTTTCGATTCCAAAATTTCAGCATTATGAGCAAAAGAAGCCTCTAATTCCAATCTAAGAGATCCAAGTTCCGACGCTAAACTTCTGTTCTCTTCAATGTAACGAGCTTCGTTTTCAAGACACGCTTTTAATCTTGAATCGGTATCATGAAGTTCCATGTTAACGTGCCCAACCTCCGCCTCGTACTTGGTCAACATGTCTTTCAGTTGGTCAACCTCAAGAATATGCTTGTTCTTTGATTCCGAAATCTCTAAATTACGAGCATTTAAAGCCTCCAACTCCTGTTTGTGAAATTCGAGACTAGTTGACAATTTCTCGTTTTCTTCGACATAACGAGTCTCGCTTACAATACACTCATTCAACCTCGTTTCAGCATCCAAAAGTTTCGATTGAAGTTCCTTATTTTGTTCAGCCTCTGCCTCGTACTTGGTCAACGCGTCTTTCAGTTGGTCAACCTCAAGAGCATGCTTGTTCTTCGATTCCGAAATCTCTAAATTACGAGCATTTAAAGCCTCCAACTCCCGTTTGTAGAATTCGAGACTAGTTGACAATTTCTCGTTTTCTTCAATATAACGAGTCTCGCTTTCAATACACTCATTCAACCTCGTTTCAGCGTCCAAAAGTTTCGATTGAAGTTCCTTATATTGTTCAACCTCTGCCTCGTATTTGGTCAACATGTCTTTCAGTTGGTCAACCTCAATAGCATGCTTGTTCTTCGATTCCGAAATCGCTAAATTACGAGCATTTAAAGCCTCCAACTCCCGTTTGATAAATTCAAGACTAGTTGACAATTTCTCGTTTTCTTCAATATAACGAGTCTCGCTTACAATACACTCATTCAACCTTGTTTCAGCGTCCAAAAGTTTCGATTGAAGTTCCTTATTTTGTGCAACCTCTGCCTCGTACTTGGTCAACATGTCTTTCAGTTGGTCAACCTCAAGAGCGTTACGAACAACAGAAGCTTCCATTTCAACCCGGAGAGATTCGAGGGTTGTTGACAACGTCTCGTTTTCTTTCATACATCGAACTTCACGATCAACTAGTTCATTTAATCTCGATTCCGTATCACGAAGTTTCATTTGAAGAGATTTAACGGTTGCTACAAGATTTTCATTTTCTTCGATTAATCGAGATTCACTTTCAAGATGGTCTTTTTCGAGTTCCTTGATCTTAACTTCATAATGAGTATTAACGAAAATAAATTTTAAATCTTCACTGATAATACTTTCTTGCATCTCTTCTAACCGACACGCAAGAGATGCATCAACCGAACGGTCCTTATGAAGCTTTTCAAGATTCTCTTCATGTTGTGCGATAAGTTGAACAACTCTCGAGTTTTCTAATTCCCGCTCTGTTGCAAGTTTACTAACATGGTCAAGCTCCGACCTTTGACTTTCTAGTTCAGAAGTCAAATGTACAAGCATACCCTCGAGCTTAATTTTCATCTCTCTCTCAACATCTAATTCGTCGTTCAAAAAGCGCAAGCGTTCTATCGATTCTTGATTCTCTTTTTCCAATTCGGATATAATCAATTTACTTTTTTCAACAAAGTTTTTATCTTCAAGTGAGATCTTTTGCAGCTCGAGTTGCAAAGAAGATAGATACATTAAAACGCTTTCGCTGTTCTCCAAATGTTTTTCTTCAGAATCAAACGCACTTATGAACTTATTAGCGACAGAATCAAGTTGCGTTTGAAGCTTCTCGAAACACGCATTCGGGAATTTCATTTTTGCGACTGTATCATGTAAACCAATGCCGAATTTCCTCTTTATATTGTCGATTTCTATTTTTGAAGCTTGTAATTCTTCCCCTACAGAAACCAAATCTTTCTGAAGATCCTGATTATCTGAACGGGCTGCAATTAACGACACGTCAGCCATATCTTTTTCCTTCTGTACGGTTTCATTCGAAAGAATCAACTCGTGAATTTTGGATCTTAAACTCGCTAACTCTTCCTTCAATAAAATCACATCTTTTTCAAGATTCAGCTTTTCGACAGAAACGAGTTCGTGTTTGCTTTTGTAAACTTTGTAATCATTGCACAAAGCTTCACATTCGGTAATCTTCTCCATAAGAAGAAAATTCTCATTTGAAAGTTTACCTAAATCCGCTTCCAACATTTGGTTTTGCAGATGCAGATCATTACATTTCGCAAAATAATACGCGTTTTGTCCCTTTAACGAATGGA
Source organism: Rutidosis leptorrhynchoides (assembly GCF_046630445.1). NCBI lineage: Eukaryota > Viridiplantae > Streptophyta > Magnoliopsida > Asterales > Asteraceae > Rutidosis > Rutidosis leptorrhynchoides. Next base: position 291,767,442 of record NC_092341.1, on the reverse strand, counting down.
CATCTTCAAACAAAACACCTTTCGATTCGTTCGAAACTTGTAATTGGTGCGTCAATTCTCTCAATTTATCGCTCATTTTTCTTACAAAACCCACGGATTCAACTAACGTTTCCTTAAGAGTCCGTGAATAAACGTCCATTTGCAAATTTGCCGAACACAATTCACCAAGCTCATCTTCAACTTTCTTGTATATAACTTCTTGTAAGCTCAACGATTTCTTCAAATCGTCCGAAAGTACATCACCACATGCGAGATTTTTGGGCAACGGTTTTGGTGTTTTGATAAAAGATTCTTTAATGACGGTTTGATTGGTTTCGAACATGGATAAAACTTGGAACGAAAGCATGTCAAGATCCTTTTGCAGTTGACTCACTGCAATCGAGTAATTCAAACGAGCCCTTTTAAGTGCTGACTCTGAAGTTGTAGCCCGTTTCTGAAGCTCGTTGTTCACCAAACTCAAAGCTTTCATATCGTTCCGTATTGACTCCGTTTCCGCTTTGCAAGTGGAAATAGTGTAGACACAGGTCGAATGCTCGTTTCTAAGGTCTTGAAACTCGCCTAGTATTCGTTTTTGATTTTCTTCAAGTTCCTGAACAAGTGCTTCATAGTAACACTCCATTTCATTCATTTTTTTAACATAATTATCCTTTTCTCCTTTTGCAATATCCATTTTTTGAACAATGATTTCGGGCTCAACGGGTCCTTTTTTAAGATCTTGCACACTACTAAGAAGCAGTTCCAAATCAGTTTGTAAGAAACTCAAATCGGAATCACAAACACCGATTAAAACCTTTTCTTGCATTTCTCGTATTCGATCCTCCACAGCCGAAACCCGATTAACCCAATCGCCATCACTTATTTCTCTTATCTCCATAAACTTTGGGCTTAATTTCTCTTCTTGAAAATGTTGTAAATCATTCTTGAACTTTGAACATTCCGATTTGAGTAATGTAACCTCTTTAACTAACTCTTGACTTGAAGCAATTTCATTCGCTAATTCTTGCGTAATCTTTTCGGTTTCTTTACCAATTCCATTAGCATGAGTCTGCAAAGCGGTTAACTCCAACTTGAGCTCAGAAATCGATGACTCAGCCACCTCCAAACTTTCTTTGAGTCTACGATTCTCTTCGTAAGCAATCGTTAAGTCATTTTCCATCGAATGATCTGAACCGTTGATTTTTTCGGTTGGTGAGGTTTGATTCTTGGAAATGCTGCTTTTAACGCTATCGACTTCACGAGTGCTTGGCAAATCATGCTTGTCGATATAGTAATTTTCCGACGTGTTAGATGACCCACCATCACATGTAACTTGTGAATCTGAATATTCTTCATGCATATTTGTTTCTTCTCTATTTTGCATTCGAGTCTTAGCCTATATAAATTTGAATAAGTGGAAACAATTTAGAAACATGAAGCATAATACATTTGTTATGTAAATTTTGATGAATTCTGTTTCCAGATATATGATTAATAGATTTTCAGAACATAACACATAGCGTAATCACATACGGTACAATTCGTTGAATCCTCCACGTTTTAAGATTTTTTATTATAATAGTAGGCGAAGTTTTGATCTTTGTTCGAACATACTAAACTTAGCAGTGCACTATATAAAGGGTCACTGCAGCAGCGTAAATATATGAGATTTACTATATATTTTTTACTGATTGGTGTGCTTTAGTTCTGGTGACAAATAAAAGATCGAACCTTATTGACGAGATCATCAGGAATCTGCAATACAGAAGACGATAATTTGGCAGTACTAATTTCGCTCTCCCTTTGCAACCCTTTATCTCTTTGCTGCTCAAACTCTCTGAATCCAGTTTTAGCCGTCAGCAGCTGAATCGTAACCTATAACCAAAAAAGCACATTAATTTAGTTGTCACATAATATACCGAAATTTCTAAATTTTTTATTTTTTTTTTGCTTAGAGTTTAAAAGTTTGAGTTTCTCACGTGCAAAATGGTTCCCTGGTCCGATCCATGAAGCGGGAGAGCAATAACAGCAGGCTGTGATGCATCCGCATAATCGGCAAGGTTGATCGTAGCCTCACCGAGGATGCTAGACCTCGAAGTACCCTGTTATCGACATTAAGAACAAAGCATAGTTAATAGTTAATCAACTTTATATAAAACATACAATTTTCAAGCACTGCTTAATTCTAGATTGCAGTGATAAGCGGAACTTTTAATTGTTTATAGATATTGATATGACATACAGTAAAACTAGTTACAAAAAATATATATACATATATAACTTACCGTTCCCACAACAAGTTTGTAGAGTTTATCGTCATATTGTTTGCTCTTAGAATCCAATAGTAGCCTTGTACTTTCATAGATAGGATCTGCCCATTTGCACGACCCGTTTCTCACATTTGTTTTGTTAGTCTTTGCAGTCGCCTTCCCGGTTTCAGTAGGAATAAAAGAAATAAATAACTTATCCCATCCACCTTGGGGAATCTGAACGATAACCATTTGTCAAGTAAGCAAATGCTTGATAAAATCCTCTTTCGTATAACTAGTTAATTACCTTGATTAATCATCATAAACACGCAACTTTCCTAAAATAACCCTATCTACCTACACCTTTCTTTTACTTAAATGTCACGTTCTCTATGTTAATATAAACGGGTAAATGGATTATGTTTTCGGTTACCCTGGAGGGCAAGTATTTTTACTCAGATGTACGTGGCCTAACCCCAAGATGTGCGTCTAGTGAGGTTCGAACCTCGGACCTCTATTGAGGATATCAGACCCCTAACCATTAGGCTATTTTATGATGGTTCTCTAGGTTAGAATCAAACTACTAAAGATACATGTATGATGACAGCACATAGCGAGAAACTTACATTTGTAGCGTGAAATTGCAGCCTAAAAACAACTTTAACTTTAGCCTTCTCAATTTTCCATTTGGTAACCCTTGACATTACTGGATAACCAAACTAACACAACCTGCAATGCCATAACACAAAATGTTGGTTGTATTCGTGTAAAGGATAACGATTTCAATGATCGGATATATATCTCTTTGAATCATGGTATCCGAAACCAACAATTCGATCCTATATGACTTGGTTACACCAAGTTGTTCTTTACAAATCAGAGGTGGTTCCTACAACAGGACCCATAGCTGTTTACAATCCCATAAGATTCATAAGGCGAAAAGGTATCACTAATAAAGTTTAAAAAACTCAAAGAAAATTAATTATGTTTTGATAATAAAATATTTCCAAAAGGAAAAAGAAATCTTACAAAAAGCTACAAGCACATAATGTGGTTAGATTAAACCCTAATTAAACTCTATTTGACTTTGAATTTACAAAACTTCCCTAAAAAAACATATAGATTTGTAATGCATAAACTCAGATCTTTGGTGTTTCTATAAATAATTCAAGAATTGCAAGCAATCTGCATTAGATTTATTCATGATTAGACAAAAACTGAGCTCAAAATCACATTAAATTCTTACCTTGTTCAACTAAGTGATGAAGTGGACTCTGATCCCAAGCCCTATACATTATGAAGATGAACTTGAGTTAAGCAAAAGTGAATATATACTGAAAATAATAATAATAAAAGAAATTAAGATAAAGAGATAAAAAATAAAAAATAAAAAAAAACTACCAAAAAAATGTATAATCAAAGTAGAAGATTTAAAAGGGTACCAAAACCTTTTTACTTAAAACAGTATCTCAATGTTAAGCTCAAGAATTTAAAACATAACAAGACAGTGTAAACCCACTTGCTACATTTAACGAAAATGAATATATATCATTGCTTTTTGTTCAAGATTCAAACTTTACATCAAATTAAAAAAACACACACTTTAATTTATATAAAATAACATAAAATTAATTCATTTTTGTTCAAGATTTGAACTTTTTCACATAATTTACAAAACCCATGTCTTGAAATTACTGAAAATAGCAATAAAATGTGAAATAAAGATTACTACTAAAGATGAAACATTTACATCAAATATCAGCATTATGTTACCTAACAATGAGAGATCTGAGATGGTGGAGCTTGCAATGGAAGCGAAATTAGGGGAATCTGACAAAGATAGTGCGATGGGTAACGTGAAAAAACGGTAAAATTCAAATTTATTTATTTTTTTGATTATTTTTTTTTTAATCAAATCAACCATCAAAATGAGTGAAGGGATACTGGGAAATTGCAGAGACAATAGAGAGAGAGTGTGTTTACACTGTTGAAAGTTTGACAATATTATTAATTTTTTTATTATTATTATTACAGTATTATTTTGGAAAAAGGGAAAATGGAGATAAAAAGTGGGAAAAACAATTGACATCCCGCCAAAGTCTTGTGTTTTTTCTTGAATTAATTTACTCGAACCATCATATGTTGTTGTGGTTTTACTTTGATTTCTGCTCATGCTTTTGGTAAATGATTTTATCTTACTAATATATATTTTTTTAATATAAATAAAAATTAAATCTTTAAAAAAAGTTACTAACTTTGCTCTTCTTTCATGTGATCACGTGAGTTAAAGTTACTACGTATTTCTTTTCTTTAGACATAAAATATTGCTAATTTCAATACAAGAACAAACGTGTCCATATAGCTATGAGCAAGGTTGCAGAAATCGGTTCTCGGGGAGTTCTTGGCAGGGTCTCCAAAACGAGAACTCGGAGAACTTGGGGAGAACTCGGGGAGTTATCGGTGGTTGACTTTCGTTGACTTTTTAGATTTTATCGAGTTTTTTCCGAGATTTGACCGATTTTTCCGAGATTTGACCATTTTTTGAAGATTTGACCGATTTTTGGTCGTTGACCGATTTTTTGACCGATTTCAAAATGAGTTCTCGCCAGGAATGAAATTCCGAGTTCTCGCCGAGTTCTCCCGATTTTTGCAACCATGGCTATGAGTCATAATGGTATATGGTATATGGTATATACAATATACAATATACAATATATATACAATACAATACTAATACTGATATACTAACATTAAGATAAGAAGTGATGTTTTCAAATAAAAAAACATGTTTACTCATAATCATTCAACTCAATTTCATTTCAATTGAAGTTTAAATCGTAGTGTAGTACTCTTTTTGTCTCAATTTAAGTTTCAACATTTTCATTTGGCGGATGATCTTTTCTCTTGGTATGATCACTGGCACTGCTCGAAGTCCGAAAAGGGTCGTTTGTATAACAGTTTAATGGAAGAATAAATCTTAATTAATACCCGTAATTTGTAGAAATATTTGCGGGTCTTGATTACCCGATGTGTAACCTCTATGAATGAGCCAATGTGCTCGTTGATAAAGAGAGTTTTCTATAAATCAAAAAAAAGTTATAGGAATGTAATGGTTGTACTTTTCAAATGTGTTCATTTTTATTGTAAAAATTTTAAGTTGTAAAAAATAGACTACTATATAAGCATGTAAACACACCTGAATATAAATATAAAGAATTATAATATGAAATTCAGTGTAAATATAGAGTTGTGTGGTACAAAAGAAAAGTTAATTTTGTATTTGTAAAACTGTAGGATTAATGTGCAAGGTACAACATATAACTATATGGCCAACATTATTTGAGCCTTCGGGGTCACACACATATACACTGAGACGTCAAATAAAATATATATATGATGTATATATATTACTCAAGTAACAAAATAGTAAATCGAAATTAATTCATTTACTATTCATATGAATAGTAAATGAATGGAAATTAATTAATTTACTATTCACATGAAATGACATGATAGAAGTTATTAATTATAAGTTACATAATATACCCCTGAAGTATTTGAGAAATACGACTTTATGATACATATATTTCGTAATTTGAATTCACGGGTTGATTTAAAAAAATGTTCACGGGTGAAATATTAAAATAAAATATCTATATATATTGTACCATATTAATTCATATCTCATTCTTCTTTCGATGAACTAAAAATTTTGATTTCACAATATTAACCAAAGGTTGATTAATATTACTTGGGTTTGGACTAGCATCCATTGACGGTCGTTTGAAGTGTAGTGTGGACTATCCAAAGAGACGGTCATACTTTTGATCGTAAGTTTCTCTCCGTATCATCAATTTATTCAAGAAAGGTATATCGTCAACTCCTCTTTTGTTTTATATTCATGACAATTATTATGGTGTAACTGGATCATTGGGAAATATTAATCGTATGCATGTTTCATTAAATAAGTGAATATTTATCTTGTAAAATTTCGTTCATAAAATAATAAAAGATTATTATTTTAACTATCCGCTGCGTTAATCTGACTAAAAGTACACACGATTTTCCATCAGTGGTATCCGAGCCGCTTTTACACCATCTTAATTGTCGCGTGATTTTTTTTTTAGATTTAGCTTTGTGGTGAATTGGTAACAGTCAAAACCTTTATGGTTTTGAAAGTCAACTTTGTTGATTACCTCATGACGCACAAATAAGATCTGGGGGGAAAAATCACTGTTATAAATTTTGAATTTATTTGTTATGGCTTGAATATTTATTATAATTGTTGATTGTTTTATTCCATGGTTATACACATTCATTGTAACCATGGACAAGCCATATTTAAGTTTTAATAATGTAGTTATTAAAATTGTGATTACACACATAGCTCATAATGCCCCGACATATGTATGATTGTTGTGATTGTTGATTACGGCAATATTATGTCATGTTAATATTTGTATTATTAGAAAGGTCATTTTGAAGTCAAAGTTTTATTATATTTATTTTTCATTTTCATAGTATTGTATTTAAGTTTATTTCAATTTGTAAAAGTACTAGTTTAGTTGTATTTTCAAATTTAAATAAATGTAACAAGATGAAGATTGAAGATAAAATACAACATGCTTTTGGCTTAGAAGATGGCGAACAGGTCAAGTTGACAACGATGGCGTTTGTCAAGTTTTCACTTGATTCTTGAATCAAGTGGGAGCTACGATATTACCCTTAGTTTGACCTCTTAATCTCATGTCGGCTCATGAGATCAAGCATAGGATTTTTGGGCTAGGCTATGTGTGTGTGATGCATGGTATGTGTGACAACCCGGAAATTTCCAACCAAATTTAAACTTTAATCTTTATATGGTTCCGACACGATAAGCAATATTTGTTAAGTTAAATTTCAAGAATTTTAAACTATGTTCATACATTCATTCAACCTCGACCAAGTTCCAACGATTCACGAGCCATTAAAGGAATATGATTATATATGTATATGTGTATATATATTATAACTTGAAACGTAAATAAAATATTAGATTAAATACTTTACATGATTGTATCTATTTCAAAATGTTTATCAATGGAATTAGAAGATAAGATCAAATGATTGAATTATCAGATATATTGAATTATGATTACAAGTCTCTGTTGAAAGGCCCACGTTGATTTGAGAAATCTTTCCATTTTAACAATATTCGAGAAATGGTAAAGTGATTTATAAATAAGAACAAATTGTCAATCATTGAGAACTAGACAAAGGATAGTGGAAGATTGAATCTCATAAAGACTCGATTGATCTATTTAGTTTCAAACGTACAAAAAACGTTTTCAGTTTAAAAGAAACTTTATTATTAAAATATATATAACTTTTATAAATATCTAGAACCACTTTTGACAACTCATTACTTAACTAGAATGATAAAGATAACGATATTTATATTTTATTTTATTAAATATATATAACGATTTAAATTAATATTATATATATTTATACTCGTATTATACGTACATAGTTTTATACTTTTACTATACTTAAACTTTACCTTTACTTTATTTTTACTTTACTTTAACTTTAATAATTCACTTTAATAATTCATACTTTAATAATTCACTTTAATAATTCATACTTTAAAAATTCACTTTAATAATTCATACTTTAATAATTCACTTTAATAATTCATACTTTAATAATTCACTTTAATAATTCATACTTTAATAATTCACTTTAATAATTCAAAAATCTATTATAAATAGAATTCAATAGGTTTCATTATTTCATAGAAACTTGAAAATATTTTTCTCTAAACTCTCTCAATCGATTTACATATATATATTTACTCCGTATTATTTCAAGATATTATTAGTATACATAAAATATTACGACGGAGTGCTGTCCGAGTGATTTCGAAATTGTTTTTCGAGTAGGATAGGATGAAGGAAATTATGGGTTATAGCTATGGAGGTGATTGAGTATGGTTCATGGGTATGCTCGTGAGGTCAATATAGTGTTTATCATTTTCGTTGCGTCTACGTACCTTTCCTGCAATATTGAATCTCAATATTGATACGTGAGTACTCATAATTTAACTTTTACATACTAATAGTGTATCCCTGACTAGTGCTCGAGTATTTAGGATTATGCATGCTTGTACTTTTGATATTGCCCTTAGACAGGTTAGGTTGAATCTTGAATTAGTTACACTTGCGGTTGAGATAAGGTATAAGATATGCATGTCCTTGGAAAGCTAGCGAAAAATTAAGAACTTTTCCTTTAGATATCGAATGGTTTCGATGAACGAATTAGAAGTTATAATCAATTGAATTTTCGATATTTTTATTAAAAATGATTATTATTATCGTCGTTTTTATCGTCGTTCTAGTTTTATCTTATTATTATCATTATTATTATCTTTATCAATAAAAGGGATTTATCATTAAAAATTGTTATTTTTTTTATTTATTACTATCGTTATTATCGTTAAAGTTATAATTAGTATTATTATTATTATTATCCAATTATTATTATTATTATTATTATTATTATTATTATTATTATTATTATTATTATTATTATTAGTATTATTATTATTATTATTATTATCATTATTAATATATATATCATTATTTAAAAATGGTTATTGTTATTGTTATTATTATTATTACTATATTACCATTAGGATAATTATTAGTATTATCGTTAGTAATGTTATAGTAACTATCATTATTAATATTAGTGTAATTAAAACAAATATTTCTAACACCTAATTATTTTGATTACTATTATTATCATTATTATGAACACGATATAAAAGACGATTAAAAGCTATTAAACGAAACGATTAAGAATAAATGAGTAAGAGTATCATGATGAAATTAAAATATTATAAGATATTGATTTAAATAAAATTATCGTTCTTATTATTTTTTATCATTACTATTATTATTAAAAGTATCGTTAGTATTAAAACTATCATTTTAACAAAAATTATCATTTTAATAGAAATGTCATTGTTACTATAAAATATCATTATTGTTATTATTTTAAATAGAATTATTATTTTTAAAGATAATATTAAAAATTATCGTAAATATTAAAGTTATCATAATTAGAATTATCGTTTTATCATAATGTCATCTTAGTAATTATAAATATTGATATTTTTATAATAATTATTATTATTACAGAATAATACAACTTTTATTTACTATTCATTATAGATATTATTTTATCAAATAAATATGTGATACAAACATATTTTACTACGTGTAATAACTTACTTTAATAATATCTATCATATTATCTTTATGATATTAAATGAACCCTATAAATTTTATTACTTAATATATATATAAGTATATTTTATTATATAAATTTAATAAAAAAATTTATTTATTAATAAATAAATTATATTATTTACTCTAATAAATCTTTTAAAAATATTTAAAAATATATAACGACGATATTTAAACTATATATTAATCATGTATAGATTTTTGGAAATTATTTTGAGTCAAATTTACTTTTGTTGACGTTTGCATATTAGTCTCGAGCATTAGGATTGTGGTACACTATGACTTGACCTAATTTGTTAGACAAATATTAACCAACACATAAATATATATAATTAATTTAGGTTCGTGAATCCGAGGCCAACCTTGCACTTGTTCAATGACGTTATATATATTTTTACTACGAAATACAGTATGGTGAGTTTCATTTGCCCCTTTTACTCTTTATGTTTTTGGGCTGAGAATACATGCAAATGCTTTATTAACTGTTTTACAATATTTATATGCGTGAGTTTCATTTGCCTTTTTACCCTTTATATTTTTGGGACTGAGAATACATGCGCTTTTATAAATGTTTGACGAAATAGACACAAGTAATTGAAACTACATTCTATGGTTGAATTATCGAAATCGAATATGCCCCTTTTTATTAAAGTCTGGTAATCTAAGAATTAGGGAACAAACACCCTAATTGACGCGAATCCTAAAGATAGATCTATTGGGCCTAACAAACCCCATCCAAAGTACCGGATGCTTTAGTACTTCGAAATTTATATCATGTCCGAAGGAGGATCCCGGAATGATAGGGGATATTCTTATATGTATCTAGTTAATGTCGGTTACCAGGTGTTCACCATATGAATGATTATTTTTGTCTCTATGCATGGGACGTATATTTATGAGAACTGGAAATGAAATTCTTGTGGTCTATTAAAATGATAGAAATAAATGATTATGATAAACTAATGAACTTACCAACCTTTTGGTTGACACTTTAAAGCATGTTTATTCTCAGGTGTTAAAGAAATCTTCCGCTGTGCATTTGCTCATTTTAAAGATATTACTTGGAGTCTTTCATAGCATATTTCGAAGAACGTTGCATTCGAGTCATTGAGTTCATCAAAGATTATTATTAAATCAATTTATAGTTGGATAGTGGATATTATGAAATGGTATGCATGCCTGTCAATTTTTGATGTAAAGAAAGATTTTCTTTTAAAAACGAATGCAATGTTTGTAAAATGTATCATATAGAGGTCAAATACCTCGCAATGTAATCAACTATTGTGAATCGTTTATAATGTATATGAGCGGGTCCTTTCAGTTGGTATCAGAGCGGTGGTCTTAGCGAACCAGGCCTGTACTAGTGTGTCTAACTGATAAGTCGATAGGATGCATTAGTGAGTCTGGACTTCGACCGTGTCTGCATGTCAAAAGTTTTGCTTATCATTTTGTGTCGAAAATTAACTACTTATCATCCTCAGGAAATTACCTGCTTATCATTTTTAGTCTAAGACACGTCTTGCTGCATTGATTGCATGAATAGTGTATAGACAAAAATTCATATCTTAGCATATCTGCTAAATCATATCTTATCGTATCTGTTACTTTAAACTTTGCCTGACATATCCCGCAAAGTCCTCCGTAATCTACGAAATCTTTTGATATATATATATCTATATATATATATATATATATATATATATATATATATATATATATATATATATATATATATATATATATATATATATATATATATTCTATGTAATTAGAATACCATCCGTTAGCCAAAATCATTTCATAAAAAAAAAAATCCTTTATCCAATCGTACGAAATGGAATTCGTCATCAGTTCAAGTCACTCAGATTCCGAAATGGAATCCCATTCAAGCTTCGAAAGCAGTGTGACCGGAATAGATCAACCAATCAGTCATCACCAATTCTGGATGAATTGGGGATGGGTTCGTAGCCTCCTCAATCATTGGAGACAAGAAGAAGGTGATCCCTTCCATCCACCACATTGCCCTCTTGAAGAAGAACCTGAAGCACTTACCTGCGAACCTGTCCGAAACACCATTTTCTCACTCATTTCCAGAGTATCTCATCACGATTAGATATTACATCAAATTTTAGATTTTATTTATCCGCTCGTCCGAACCGACAATCACCCCGGTGTAATAGAAGAAGTCAACGAGCTTCGCGCTCGGGTAGTGGCTTTAGAGAATATGGTGCAGAGATTACAAACACCAGCAGCAGCATCAGCAGCATAACCAGTACCACCATCATCAACGCCAACAGTACCATTACCACCTTCAACCACAACCGCGTCGTAAACCTCAACTTCACAATCTGTCCCACGAGCATCAACGTCATTCGCACCACAGATACCAAGGAGTACCAACAACAATAACTGATGAAGTATTAATTCATAACTTCATTGGAGAAACATTTCCGCGGCGATTATGTAATCTCTAAAGTCTTAGAGATTATCTAATCTAGCCCTAACCATAAATCAGTTAAGCGAACCAAAATGATAGAAGGAAGAGTAGAAACCCTGACAAAAATGGTGTGTGATTAACAAGCTAAACTTGCTTTACCAACAGCATCAACAGTACCGTCAGCGTTACCAGCATCGTCAGTACAGTCAACATCCGAATCAACAATACCGATAACATCACAAACTCCGTCAGTTCAAGAATCACTGTGGACATCATTACGAATCAATAACGTGTATATTGTATCAACGAGTTATGAAGAATTAACTCATTCCCTCTGAAGAAATTATATGTATATTATATATATATATATATTTTGAAATAAATCTTTCCGTGCTAAGCTATTGTGTGTGAATCTTAACTACTCGGTTAATTCATATTACAAATATGCAATAATGTACGTCCTTCGGCCGCAACTTAACCAGCGTTAACTACAATCTCTGTTGCAATTCAACAAATTCCAATTCATAATAAATCAAGTATATATTTGATTTTACACTTTCATCATCGATGTACCCGAAACTTTTCAGATAACATCATTCGTACTTTGCGAAATTCACAAGAATTCCACGAACCGAACATCATACATCAACAAATAACGAAGTATTGATTCATAATTTCAATGTCATTAAAGAAATACTGCGTAAAAGTTATGTACTTTTTAAAGCCTTTAGGGATTATTCAATTCTAGTTTCAACCGTAAATCAAATGAGTTTAATTTAACATTAACTCATTAAATCTATGTTACATCTGAAGAAAATATACATATATATATTTTCATAAAGACTGTAATAAAATTCTTTTGTACAAAATATTAATTGTGAAATTTTTTTAACGGGTAGGTAATACCCGAGAGATATATAAATTCACAATTAATATGTTACATTCTTCGAATCTGATTCAGCAAATCATCCATTATACTCCCTACTTTCACAACAATATACATTCTTTTATAGAAATCAAAACAACCATACTCATTCAGAATTTAATTACATATTCTGATTTTGAAATATCAAAATTCAACTTGAGATATGACCAAAATCATCACTCTTAGATCCTTACATCTTTCACAAGCTATATTTTGACTTCAAAACTGTGTTAGAACATCAAATGTATGTTAACGATTACAATCTGTGTTCAAACCCTTCAAAAATTTTTGAAGACACTTCGAATGATGAGCAATCGAGATGATGATCCAACCACATGCTACCCACAGTTATGTACCCGAAAAACTCTTGAAACCAAAGTAAAAGTTTAAACAACGTATCCACTTCAGATTCTTTGGCATTTATTAGCAAAAATAACTTTGCGACTCCTATTCAAAGTAGCCAGTTTTGTCACAGCTCCAGCAAGTCAACTTTGACTTTTCAGTTAGACTAACCTTATTATAACCTTGAGATATACACCATCGTTACCAGGGAACCTTTTACATTCCACCCCATTATTAGCAGATGTACCAACAACTTCATTACCCTTTAACTTTAGCCTCTCCAAAAAGTCATTATAATTATTCATTGAAACCCCATCATTTACTCATTCGCATCTTGTAATGAGAATTGTCATACGAATCATTGAGAATTAGCAATCAGTATTTTGAAATCTCGCAGCATGTCTACGCCAACAGTTATATGTGTATATATAACGTCTATCTTCTGGACTTAATTTGAATGTGAAGTTTCTGAAAAACACTCCGAACTACGAATTGGTTCTTCGAAAATGGAAAAAATGCTGATGAAGTAGCAAAAACTATAAATGACTTTAAACGGTAAAAGCTGGATGATAATGATGAAGTGTGCTGGCAAAGCGCAGAAAAAGAGAAGTTTTGGAACTGGAAAACGGATTGAGCAAAGTAGGAAGGAGGCTGTGGACAAATTACAAAGACTGAACCTGACTTCAAAGGATCCAAATGATTCAGTACCTGCTGAAGTCATTAACGAATACCTTGCTCCTGACTCTAAACCCCTGCGGACAATATTCTTCATCATCCTCTGATATTAGAAATTCTAAAATATCATCATATCTTTCATTATAAATATCCTCCATATTTCTGAAGATATTTTCTTAATTTTTCTTATTTGAAATCATTTACATCTTCGCGCTATCTGTATTACATCATAAAAGAAACTATTTTAGTTTCTAAATTCTGAAACATTCAAGTTTAAAATAGGAATATTTTAAAGTAGTGTTAGGAACTGAAGCATGAATTAGTATAATATAATGACAATTGATCAATGTGATTATATTACAGTAAGTCATGCTGAGTTTCTAAATGGAACGTGATGATTCACAGATCATAACATCATCATGTGCCATGTTATACGACTCGTGTATTCTATTTAACCTCTAAAATATAAAGAAAATATTTCTTGATGATTCGGCCTTTTCCAAGGTATTCTAGTAATTTGACAAGTCAAGATCGTGCCATCACAATTTCCTTCCTAGAATATTAACAATGTTCATTCTGAAATTCATATCTGTGAATTCTGGCCCATTACAAGCGGTGCTTAATAGCAAGAAGAAGAAACGAAAGGACAAAACTCCGAAATAGAAATTGGGGTATAAATTGCAGCAAATAAAAGAGAGCATTAATTGTGAATGATAATGATTATAGAAGACAGAAGCAGAGACTTTGAAATATAAGGGAACATATAAAGCCCAACGATAAACCATAAATTATAAACCATATATATTGATGCATATAGCAATATAAAGACACGGGAGAACTAGAAACACTATAAACCCAAGAGTATAGTAGAAGTAAATAGATTCTTCCGGCGGTAGATGAAAATGAAGAATGACCGATATGAAAGTTAGAAGTATATCAAGAATCAGAACTGGATGGAGCATATTGATGAATACTTTAAAATACGAGTTGAGGGGAAAATAATAGAAGGTGATGAAACATGACTAGGAACTTAGAAATCAACAGATTTAACTCACACAATGGCGGAATAAGTGAATCAAACCCTCTAGTGAATAGGTTAAGTTTTTTTTTTTTGATTAATTTAGTCAAACCACAACTAAATCAAGTGTGATTAGATTAACACCTAGAGCTATTATTCACCACCTGGGTGATTTGGACTGAGAGAGAATCGGAGGAGCTCACTAGATCTGAGTGTGTGTAACAAATGAGAGGCTTAACCTAAAATGAAGAACATAAGACTTTATATACCCCTGCTGTTGACTCACAAATACGATTCATTCATCACACGTACGAGTTGGCTTCATCAGCCGTACGGGTGATCACTCACTCGTGTCTTCTTATTTAGGTTGTAATTGTAAATTTGCTCAGCATCAACCGTGCGTATGAGCCTGTCAGCCGTACTAGTGAGGCTTCACTCGTACATCTGACTAAGTCTAACATAGTCAAACATCTAAATCTCATTCCTGCAGTTCCTGTAACCACATACAAACACGGATAGGATAATAACGAGCAATCATGGTGGCCTGTAAACTGTTGTACCTGCAATGGACGTGGGTAGATGTCTAGGGACTTGCAAAAAATGCATCAACAGAAGGTGTGAGTTGTAAGGAAACGAAGGAGGTGAATTTATAAGAAAATCTCCGACAGAACAATTAAATGGACGATCGCATTTAAAGCGGATCCTAATTCCCTTGATTACCGGAGAGTCAAATCTTATTAAGAAGATTTTCTTCAAATCCCTTGAAATCTGGGAATCAATCATATCTACGTCAAAAGATAAGATGAATCTACACTTACTCATTTTACTCTTCTATGTTAGCTTCATTCGTACTCTTCATATAAATGGATTGTTTATCCAAATTATTCGCTGATGATAAAACTCTAATTTTCAGCCCGTATGCATCATGAAAACATACTTATTATCATTCACGACCTTTCCACTCAAATTTCGGGACGAAATTTCTTTAACGGGTAGGTACTGTGACAACCCGGAAATTTCTAATCAAATTTAAACTTTAATCTTTATATGGTTCCGACACGATAAGCAATATTTGTTAAGTTAAATTTCAAGAATTTTAAACTATGTTCATACATTCATTCAACCTCGACCAAGTTCCAACGATTCACGAGCCATTAAAGGAATATGATTATATATGTATATGTGTATATATATTATAACTTGAAACGTAAATAAAATATTAGATTAAATACTTTACATGATTGTATCTGTTTCAAAATGTTTATCAATGGAATTAGAAGATAAGATCAAATGATTGAATTATCAGATATATTGAATTATGATTACAAGTCTCTGTTGAAAGGCCCACGTTGATTTGAGAAATCTTTCCATTTTAACAATATTCGAGAAATGGTAAAGTGATTTATAAATAAGAACAAATTGTCAATCATTGAGAACTAGACAAAGGATAGTGGAAGATTGAATCTCATAAAGACTCGATTGATCTATTTAGTTTCAAACGTACAAAAAACGTTTTCAGTTTAAAAGAAACTTTATTATTAAAATATATATAACTTTTATAAATATCTAGAACCACTTTTGACAACTCATTACTTAACTAGAATGATAAAGATAACGATATTTATATTTTATTTTATTAAATATATATAACGATTTAAATTAATATTATATATATTTATACTCGTATTATACGTACATAGTTTTATACTTTTACTATACTTAAACTTTACCTTTACTTTATTTTTACTTTACTTTAACTTTAATAATTCACTTTAATAATTCATACTTTAATAATTCACTTTAATAATTCATACTTTAAAAATTCACTTTAATAATTCATACTTTAATAATTCACTTTAATAATTCATACTTTAATAATTCACTTTAATAATTCATACTTTAATAATTCACTTTAATAATTCAAAAATCTATTATAAATAGAATTCAATAGGTTTCATTATTTCATAGAAACTTGAAAATATTTTTCTCTAAACTCTCTCAATCGATTTACATATATATATGTACTCCGTATTATTTCAAGATATTATTAGTATACATAAAATATTACGACGGAGTGCTGTCCGAGTGATTTCGAAATTGTTTTTCGAGTAGGATAGGATGAAGGAAATTATGGGTTATAGCTATGGAGGTGATTGAGTATGGTTCATGGGTATGCTCGTGAGGTCAATATAGTGTTTATCATTTTCGTTGCGTCTACGTACCTTTCCTGCAATATTGAATCTCAATATTGATACGTGAGTACTCATAATTTAACTTTTACATACTAATAGTGTATCCCTGACTAGTGCTCGAGTATTTAGGATTATGCATGCTTGTACTTTTGATATTGCCCTTAGACAGGTTAGGTTGAATCTTGAATTAGTTACACTTGCGGTTGAGATAAGGTATAAGATATGCATGTCCTTGGAAAGCTAGCGAAAAATTAAGAACTTTTCCTTTAGATATCGAATGGTTTCGATGAACGGATTAGAAGTTATAATCAATTGAATTTTCGATATTTTTATTAAAAATGATTATTATTATCGTCGTTTTTATCGTCGTTCTAGTTTTATCTTATTATTATCATTATTATTATCTTTATCAATAAAAGGGATTTATCATTAAAAATTGTTATTTTTTTTATTTATTACTATCGTTATTATCGTTAAAGTTATAATTAGTATTATTATTATTATTATCCAATTATTATTATTATTATTATTATTATTATTATTAGTATTATTATTATTATTATTATCATTATTAATATATATATCATTATTTAAAAATGGTTATTGTTATTGTTATTATTATTATTACTATATTACCATTAGGATAATTATTAGTATTATCGTTAGTAATGTTATAGTAACTATCATTATTAATATTAGTGTAATTAAAACAAATATTTCTAACACCTAATTATTTTGATTACTATTATTATCATTATTATGAACACGATATAAAAGACGATTAAAAGCTATTAAACGAAACGATTAGGAATAAATGAGTAAGAGTATCATGATGAAATTAAAATATTATAAGATATTGATTTAAATAAAATTATCGTTCTTATTATTTTTTCTCATTACTATTATTATTAAAAGTATCGTTAGTATTAAAACTATCATTTTAACAAAAATTATCATTTTAATAGAAATGTCATTGTTACTATAAAATATCATTATTGTTATTATTTTAAATAGAATTATTATTTTTAAAGATAATATTAAAAATTATCGTAAATATTAAAGTTATCATAATTAGAATTATCGTTTTATCATAATGTCATCTTAGTAATTATAAATATTGATATTTTTATAATAATTATTATTATTACAGAATAATACAACTTTTATTTACTATTCATTATAGATATTATTTTATCAAATAAATATGTGATACAAACATATTTTACTACGTGTAATAACTTACTTTAATAATATCTATCATATTATCTTTATGATATTAAATGAACCCTATAAATTTTATTACTTAATATATATATAAGTATATTTTATTATATAAATTTAATATAAAATTTTATTTATTAATAAATAAATTATATTATTTACTCTAATAAATCTTTTAAAAATATTTAAAAATATATAACGACGATATTTAAACTATATATTAATCATGTATAGATTTTTGGAAATTATTTTGAGTCAAATTTACTTTTGTTGACGTTTGCATATTAGTCTCGAGCATTAGGATTGTGGTACACTATGACTTGACCTAATTTGTTAGACAAATATTAACCAACACATAAATATATATAATTAATTTAGGTTCGTGAATCCGAGGCCAACCTTGCACTTGTTCAATGACGTTATATATATTTTTACTACGAAATACAGTATGGTGAGTTTCATTTGCCCCTTTTACTCTTTATGTTTTTGGGCTGAGAATACATGCAAATGCTTTATTAACTGTTTTACAATATTTATATGCGTGAGTTTCATTTGCCTTTTTACCCTTTATATTTTTGGGACTGAGAATACATGCGCTTTTATAAATGTTTGACGAAATAGACACAAGTAATTGAAACTACATTCTATGGTTGAATTATCGAAATCGAATATGCCCCTTTTTATTAAAGTCTGGTAATCTAAGAATTAGGGAACAAACACCCTAATTGACGCGAATCCTAAAGATAGATCTATTGGGCCTAACAAACCCCATCCAAAGTACCGGATGCTTTAGTACTTCGAAATTTATATCATGTCCGAAGGAGGATCCCGGAATGATAGGGGATATTCTTATATGTATCTAGTTAATGTCGGTTACCAGGTGTTCACCATATGAATGATTATTTTTGTCTCTATGCATGGGACGTATATTTATGAGAACTGGAAATGAAATTCTTGTGGTCTATTAAAATGATAGAAATAAATGATTATGATAAACTAATGAACTTACCAACCTTTTGGTTGACACTTTAAAGCATGTTTATTCTCAGGTGTTAAAGAAATCTTCCGCTGTGCATTTGCTCATTTTAAAGATATTACTTGGAGTCTTTCATAGCATATTTCGAAGAACGTTGCATTCGAGTCATTGAGTTCATCAAAGATTATTATTAAATCAATTTATAGTTGGATAGTGGATATTATGAAATGGTATGCATGCCTGTCAATTTTTGATGTAAAGAAAGATTTTCTTTTAAAAACGAATGCAATGTTTGTAAAATGTATCATATAGAGGTCAAATACCTCGCAATGTAATCAACTATTGTGAATCGTTTATAATGTATATGAGCGGGTCCTTTCAGTTGGTATCAGAGCGGTGGTCTTAGCGAACCAGGCCTGTACTAGTGTGTCTAACTGATAAGTCGATAGGATGCATTAGTGAGTCTGGACTTCGACCGTGTCTGCATGTCAAAAGTTTTGCTTATCATTTTGTGTCAAAAATTAACTACTTATCATCCTCAGGAAATTACCTGCTTATCATTTTTAGTCTAAGACACGTCTTGCTGCATTGATTGCATGAATAGTGTATAGACAAAAATTCATATCTTAGCATATCTGCTAAATCATATCTTATCGTATCTGTTACTTTAAACTTTGCCTGACATATCCCGCAAAGTCCTCCGTAATCTACGAAATCTTTTGATATATCTATATATATATATATATATATATATATATATATATATATATATATATATATATATTCTATGTAATTAGAATACCATCCGTTAGCCAAAATCATTTCATAAAAAAAAAAATCCTTTATCCAATCGTACGAAATGGAATTCGTCATCAGTTCAAGTCACTCAGATTCCGAAATAGAATCCCATTCAAGCTTCGAAAGCAGTGTGACCGGAATAGATCAACCAATCAGTCATCACCAATTCTGGATGAATTGGGGATGGGTTCGTAGCCTCCTCAATCATTGGAGACAAGAAGAAGGTGATCCCTTCCATCCACCACATTGCCCTCTTGAAGAAGAACCTGAAGCACTTACCTGCGAACCTGTCCGAAACACCATTTTCTCACTCATTTCCAGAGTATCTCATCACGATTAGATATTACATCAAATTTTAGATTTTATTTATCCGCTCGTCCGAACCGACAATCACCCCGGTGTAATAGAAGAAGTCAACGAGCTTCGCGCTCGGGTAGTGGCTTTAGAGAATATGGTGCAGAGATTACAAACACCAGCAGCAGCATCAGCAGCATAACCAGTACCACCATCATCAACGCCAACAGTACCATTACCACCTTCAACCACAACCGCGTCGTAAACCTCAACTTCACAATCTGTCCCACGAGCATCAACGTCATTCTCACCACAGATACCAAGGAGTACCAACAACAATAACTGATGAAGTATTAATTCATAACTTCATTGGAGAAACATTTCCGCGGCGATTATGTAATCTCTAAAGTCTTAGAGATTATCTAATCTAGCCCTAACCATAAATCAGTTAAGCGAACCAAAATGATAGAAGGAAGAGTAGAAACCCTGACAAAAATGGTGTGTGATTAACAAGCTAAACTTGCTTTACCAACAGCATCAACAGTACCGTCAGCGTTACCAGCATCGTCAGTACAGTCAACATCCGAATCAACAATACCGATAACATCACAAACTCCGTCAGTTCAAGAATCACTGTGGACATCATTACGAATCAATAACGTGTATATTGTATCAACGAGTTATGAAGAATTAACTCATTCCCTCTGAAGAAATTATATGTATATTATATATATATATATATATATATTTTGAAATAAATCTTTCCGTGCTAAGCTATTGTGTGTGAATCTTAACTACTCGGTTAATTCATATTACAAATATGCAATAATGTACGTCCTTCGGCCGCAACTTAACCAGCGTTAACTACAATCTCTGTTGCAATTCAACAAATTCCAATTCATAATAAATCAAGTATATATTTGATTTTACACTTTCATCATCGATGTACCCGAAACTTTTCAGATAACATCATTCGTACTTTGCGAAATTCACAAGAATTCCACGAACCGAACATCATACATCAACAAATAACGAAGTATTGATTCATAATTTCAATGTCATTAAAGAAATACTGCGTAAAAGTTATGTACTTTTTAAAGCCTTTAGGGATTATTCAATTCTAGTTTCAACCGTAAATCAAATGAGTTTAATTTAACATTAACTCATTAAATCTATGTTACATCTGAAGAAAATATACATATATATATTTTCATAAAGACTGTAATAAAATTCTTTTGTACAAAATATTAATTGTGAAATTTTTTTAACGGGTAGGTAATACCCGAGAGATATATAAATTCACAATTAATATGTTACATTCTTCGAATCTGATTCAGCAAATCATCCATTATACTCCCTACTTTCACAACAATATACATTCTTTTATAGAAATCAAAACAACCATACTCATTCAGAATTTAATTACATATTCTGATTTTGAAATATCAAAATTCAACTTGAGATATGACCAAAATCATCACTCTTAGATCCTTACATCTTTCACAAGCTATATTTTGACTTCAAAACTGTGTTAGAACATCAAATGTATGTTAACGATTACAATCTGTGTTCAAACCCTTCAAAAATTTTTGAAGACACTTCGAATGATGAGCAATCGAGATGATGATCCAACCACATGCTACCCACAGTTATGTACCCGAAAAACTCTTGAAACCAAAGTAAAAGTTTAAACAACGTATCCACTTCAGATTCTTTGGCATTTATTAGCAAAAATAACTTTGCGACTCCTATTCAAAGTAGCCAGTTTTGTCACAGCTCCAGCAAGTCAACTTTGACTTTTCAGTTAGACTAACCTTATTATAACCTTGAGATATACACCATCGTTACCAGGGAACCTTTTACATTCCACCCCATTATTAGCAGATGTACCAACAACTTCATTACCCTTTAACTTTAGCCTCTCCAAAAAGTCATTATAATTATTCATTGAAACCCCATCATTTACTCATTCGCATCTTGTAATGAGAATTGTCATACGAATCATTGAGAATTAGCAATCAGTATTTTGAAATCTCGCAGCATGTCTACGCCAACAGTTATATGTGTATATATAACGTCTATCTTCTGGACTTAATTTGAATGTGAAGTTTCTGAAAAACACTCCGAACTACGAATTGGTTCTTCGAAAATGGAAAAAATGCTGATGAAGTAGCAAAAACTATAAATGACTTTAAACGGTAAAAGCTGGATGATAATGATGAAGTGTGCTGGCAAAGCGCAGAAAAAGAGAAGTTTTGGAACTGGAAAACGGATTGAGCAAAGTAGGAAGGAGGCTGTTGACAAATTACAAAGACTGAACCTGACTTCAAAGGATCCAAATGATTCAGTACCTGCTGAAGTCATTAACGAATACCTTGCTCCTGACTCTAAACCCCTGCGGACAATATTCTTCATCATCCTCTGATATTAGAAATTCTAAAATATCATCATATCTTTCATTATAAATATCCTCCATATTTCTGAAGATATTTTCTTAATTTTTCTTATTTGAAATCATTTACATCTTCGCGCTATCTGTATTACATCATAAAAGAAACTATTTTAGTTTCTAAATTCTGAAACATTCAAGTTTAAAATAGGAATATTTTAAAGTAGTGTTAGGAACTGAAGCATGAATTAGTATAATATAATGACAATTGATCAATGTGATTATATTACAGTAAGTCATGCTGAGTTTCTAAATGGAACGTGATGATTCACAGATCATAACATCATCATGTGCCATGTTATACGACTCGTGTATTCTATTTAACCTCTAAAATATGAAGAAAATATTTCTTGATGATTCGGCCTTTTCCAAGGTATTCTAGTAATTTGACAAGTCAAGATCGTGCCATCACAATTTCCTTCCTAGAATATTAACAATGTTCATTCTGAAATTCATATCTGTGAATTCTGGCCCATTACAAGCGGTGCTTAATAGCAAGAAGAAGAAACGAAAGGACAAAACTCCGAAATAGAAATTGGGGTATAAATTGCAGCAAATAAAAGAGAGCATTAATTGTGAATGATAATGATTATAGAAGACAGAAGCAGAGACTTTGAAATATAAGGGAACATATAAAGCCCAACGATAAACCATAAATTATAAACCATATATATTGATGCATATAGCAATATAAAGACGCGGGAGAACTAGAAACACTATAAACCCAAGAGTATAGTAGAAGTAAATAGATTCTTCCGGCGGTAGATGAAAATGAAGAATGACCGATATGAAAGTTAGAAGTATATCAAGAATCAGAACTGGATGGAGCATATTGATGAATACTTTAAAATACGAGTTGAGGGGAAAATAATAGAAGGTGATGAAACATGACTAGGAACTTAGAAATCAACAGATTTAACTCACACAATGGCGGAATAAGTGAATCAAACCCTCTAGTGAATAGGTTAAGTTTTTTTTTTTTTGATTAATTTAGTCAAACCACAACTAAATCAAGTGTGATTAGATTAACACCTAGAGCTATTATTCACCACCTGGGTGATTTGGACTGAGAGAGAATCGGAGGAGCTCACTAGATCTGAGTGTGTGTAACAAATGAGAGGCTTAACCTAAAATGAAGAACATAAGACTTTATATACCCCTGCTGTTGACTCACAAATACGATTCATTCATCACACGTACGAGTTGGCTTCATCAGCCGTACGGGTGATCACTCAAGAATTTTAAACTATGTTCATACATTCATTCAACCTCGACCAAGTTCCAACGATTCACGAGCCATTAAAGGAATATGATTATATATGTATATGTGTATATATATTATAACTTGAAACGTAAATAAAATATTAGATTAAATACTTTACATGATTGTATCTGTTTCAAAATGTTTATCAATGGAATTAGAAGATAAGATCAAATGATTGAATTATCAGATATATTGAATTATGATTACAAGTCTCTGTTGAAAGGCCCACGTTGATTTGAGAAATCTTTCCATTTTAACAATATTCGAGAAATGGTAAAGTGATTTATAAATAAGAACAAATTGTCAATCATTGAGAACTAGACAAAGGATAGTGGAAGATTGAATCTCATAAAGACTCGATTGATCTATTTAGTTTCAAACGTACAAAAAACGTTTTCAGTTTAAAAGAAACTTTATTATTAAAATATATATAACTTTTATAAATATCTAGAACCACTTTTGACAACTCATTACTTAACTAGAATGATAAAGATAACGATATTTATATTTTATTTTATTAAATATATATAACGATTTAAATTAATATTATATATATTTATACTCGTATTATACGTACATAGTTTTATACTTTTACTATACTTAAACTTTACCTTTACTTTATTTTTACTTTACTTTAACTTTAATAATTCACTTTAATAATTCATACTTTAATAATTCACTTTAATAATTCATACTTTAAAAATTCACTTTAATAATTCATACTTTAATAATTCACTTTAATAATTCATACTTTAATAATTCACTTTAATAATTCATACTTTAATAATTCACTTTAATAATTCAAAAATCTATTATAAATAGAATTCAATAGGTTTCATTATTTCATAGAAACTTGAAAATATTTTTCTCTAAACTCTCTCAATCGATTTACATATATATATTTACTCCGTATTATTTCAAGATATTATTAGTATACATAAAATATTACGACGGAGTGCTGTCCGAGTGATTTCGAAATTGTTTTTCGAGTAGGATAGGATGAAGGAAATTATGGGTTATAGCTATGGAGGTGATTGAGTATGGTTCATGGGTATGCTCGTGAGGTCAATATAGTGTTTATCATTTTCGTTGCGTCTACGTACCTTTCCTGCAATATTGAATCTCAATATTGATACGTGAGTACTCATAATTTAACTTTTACATACTAATAGTGTATCCCTGACTAGTGCTCGAGTATTTAGGATTATGCATGCTTGTACTTTTGATATTGCCCTTAGACAGGTTAGGTTGAATCTTGAATTAGTTACACTTGCGGTTGAGATAAGGTATAAGATATGCATGTCCTTGGAAAGCTAGCGAAAAATTAAGAACTTTTCCTTTAGATATCGAATGGTTTCGATGAACGAATTAGAAGTTATAATCAATTGAATTTTCGATATTTTTATTAAAAATGATTATTATTATCGTCGTTTTTATCGTCGTTCTAGTTTTATCTTATTATTATCATTATTATTATCTTTATCAATAAAAGGGATTTATCATTAAAAATTGTTATTTTTTTTATTTATTACTATCGTTATTATCGTTAAAGTTATAATTAGTATTATTATTATTATTATCCAATTATTATTATTATTATTATTATTATTATTATTATTATTATTATTATTATTATTATCATTATTAATATATATATCATTATTTAAAAATGGTTATTGTTATTGTTATTATTATTATTACTATATTACCATTAGGATAATTATTAGTATTATCGTTAGTAATGTTATAGTAACTATCATTATTAATATTAGTGTAATTAAAACAAATATTTCTAACACCTAATTATTTTGATTACTATTATTATCATTATTATGAACACGATATAAAAGACGATTAAAAGCTATTAAACGAAACGATTAGGAATAAATGAGTAAGAGTATCATGATGAAATTAAAATATTATAAGATATTGATTTAAATAAAATTATCGTTCTTATTATTTTTTATCATTACTATTATTATTAAAAGTATCGTTAGTATTAAAACTATCATTTTAACAAAAATTATCATTTTAATAGAAATGTCATTGTTACTATAAAATATCATTATTGTTATTATTTTAAATAGAATTATTATTTTTAAAGATAATATTAAAAATTATCGTAAATATTAAAGTTATCATAATTAGAATTATCGTTTTATCATAATGTCATCTTAGTAATTATAAATATTGATATTTTTATAATAATTATTATTATTACAGAATAATACAACTTTTATTTACTATTCATTATAGATATTATTTTATCAAATAAATATGTGATACAAACATATTTTACTACGTGTAATAACTTACTTTAATAATATCTATCATATTATCTTTATGATATTAAATGAACCCTATAAATTTTATTACTTAATATATATATAAGTATATTTTATTATATAAATTTAATAAAAAAATTTATTTATTAATAAATAAATTATATTATTTACTCTAATAAATCTTTTAAAAATATTTAAAAATATATAACGACGATATTTAAACTATATATTAATCATGTATAGATTTTTGGAAATTATTTTGAGTCAAATTTACTTTTGTTGACGTTTGCATATTAGTCTCGAGCATTAGGATTGTGGTACACTATGACTTGACCTAATTTGTTAGACAAATATTAACCAACACATAAATATATATAATTAATTTAGGTTCGTGAATCCGAGGCCAACCTTGCACTTGTTCAATGACGTTATATATATTTTTACTACGAAATACAGTATGGTGAGTTTCATTTGCCCCTTTTACTCTTTATGTTTTTGGGCTGAGAATACATGCAAATGCTTTATTAACTGTTTTACAATATTTATATGCGTGAGTTTCATTTGCCTTTTTACCCTTTATATTTTTGGGACTGAGAATACATGCGCTTTTATAAATGTTTGACGAAATAGACACAAGTAATTGAAACTACATTCTATGGTTGAATTATCGAAATCGAATATGCCCCTTTTTATTAAAGTCTGGTAATCTAAGAATTAGGGAACAAACACCCTAATTGACGCGAATCCTAAAGATAGATCTATTGGGCCTAACAAACCCCATCCAAAGTACCGGATGCTTTAGTACTTCGAAATTTATATCATGTCCGAAGGAGGATCCCGGAATGATAGGGGATATTCTTATATGTATCTAGTTAATGTCGGTTACCAGGTGTTCACCATATGAATGATTATTTTTGTCTCTATGCATGGGACGTATATTTATGAGAACTGGAAATGAAATTCTTGTGGTCTATTAAAATGATAGAAATAAATGATTATGATAAACTAATGAACTTACCAACCTTTTGGTTGACACTTTAAAGCATGTTTATTCTCAGGTGTTAAAGAAATCTTCCGCTGTGCATTTGCTCATTTTAAAGATATTACTTGGAGTCTTTCATAGCATATTTCGAAGAACGTTGCATTCGAGTCATTGAGTTCATCAAAGATTATTATTAAATCAATTTATAGTTGGATAGTGGATATTATGAAATGGTATGCATGCCTGTCAATTTTTGATGTAAAGAAAGATTTTCTTTTAAAAACGAATGCAATGTTTGTAAAATGTATCATATAGAGGTCAAATACCTCGCAATGTAATCAACTATTGTGAATCGTTTATAATGTATATGAACGGGTCCTTTCAGTATGGTTGTGTTTTATTTTTCTGCATTTATATTTAATTGTTGATTATAATATATGCTAAATGTTTTTGATGAAAACATCAAATAAAACTAGTAACGAGTTTCAAAGGTTAAAATTGATGATTTTAAAAAAGTTAAACTCTAACGAGTTTAAAGTTAAATATTTTTTTTGAAACTCAAATAATATATATGAGCGACATCTTTTAAAAATGTTTTAAAATGATACACAATGTGTATTTGTTATTTTTCATATAAATAAAATAACAAACTAGACGCATAAACACGATCGACATATATAAAATTGGTTAGAATGATTTTTAACAAAAAGTGTAGCGAATCTTGTGTGCATGCATTATTCGTTAACACAAACATTTTCAAAATACCCGTCAAATTTAAGTCATGCCATCCAATGAGCTTGCAAACACTCCTCGTTATTTTTTGATTACGGTGAGACCTAATCGAATTATAGCCACGAGGTGGATTTTCAGTTACGAGTGAGACTAGGCTGAATTTCCACTGTTTCCAAATTGGACGACTTAATCGTATTCACGATGAGATCTGAGTTCGAGGCAAGGATGGGACAAACATGCCAATAGATAATAGTGGTTTGTTAGACTACACATATCTCAAGGTCTCATAAAGATCTAAAAGTTGCACCTGTGATGCAATTGGTACTCGCTACCTACCAGTAGACTCTATAATTGCTAGCTAATCAACAGATGTAGTTATGGAACCTCTATGTGGATCTTAGGCTTTCGTAAATTAATTTTTTTAAATATATTAAAACTTGGGTAATTAATTTATTAAAGTATTATATTGAAAATACTAAAATTGAACCTTGTTCTTTTGTAGATGTCAAACAATCAAAATATAAACCAAAACACCCTCCGTTCTTTGTTGGAGAAGGAGAAACTCAATGGTTCAAACTTCCTCGATTGGTACCGCAACCTGAGAATTGTTCTCAAATATGAAGGGAAGTTGAACAAAATTGAAGAACCCTTACCCGAAGCTCCTCCTGAGACAGCTACTGCTGCTCAAAAGAATGCTTATCAGAAGTTGTTTGATGAGCAAGAGAAGATAGCTTTAATCATGCTTGCTAGTATGACTTCTGACCTCCAAAAGGAAATGGAAGATCGTACAGCATATGATATGATGACTGAGCTGAAAAATATGTTTCAAAAACAGGCTAGTCAAGAGTTATATGAAACTTATAAGCTTCTTCAAACATGAAAAATGGAGGAGGGTCAATCAGTGAGCTCTCATGTCTTGAAAATGAAAAGCTACATTGACCGATTGGAAAAACTTGGAACTACCTTGACGCCTAACTTGGCTGTGAACACGATTTTGGTTTCACAACCAAAAACGTATCACCAATTTGTAATGAATTACAATATGCAAGGTTGGGAGAAATCTCTGGCAGAGGTGCACTCGATGCTCAAAACTGCTGAACAGGATATTCCATATAAGGTTTCTAATCCAGGTATCCTGATGATTAGGGATGGTAAGGTGAAAAAGAATAAGCCGAAAACTTGGGGAAAAGGAAAAGGCAAGTCAATTGTTAAGAAGAAAATTCCACCACCTCCCAAGAAAGAAAACCCAGCGAAAGACGCCGAATGTTTCCACTGTGGAAAAGTTGGCCACTGGAGGAGGAATTGTCCTTCCTACCTATCTGAGTTGAGAAAAGGCAAAGCTGGCATGACCAGCAAATCAGGTATATTTCATATACAGTTATATACTTTTTCTAGTGATTCCTGGATTTTTGATACTGGTTGTGGTACTCACATCTGTAACAATATGCAGGGAATGAGAATAAGTAAGAGACTGAAGAACAACACACTAGACTTAAGAGTGGGGAATGGGGCTCGAGCTACTGTCGAAGCTATTGGCACCTACGAGCTTACTCTATCTAGTGGTCTTATTGTTTTATTGGAACAATGTCATTATGCTCCTAGTATTACGAGCAATGTAATTTCAGTTTCTCTTTTGAAAAATGTTGGTTTTGAACTTACATTTACGCACTTTGGTATTTCAGTTTCTAAGAATAATGTATTTTATTTTAATGCTATTCCACGTGATGGTATTTTTGAAATTGATATGCATGGTGTAATTTCAAATAATAATTCTGTATATACATGTATTGTCAAACGAGTCAAGAAAGATTTGAATAATACCTATCTATGGCATTGTTGTATTGGTCATATAAACAAACAACGCATTTCAAAAATCCAATCTGATGGGCTTTTGGAATCAACTGGCTTTGAGTCATTTGATGTATGTGAGTCATGTTTATGTGGAAAGATGACAAAGGCTCCTTTCTCCGATTTAGGTGAAAGATCTAAAGATCTTTTAGGACTAATACATACTGATGTATGTGGCCCTTTTAGAACTATGTCTAGAAATGGTGAATCATACTTCGTTACATTTACTGATGATTATAGTAGATATGGTTATGTTTACTTGCTGAAACATAAACATGAAGTTTTTGAAACATTCAAAATCTTCCAAAATGAAGTAGAGAATCAACTTGGAAAGACCATTAAAGCCCTTCGCTCTGATCGGGGAGGGGAATATGTGAGTCAAGAGTTTTTGGACCACCTGAAGAATCGTGGAATTGTCTCACAGTTCACTCCACCTTACACACCACAACACAATGGTGTGTCAGAGCGGAGGAATTGAACTTTACTTGATATGGTTCGATCTATGATGAGTCTAACTACTCTGCCGATGTCTTTTTGGGGTTATGCATTAGAGTCTGCTGCACGCATACTCAATATGGTTCCAACCAAGAAGGTAGAAAAGAGACCATATGAATTATGGCATGGAAAGAGTCCTAAGTTGTCTTATTTGAAAGTCTGGGGTTGTGAAGCGTATGTGAAACGTGACACTTCAAACAAGTTAGAACCCAGAGGTATCAAATGTCACTTTGTGGGATACCCAAAGGAAACGATGGGTTACTACTTTTACTACCAAGCTGAAAACAAAGTGTTTACTGCTCGGTTTACTGAATTCTTTGAAAGAGATCTTCTCTTACAAGAAGTCAGTGATAGTAAAGTAGATCTTGAAGAAATTCAAGAATCACAAAGTAACATACCTTCTGAAGGCACTAGCCAACCGTACGTTGAAGCTGAACACACTGTTGGTGAGCCAGAACGTGTTGCACCTATACGTCGTAGATCTAGTAGAACTCTTTATCAACCTGAGAGGTTAAATCTTATGATTAATTCAAATGAACCTCATCTAGGGGATTATGATGAACCCTCTAACTATGGTGAATCCATGTCAGATCCACAATCTGACAAATGGGGAGATGTTATGAAGGCAGAGATGCAGTCCATGAAAGATAATCAAGTATGGAACTTGATTGATCTTCCACCCAATTGCAAGACAGTGAGGTGTAAATGGGTCTTTAAGAAGAAGGCTGACATGGACGGTAATGCAAATACTTTTAAGGCTCGGTTGGTGGCAAAAGGTTATACTCAAACTCAAGGAATTGATTATGATGAAACTTTTTCACCAGTCGCGAGCATTAAATCAATTAGGATACTTATTGCCATAGCTGCTTTTCATGATTATGAAATATGGCAAATGAATGTCAAAATTGCTTTCCTAAATGGCGACCTAAGCGAGGATATATATATATGGTTCAGTCGGAAGGGTTTGTGAATCCTAAGCATCCTACTAAAGTATGCAAGCTTCTAAAATCCATTTATGGATTAAAGCAAGCATCCAGGAGCTGGAATCTTAAGTTTGATCAGAAAATCAAAGAGTTTGGTTTTTCTTAAAACCAAGATGAGCCCTATGTTTACATTAGAGCTAGTGGGAGCAAAGTTGTCTTCTTGATCTTGTATGTTGACGACATACTACTTATTGGAAATGACATTCCAACTATGCAAGATGTCAAATCTTGGCTTGGAAAATGTTTTGCCATGAAAGATCTTGGAGAAGCTAAGTATATTCTAGGAATCAGGATCTATAGAAATAGATCCAAAAGGCTTATTGGTTTGAGTCAAAGTACATACATTGACAAAATCTTGCGAAGATTTAACATGCAAAACTCCAAGCGCGGAGCATTGCCCATGCAAAAGGGCATAACCTTGAGCAAGTCTCAAAGTCCTATCACACCTGATGAGATAAGACGAATGAAATGTGTTCTGTATGCTTCGGCTATAGGATCCATTATGTATGCCATGTTATGTGACGATCGCTCTAAATCCATATGGACGAACACGTCATTCATCGATTTCATTGCGAGGTATTTGACCTCTATATGATACATTTTGTAAACATTGCATTCTTTTGAAAAGGCACACCATAAATGAATATTTAAATCAAAGATTTTCGACATCTGATGATTTCTACATATAGACAATCACCGTAAATAATAGTTTACAATAATACTTCCGTTGACAATGCATTCAAAATAAGATACATGGTGATGATTTGGTGAATGCAACTTTTCCTTGAAAAATATGTCATGTAAGACTCCATGCACATAGCTTGTCTAACACATAAGCAAACAGCGGAAGACTTCTAGGAAACCTGAGAATAAACATGCTAACAAGTGTCAACACAAAGGTTGGTGAGTTCATAGTTTTATAGTTTCATATAATCTGTATATAAAGGTGGATCACAAGATTTCAGTTGTTTCATCCAGAAACGTTTATCAAAATATTCTACAAGATTGAGCACCCTGGTAACTAAGCTTTAACGTTATAATAAGTACCCATGTTTTAACATACATGCAACCAACATGTACAATACACGCAATCCAACGTGTACTAAACTCAAATAGTATACGTCCGTTAAAAGGCTAGTGCTCTAGCTCAGACGGGGATATCAAGCCCTATGGATCCATATACTACTACTCGCGCCCACCAGTTCTTATAACCGGCAGTTACTAGTTACCAAAGCTAAGGGATTTTCGGTTCAAACTCGGTGTAGAATTTAGTATGTACTTGTATCCATTGCGTTTAAAATAAAGTGCATGTATTCTCATCCCAAAAATATATATTGCAAAAGCATTTAAAAAGGGAGCAAATGAAACTCACCTTAGCAGCACATAAAGTCGTTCACCAAAACGTGACCGAAACTCGGAATATCAAAATAATCGTAGATCTCAACCTAGAGAACATATGTTGGTCAATAAATGTCTATCAAGCTGGGTCAGATCATAGTGTATCACAATCCTAATGCTCGAGATCGACATACAAAAGTTATCCAAAGTCGTTTTAAAAAGTCAATTTTGACAATAGTTCACAAAACGAGATGTACCTTATATAAGGATTCATTTACTCGGTTGGTAATATTCAAAAATCTATTTTATCAATGTTACAAACAAGTTGTTTAAATATTAATTGCAGATTCAAAAGCAATTTTAATTAACATCAATCATAATTCAGTTGATCATATCTTTTAATCCGTTCATCGAAACTATTCGATATCTAAATGAAAAGTCATTGATTTTTCGCTAGCTTTCCAAAAACATGTATATCATATACCTTTTACCAATAATATATGTATTTAATTCGTGATTCATTATAAACTGTTTAGCGACGAAATTTAGCATACAAGCATGTATAAATATATATACTCGAGCACTAGACATGGATACACAATTAATATATAAAAGATAAAATATGAGTGCTTACGTATCAATATTGAGATTCAATATTGTAGGAAAGTACATAGATGTAACGGAGATGATAAACACTAGGTTTGACTTGCGAAATAATACCCATGAACATTACCCATAACTTCCATAGTTATAACTCATAATTTCCTTAACTTTATCCCGCTCAAAAATCCATTTTTGAAAGTGACACGCTTATAACCTCGTCGTAGTATTTTATGTATAATACTAATTAATAATTAATATCACTAATAATTAATAAGATTAATAATAATATTAATCTTAATAATAATAATAATAATAATAATAATAATAATAATAATAATAATAATAATAATAATAATAATAATAATAATTAAATAAATAATACGGAGTAATTGAAATGAAATCAGAAGCAGAAAACATCGGGCTTTTATAGATGTGGCCTGGACCAGACTGCTATGCGATCGCATGGCTGTTGTGAGGGGACTCCATGCGATCGCATGGACCCCTTTTCCAGCTCACATATGATTTGCAATCTAGTTTCGTCGACATATTAATTTATTAATATAATATATATAATTTATATAATTAATTATATATTATATTAAATTCACGTGCATAGTTGATTTGTAATTTTAGTTCCGATTAGTCGTACGTCATCACTCGACTTATGTCCCGGTTCCGGTTTTTCGAACGCATTTTCGTACGCTTAGAAAACTAATACTTTTTGTTTCGCGAATCGTACCTTTGTCAAAATATAGCCTTAAGTTATCCATAAACTATACCACTCAAAGTATATCTTAAACTTTCGAGTGTTTTGGTCATTTACTTCTATAAATCATCGTCTCACTATTTGTTAATATATAATATATACATTTTCATTTTGAAATAGTGTTTTACTGTAGTAAAGTTTTTTTACTGTAGCAAATAGTGATTTTCGAAAACACTGTAGCTTTTCGGGTACTGTAGTAATTCGAAAATACTGTAGCAAATTAGTGTTTTACTGGTTCATTTTAAACGTTTTAGTTAACTTATCTAAATATCAATCGAATCAAAAATCGAATGTTACTATCGTTTACTAAATAACTTGAAATCATATATATATTCAAATAGATATATAAACCAATAAGTTTAATGTACGGTATCATGCAATTAAAACTTTGTTACGTTTTCAAGTTATAGTATATATATGTATCTATTTACATATAATGGTTCGCGAATCGTTGAGAACAACCGAAAGGTACTTGAATAGTTCAAAAATTTTGAAATTCGGTTTTACAGACTTTGCTTATCGTGTCGGAAACGTTAAATCATTTAAAGATAAAGTTTAAATTTGGTCAAAAATTTCCGGGTTGTCATATGTTATGTACTAGACTTGATGTCTCGTTAGCTTTGAGTTTGATGAGTCGTTATCAACAGAATCCAGGTGAAGAACATTGGATTGCTGTTAAGTGCATTCTTAAATATTTACGGAGAACTAAAGATATGTTCTTGGTTTACGGTGGTTTGGAAGAAGAGTTGAGTATTAGATGTTATACAGATGCTAGTTTCCAAACTGATCGAGATGATTATCGATCCCAGTCAGGGTATGTTTTTGTCATGAATGGCGGGGCAGTTGATTGGAGAAGCTCAAAGCAGAGCACAGTTGCACAGTCTACAACGGAAGCAGAATACATTGCTGCCTCAGAAGCTGCTCAAGAAGCTGTTCGGATTAGGAAGTTTATTGCTGAACTCGGAGTAGTTCCCAGCATTGAATCCCCTATGGAAATGTACTGTGATAATTCAAGTGCTATTATACTTGCAAAAGAATCACGTGTACGTAAAGGTAGCAGACACATTCTTCGAAAGTTTGACTACATTCATAAAATCGTTGAGAGGAATGATATTAGTATTCTTAAGATTCATACAGATGATAATGTGGCTGACCCGTTCACGAAGCCCATGACACACAACAAGCATGATGATCATGCTAGTAGTATTGGACTTCGTTATGCTGCTGATCTTTTTAATTTGTAATTTAGTATTTGGATATTTTTGGAACATTAAGCAGTTTTATCTTAATGAATTGATATATAGTTGGCATGATCAGTTTCATTTATATCACTGTGTTCTATATTAGCATGTTTAATCCATGAATAATTGTTGATTATTCAAAATCTCCATAATCGGTTATGTTATGGGAATAACATGAATTAAGATTAATATGAAGTTTTGGTTATATTTATTGATGATAAATAGTTAACTTGTTGAGACCAAAATTCATATGTATTCATTGATGATGAATGTTGGAATGACCCATCCGAGATGTCACTACATGGATCATTATCAGTAGTGAATCTTTTAGTGATTATGTCTTTATGTCCTTAGACTTGAGATGCACGCCAGTTTTGATGTGTGGAACATTGTACTTTGATATGGTTAAACGCTGTCCTGAATAAGACTGTTATAAAGGCCATTATTGGGTATAATGTAAAGCTCGTGATAGACACGTGGATGCAATATAGGATTTGTTCCTCTAAAATGTTTGGAGTTAGATACTTTTTGAGCTCCTCGATGAATGAATAAGATATTTGTGTGGCCGCACCCAGATGTAATTAAGATGATACTTAATTAATTTGGTGATCTAATTCAGTTCTAAGATCGAGAAACAAAATTGTTAAACAAATGAGAATGACCGATGATCCATATCTCAAGTTTAACTAAAGTATCTGAAACAAAAGGACGAATGACATTTAAAACTTACCATAAACAGTTTCGAGAAACTACCCTCACATGAATTTGGGGACAATGATGTGTTGCTAGACGCTTACCATTGTTTGTATAGTTACTTGGTGTTGTGCCATGCAAAAGTGGGATTCTGTAGGATTAATGTGCAAAGTACAACATATAACTATATGGCCAACATCATTTGAGCCTTCGGGGTCACACACATATACACTGAGACGTCAAATAAAATATATATATGATGTATATATATTACTCAAGTAACAAAATAGTAAATCGAAATTAATTCATTTACTATTCATATGAATAGTAAATGAATTGAAATTAATTAATTTACTATTCACATAAAAGCGACATGATAGAAATTATTAATTATAAGTTACATAACATACCCCTGAAGTATTTGAGAAATACGACTTTATGATGATTTCGTAATTTGAATTCACGGGTTGATTTAAAAAAAGGTTCACGGGTGAAATATTAAAATAAAATATCTATATATATTGTACCATATTAATTCATATCTCATTCTTCTTTCGATGAACTAAAAATTTTGATTTCATAATATTAACCAAAGGTTGATTAATATTACTTGAGTTTGGACTAGCGTCCATTGACGGTCGTTTGAAGTGTAGTGTGGACTATCCAAAGAGACAGTCATACTTTTGATCGTAAGTTTCTCTCCGTCTCATCAATTTCTCCAAGAAAGGTATATTGTAACGACCCTGGTTTTTCCAACGTTTATTTATTAATAATTGTTATTATTAATACTTGTGATTAAACGAATGTATGTTATTACATTTACTTGATGCCATGATTAACCGTACTTGACTTTAATTGCCCGAAACGTCTTTGTGACACCCGAAACTTTTACGAATAATATTTTTGAATATTATTTACATTCATGATTAATTTATTAATCATTTTAATTAACTATGGTTATTAGTTAATTACTTGGGCTTTAATTTGATTCATTTGTTATTTACATACAACTTGGGCTTTTAATTGAACATGGGCTTATAAAGCCCACCCTACACCCTTAAGTGGACTAGTTAGCCCATACATACATGTAAGTAATCCATTTGAACTTAACTAGTTAGTTAAAGACTTAAGGAATCTAGTTAACATACAATCCCCATGCATGGCCATCCATTAACCAACTTTTTCAAGCTTTACATACAAGTGACCAAGGAACAACTCCTTCCTCCCTCCCCATTGCTGCTGGCCGTCGGCCTTTGTGTAGGCCAAGGGAGTTCTTTTTTTCAATTTTTCCTTATTACTCTTCACTAGTCTTCATTTCTCACATACACACAAAAATTACTTGTAATGATAATGCTAAAAACGAACATATATTTCATAGCATTATTCCTCAAGAAAGACAAGCTTTTAGTTGCAATTGTTCTATTTACAAGTGATTTTCGTTTAAATAATAAAAGGTGAAGACAAAAGACAGATTCGACGAATTGAAGACGCAAACTACCAAAAAGCTCAAAAGTACAAAATACAATCAAAGAGGTTCCAATTATTGATAAGAAACGTCTCAAAATTACAAGAGTACAAGATTCAAAACGCAAAGTACGAGATATTAAATTGTACGCAAGGACGTTCGAAAATCCGAAACCGGGACCAGAGTCAACTCTCAACGCTCGACGCAACAGACTAAAAATTACAAGTCAACTATGCACATAAATATAATATAATATTTAGATAATTCTTATAAATTATTTATATATTATATTTATATTTAAATCCGTCGGCAAACAAAGAGCCAAGGCTGAGTGAGCTGTAAAAACGAACTCCGCGACTTGCGGAGTTCGAAGACTAAAAGAACCGCGACTCGCGGAGCTCACCTGGACGAAAATTCCTATAAAAGCCAGCGAATTCTGATCGTAAAAATATCATAAAAATCAATCTCTCTCTATATATGTATATGTAATATTTATATTTATATTTTATATTTTAATTTTAATTTTAATCCTAATAATAAGGGTATGTTAGCGAATGTTGTAAGGGTGTAAGTCGAAATTCTGTCCGTGTAACGCTACGCTATTTTTAATCATTGTAAGTTATGTTCAACCTTTTTAATTTAATGTTTCGTAGCTAAGTTATTATTATGCTTATTTAAAACGAAGTAATCATGATATTGGGCTAATTACTAAAATTGGATAATTGGGCTTTGTACCATAATTGGGGTTTGGACAAAAGAACGACACTTGTGGAAATTAGACTATGGGCTATTAATGGGCTTTACATTTGTTTAACTAAATGATAATTTGTTAATTTTAATATAAAGATTTACAATTGGACGTCCCTATAAATAACCATATACACTTGATCGGACACGATGGGCGGGGTATTTATATGTACGAATAATCGTTCATTTAATCGGACACGGGAATGGATTAATAGCCACTAGAATTATTAAAACAGGGGTGAAATTATGTACAAGGACACTTGGCATAATTGTTAACAAAGTATTAAAACCTTGGGTTACACTCAGTCGACATCCTGGTGTAATTATTAAACAAAATATTAAAATCTTGTTACAGTTTAACTCCCTAATTAGTTGGAATATTTGACTTCGGGTATAAGGATAATTTGACGAGGACAATCGCACTTTATATTTATGACTGATGGACTGTTATGGACAAAACCAGACGGACATATTAAATAATCCAGGACAAAGGATAATTAACCCATGGGAATAAAACTAAAATCAACACGTCAAACATCATGATTACGGAAGTTTAAATAAGCATAATTCTTTTATTTCATATTTAATTTTCTTTATTTTATATTTAATTGCACTTCTAATTATCGCATTTTTATTTATTGTTATTGTATTTAATTGCACTTTTAATTATCGTACTTTTTAATTATCGCAAGTTTATTTTATCGCACTTTTATTATTCACAATTTCATTATCGTTATTTACTTTACGCTTTAAATTAAGTCTTTTATTTATTTAATATTTTACATTTGGTTTTAACTGCGACTAAAGTTTTAAAATCGAGAAACCGGTCATTAAATGGTAAAAACCCCCTTTATAATAATAATATTACTTATATATATATTTGTATTTTTATAAATTAAACTAATATAGCGTTAAGCTTTGATTAAAAGATTTTCCCTGTGGAACTGATAATGCTAAAAACGAACATATATTTCATAGCATTATTCCTCAAGAAAGACAAGCTTTTAGTTGCAATTGTTCTATTTAAAAGTAATATTCGTTTAAATAATAAAAGGTGAAGACAAAAGACAGATTCGACGAATTGAAGACGCAAACGACCAAAAAGCTCAAAAGTACAAAAGACAATCAAAAAGGTTCCAATTATTGATAAGAAACGTCTCGAAATTACAAGAGTACAAGATTCAAAACGCAAAGTACAAAATATAAAATTGTACGCAAGGACGTTCGAAAATCCGGAACCGGGACCAGAGTCAACTCTTAACGCTCGACGCAACGGACTAAAAATTACAAGTTAACTATGTATATAAATATAATATAATATATAATTAATTATATTAATTATATATATATTATATTTATAAATAAAAAAACCGTCGGCAGAGAAAGACTCCAAGGATTGAGCTGTAAATTCATTCTCCGCGACTCGCGGAGTTTGAAGGGGATTTTACCGCGAGTCGCGGAGCCCCAAATTTGAAAACTGCCTATAAAGCCAACCGAATTCTGATCAAAAAATATATCTTTTTCTTCTCTTATCATACGTAAAATTTATATATATATATATATAATTTATATTTTAATTTTAATTTTAATTCTAATAATAAGGGTATGTTAGCGAATGTTGTAAGGGTGTAAGTCGAAATTCTGTCCGTGTAACGCTACGCTATTTTTAATCATTGTAAGTTATGTTCAACCTTTTTATATTAATGTCTCGTAGCTAAGTTATTATTATGCTTATTTAAAACGAAGTAATCATGATGTTGGGCTAATTACTAAAAATGGGTAATTGGGCTTTGTACCATAATTGGGGTTTGGACAAAAGAATGACACTTGTGGAAATTAGACTATGGGCTATTAATGGGCTTTATATTTGTTTAACTAAATGAAAGTTTGTTAATGTTAATATAAAGATTTACAATTGGGCGTCCCTATAAATTACCATATACACTCGATCAGACACGATGGGCGGGGTATTTATATGTACGAATAATCGTTCATTTAACCGGACACGGGAATGGATTAATAGCCACTAGAATAATTAAAACAGGGGTGAAATTACATTCAAGGGTAATTGGTGTAATTGTTAACAAAGTAGTAAAACCTTGGTTTACACGCAGTCGATAACCTGGTGTATTCATTAAACAAAGTATTAAAACCTTGTTACAATTCGAATCCCCAATTAGTTGGAATATTTAACTTCGGGTATAATAATAATTTGACGAGGACACTCGCACTTTATATTTATGACTGATGGACTGTTATGGACAAAAACCAGACGGACAGATTAAATAATCCAGGACAAAGGACAATTAACCCATGGGCATAAAACTAAAATCAACACGTCAAACATCATGATTACGGAAGTTTAAATAAGCATAATTCTTTTATTTCATATTTAATTTCCTTTATTTTATATTTAATTGCACTTCTAATTATCGCACTTTTATTTATTGTTATTTAATCGCACTTTTAATTATCGTACTTTTTAATTATCGCAATTTTATTTTATCGCACTTTTATTATTCGCAATTTCATTATCGTTATTTACTTTACGCTTTAATTTAAGTCTTTTATTTATTTAATATTTTACATTAGGTTTTAACTGCGACTAAAGTCTTAAAATCGACAAACCGGTCATTAAACGGTAAAAACTCCCCTTTATAAATATTACTTATATATATATGTTTGTATTTTTATAAAAGTAAACTAATATAGCGTTGAGCTTTGTTTAAAAAAGATTCCCTGTGGAACGAACCGGACTTACTAAAAACTACACTACTGTACGATTAGGTACACTGCCTATAAGTGTTGTAGCAAGGTTTAAGTATATCCATTCTATAAATAAATAAATATCTTGTGTAAAATTGTATCGTATTTAATAGTTTTTCCTAGTAAAATATAAGCTATTTTATATACACCTCGCATAACATCAAGTATTTTTGGCGCCGCTGCCGGGGAACTATCTTAAAAGCCGGAAGCGCAACGCTAATATAAAAAAAAAAAAAAGATTTTTTGTTTACTTTTATTAAAATTCGTTTTGTAAAAATACGTTTTAAATATTCGAAAAATATAAAAAGAAAAACAAAAATATAAGTATTTTTAAGATTTTGTTAAATATTTAAGTTTTATAAGTTTCTTTATTTTTAGTTTAGTTTATAAAAATATAAGTTTTATTAAATATCTTTTATTTATAAAAAAAAAACAGAAAACGGAAAATAAAAAAAAAATAAATAAATAAAGAAAAACGCGTTGAAATTATAAGCTGTCATCTGAATTTTTGAACCCCGCGACTCGCGGAGCTTCTCTGACACGCGAACAGGAAGCCCTAATTCAGCATTAATTACGGTATTTATTAATTAATTATTATTAAACCCTAATTATGTATTATTATTATAATTAGTTTTATTTTTACTTTTACTTTTTATTTAATTTATGTATTTAGTATTAATTAGTTTTAATTAAATTGTAAAATTAGTAGTTTTATTAAATAAATAATATAAAAATAATATTTTTATAAAAATTGTACTTTTTACAACTTTTTATATATTTTTATATTTTGTCCCTTTTTAATCATTGTAGCGTAATATTTGTATTTTTCGCTCATATTTAATTTTAAACTTAGTTTTTGCTATAGTTATTTTTACTCCTAGATTTTTAGGCTTTGCCGTAG
This sequence comes from Rutidosis leptorrhynchoides, assembly GCF_046630445.1. Lineage (NCBI taxonomy): Eukaryota > Viridiplantae > Streptophyta > Magnoliopsida > Asterales > Asteraceae > Rutidosis > Rutidosis leptorrhynchoides. The sequence goes on along the minus strand of NC_092341.1, from coordinate 291,725,489 downwards.
AATTCCTTAAGTGCTTTTTCTTTAGACTAAGATTTAGGTGCTTTAGAATTTTGCGACGCCTTTTTAAGTTTTAGTTTCTTTTTAAATTATTTCCATTTGGGATTTAGTTTTTCCTTGTAAGCTTTAATATTTTTAGACCTTTTACTATGTACCAATTATCATTCCAATTAGTAATCTCAATTTGCGATTATAATTTTAAGTTAGTTGTAGTAATAAGGTTAGGTTAGTATTTTTAAGTTTTATAAGTTTCTTTTATTTTTTTTCGTCACCTTTTATTTTTCAACCATTTTTCTTTTTCGACCTTTTTCGACGAACTCTTTTTCTTTCTTATTTCTCGCTATTCTAGTTTTAGGACATAGATTTTTATTCTACTTCTTATCTAAATTTCTTAAAATTACGAAAATTTATTTTGAGTGGTTAAATTGATAGACATCAAAATTTTCTGGTTCGTAGTAATAGTTGGATTTGTACGTGGACCGGGTTATTGGAGCCAAACAGTCCTCAATTATATTGAGACCAAACGAATCCTGCCCCTCTGCTGCATCTTTTGGCTATTCGAAACGTGGGCAAAATCAGAAAAGTCTATTAATTGGATAACTTATTATAATTTTTCTTTCCTTTTAAAAACTAATAGGATATTCAGTGAATGCACCGAGCAAGACGTTCACCACCTTTTGTACGTTCACCACCTTTTGTACGTTCACCACCTGTAACTAGATCAAGACATTTAGCAAATATAACCGCCGTTGATTTTTCTTTAGAATCGTCATCCAGTCGACCATGTACTTCAGTTCAAATTTCCGATAATCCATTTTTTGAACCCAACCTCACAATTGAGAATCCAGAGAATATTCAGGAACGGTTCGTAGATCCTGAACCACTAAACTTTCCTCCGGAACCACCAATCATTCAAACAGAGATTGTTGAGGAACGAACCATTAAATCAGAATCATCTAGTGATACCGATTCAACAAATTCAATTATGGAGAATCTGGAACCTTTAAGTATGGAAGACCGAATGAGAGCTAAACGCACTGGCCAAGGTCACGCAATTACTCATCCAGACATTAATACGCCAAATTATGAAATCAAAGGACAAATTCTACACATGGTGACTAATCAATGCCAATTTAGTGGTGCGCCGAAGGAAGATCCAAATGAACATCTACGTACCTTTAATAAGATCTGCACACTATTTAAAATACGAGAAGTGGAGGATGAACAGATATATCTCATGTTATTTCCCTGGACTTTAAAGGGAGAAGCCAAAGATTGGTTGGAATCGTTACCTGAAGGGGCGATCGATACATGGGACGTTTTAATTGACAAATTTCTTAAACAATTCTTTCCTGCATCTAAAGCCGTAAGACTTCAAGCAGAAATTGTTACGTTCACACAGAAACCAAATGAAACTCTATATGAGGCGTGGACAAGATATGGAAAGTTGTTAAGAGGATGTCCGCAACATGGTTTAGACACCTGTCAAATAGTACAAATATTCTACCAAGGATGCGACATCACTACAAGGAAAGACATAGATATAGCAGCTGGTGGTTCTATTATGAAGAAAACCGAAACTGATGCTTACAAAATTATTGATAACACTGCTTCCCACTCACATGAGTGGCACCAAGAAAAAGATATCGTTAGATCATCTAAAGCAGCTAGAGCCGATTCTAGCCATGACTTAGATTCCATTTCCGCAAAGATAGATGCTGTGGAGAGACGAATGGAAAAGATGACTAAGGATATTCACTCAATACGAATTAGTTGTGAGCAGTGTGGAGGACCACATTTGACAAAAGATTGTCTCAGTATTGAATTAACAATGGAACAAAGAGAGAATATTTCATACATAAACCAAAGGCCTGGAAATAATTATCAGAATAATTATCAACCGCCAAGACCAATTTACAATCAAAACCAGAATTATAACCGAAATATTCCATACAACAACCAACAAGGTCCTAGCAATCAACAAGTATCCAATAATAATTACAATCGGCAAAGACCGAATTTTCAAAACAAACCACCACAACAAACCGATGATAAAAAACCAAATTTAGAAGATATGATGACGAAGCTAGTTGAAACTCAAACACAGTTTTTCACATCTCAGAAACAAACCAATGAACAAAATGCTCAAGCATTTAGAAATCAACAAGCTTCTATTCAAAATCTGGAACAAGAAGTAAGTAACCTAGCAAGGTTAATAGGTGAAAGAAAACCGGGAAGTCTACCTAGTGATACAAATGCTAACCCCCGGAATGAAACAGCTAAAGCTATTACCACAAGAAGTGGTACAACACTTAAACCACCTGAAATACCTGTAACTTCTGATGAAACTATTCCTACTCCACAAGAACCACAACCTGATCAAGATAAGGAAAAAGAACCGGTAGTTGAGAAGGTTAATGAAGATAACACAGTTAAGGATAAACCTTATGTTAAACCATATCAACCACCACTTCCTTACCCGAGTAAAATGAAGAAAGAGAAACTTGAAGCCGAGCAATCCAAATTCTTGGATATGTTTAAACAGATAAATGTAAATCTTCCTTTCATTGATGTGATTTCAGGAATGCCAAGATATGCTAAATTCTTGAAAGATCTAATCTCAAATAGAAAGAAAATGGAAGAACTCTCGGCTGTTACTATGAATGCTAATTGTTCAGCAGTGCTGTTGAATAAGATACCAGAAAAACTATCTGATCCAGGAAGTTTCACAATTCCATGTTTTCTGGGTAGTCTTAGTTCAATAGAAGCATTGGCAGACTTAGGTGCTAGTATAAATCTAATGCCGTATTCACTATACACTAAACTAGACCTTGGAGAATTGAAACCAACCAGAATAAGCATACAACTAGCCGATAGATCAATAAAATATCCTAGAGGGATAATGGAGAACATGCTAGTTAAAGTTGGTACTTTAGTATTTCCAGTAGATTTTGTTGTTTTGGACATGGAAGAAGATTCTCAAGTTCCTCTCATATTAGGAAGACCATTCTTAAACACGGCTAAAGCAATGATAGACGTGTTCGGTAAGAAACTGACCCTAAGTATAGAGGATGAGAGTGTTACCTTTTCAGTTGATAGAGCAATGCAACAACCACAATCTGCAGATGATACATGTTATTATATTCAAACTATAGATGCACATGCAGAATTATTAGAAGAATTTCCAGAATTACAAGGAACAGGAGAATGTTCTTTAGGAGAAGGTAATGAACCAATTGATGAAGCTGAAATGTTAGCTACACTTATAGCTAATGGATATGAACCAACAACAGAAGAAATTCAAATGCTAAAAAAAGAAGACAGATATCGATATAAATCATCGATAGAAGAACCTCCGAAATTAGAGTTAAAGCCACTTCCAAACCATTTGGAATATGCTTATTTACATGGTGAATCTGAATTACCTGTAATAATATCGTCTTCTCTTACTGAAAATGAGAAATCACAACTCATTTCTGTGTTGAAAGCTCATAAACCAGCCATTGCATGGAAGATTCATGATATTAAAGGAATAAGTCCTTCGTATTGCACACATAAAATCCTTATGGAAGAAGGTCATAAAACGTATGTGCAACGCCAACGAAGACTAAATCCTAATATGCAAGATGTAGTTAAGAAAGAGATTATTAAACTACTAGATGCAGGTTTGATATATCCAATTTCTGATAGTCCATGGGTAAGCCCAGTTCAATGCGTACCTAAGAAGGGTGGCATGACTGTCATTACAAATGAGAAAAATGAGCTTATTCCTACTAGGACTGTAACAGGATGGCGTGTATGTATTGATTATAGAAAATTAAATGACGCCACCAGAAAAGATCACTTTCCCTTACCTTTCATAGATCAAATGTTGGAAAGATTAGCCGGAAATAGTTACTATTGTTTTCTAGATGGATTTTCCGGATATTTTCAAATTCCAATAGCACCCGAAGATCAAGAGAAAACCACATTCACGTGCCCTTATGGTACTTTTGCTTACAAACGCATGCCATTTGGACTTTGTAACGCCCCTGCAACCTTTCAAAGGTGCATGATGGCGATTTTTCACGACATGATAGAAGAATGCATGGAAGTATTCGTGGATGACTTTTCAGTCTTCGGTGATACATTTAAATCATGTCTAGTTAATCTGGAACGAATGCTAATTAGATGCGAAAAATCAAATCTAGTACTTAATTGGGAGAAATGCCATTTCATGGTTAAAGAAGGCATCGTTCTTGGACATAAAATTTTAAAAGAAGGAATTGAAGTGGATAGAGCTAAAGTAGATGTAATTGCTAAACTTCCACATCCCACAAATGTTAGAGGAGTTAGGAGTTTTCTAGGGCATGCCGGTTTTTACCGACGTTTCATAAAAGATTTTTCTAAAATTGCCACTCCTATGAATAAACTCCTAGAAAAGGATGCTCCATTCATCTTTTCAGATGAGTGTATCAAATCTTTTAATATTCTTAAAGAGAAACTCACTAATGCGCCGATCATGATAACGCCAAATTGGAATCTACCATTTGAACTCATGTGCGATGCAAGTGATTTTGCAATGGGAGCCGTTTTAGGACAAAGGATTGAAAAACGATTTCAACCTATATATTATGCTAGTAAGACGTTACAAGGAGCACAAACGAACTATACAACTACTGAAAAAGAACTACTTGCTATTGTCTTTGCTTTTAAGTTAGTGATAGTAATAAGGTTGGGTTAGTCGAGTGTTTTTAAGTTCTATAATTCATTTCTTTTTATTTCTTATTTTCCGACGCCTTTTATTTTTCAACCCTTTTCTTTTTCTTTTTCGACGCACTCTTTTTCTTTCTTATTTCTCGCTATTCTAGTTTTAGGACATAGATTTTTTTCTCTACTTCTTATCTAAATTTCTTAAAATTACGAAAATTTATTTTAAGTGGTTAAATTGATAGACATCAAAATTTTCTGGTTCGTAGTAATAGTTGGATTTGTACGTGGACCGGGTTATTGGAGCCAAACAGTCCTCAATTATATTGAGACCAAACGAATCCTGCCCCTCTGCTGCATCTTTTGGCTATTCGAAACGTGGGCAAAATCAGAAAAGTCTATTAATTGGATAACTTATATAATTTTTCTTTCCTTTTTAAAAACTAATAGGATATTCAGTGAATGCATCGAGCAAGACGTTCACCACCTTTTGTACGTTCACCACCTATAACTAGATCAAGACATTTAGCAAATATTACTGCCGTTGATTTTTCTTTAGAATCGTCATCCAGTCGACCAAGTACTCCAATTCAAATTTCCGATAATCCATTTTTTGAACCCGACCTCACAATTGAGAATCCGGAGAATATTCAGGGACGATTCATAGATCCTGAACCATTAAATTTTCCTCCGGAACGAACAGAGATTGTTGAGGAACGAACCATTAAATCAGAATCCTCTAGTGATTCCGATTCAACAAATTCAATTATGGAGAATCTAGAACCTTTAAGTATGGAAGACCGAATGAGAGCTAAACGTACTGGCCAAGGTCACGCAATTACTCATCCAGACATTAATGCGCCAGATTATGAAATCAAAGGACAAATTCTACACATGGTGACTAATCAATGCCAATTTAGTGGTGCGCCGAAGGAAGATCCAAATGAACATCTTCGTACCTTTAATAGGATCTGCACACTATTTAAAATTCGAGAAGTGGAAGATGAACAAATATATCTCATGTTATTTCCCTGGACTTTAAAGGGAGAAGCCAAAGATTGGTTGGAATCGTTATCTGAAGGGGCGATTGATACATGAGACGTTTTAGTTGAGAATTTTCTTAAACAATTCTTTCCGGCATCTAAAGCCGTAAGACTTCAAGGAGAAATTGTTACGTTCACACAAAAACCGAATGAAACTCTATATGAGGCGTGGACAAGATTTGGAAAGTTATTAAGAGGATGTCCGCAACATGATTTAGACTGATGATGTAGCGTGAGGGTACGAAATAGTATTATTTTTAATACAAAATACTACAAAATATGACACAAGTTTTATTAATTTACGGATGGGATATACCTAAACCTTGCTACAACACTATAGGCAGTGTACCTAATCGTAGAGTAGTGTAGTTTTTAGTAAGTCCGGTTCGTTCCACAGGGAGCTGGTGAAGTTAACGCTATATTATTAAGTTTATTTGTAAAAATATATATATAAATAAGTAGTAGTATTATTATAAAATGGGGGTTTTACCGTTTAATGACCGGTTTGTCGATTTTAAGCGTAAAAATAAATGACAAAAATTAAAGTGCGTAAAATAAATTGCGATAAATAAAATGACAGAAAATAAAATTGCGAGTAATAAAATGACAGTAAATAAAGATACGATGAGAAATATAATAAAAGAATTATGCTTATTTAAACTTCCGTAATCATGATGTTTGACGTGTTGATTTTAATTTATTACCATGGGTTAATTGTCCTTTGTCCTGGTTTATTTGATACATCTATCTGGTTTTTGTCCATAATAGTCCATCGGTCATAAATATAAAGTGCGAGTATCCTCGTCAAATTACCCTTATACCCGAAGTCAAATATTCCAACTGATTAAGGATTTAAACTGTGACGCAGTTATCACTTCTGTCAACAATTACACCAGTTATCACTGTATGTAATCCACCCCTGTTTTAATTAGTTTATGAATATTAATTCATCCACTTGATCAGAATGAATAATCAATTACCCAACCCAATTGATTAATTAAATGATTATAACAGATTCCATATGAACATCACTAAATAGGACAACCATAATCATTATTAATTATTAGGTTAATTAATTTGAAGATAGGTTCGACAGACTCCAATGAGTTATCACTAAATTAGACAATACCCCCCATCTATTAATAGTCAATAGTTCAATTTCCACAAGTGTCGGTCTTTTGCCCAAACCTTAATTATGGTCCAAAGTTCAATAACCCCTTCTTAATATTTTAGCCCAACATCACGATTACTTCGGCTCAAATAAGCATAATAATAACTTAGTTACGATACATTAATTTAAAAAGGAAGAACATAACTTACAATGATTATTTATAGCGTAGCGTTACACGGACAGAGTTTCGACTTACACACTCAAACGATCTCTATCATAAATCTTATTATTATCATAATTTAAACTTAAAATTAAGATTATTGTTATATCTTATTACATTAACATTATGATAGAGATATAGAATATAGATATTGATAATTGATATTGATAATTGATAGAAGAAAAAAAAGATCGGAAAGAATTTCTTCTCTCACATCATCGAACGTATCGTTCCTTTTATAGGCAAATTAGAATTCAAATTTTCATTTACGACCCCTGAACTATGCTCAATTAACAACTTTTTATTATTTAATATTATTCTTATTATGAATTATTTAAATATTATATTTTATTCTTGTGCATAGTTGACTCGTAATTTTTACACCGTTGCGTCGAGCGCTGAAAGTTGGTTCATGCCTCGGTTCCGGATTTTCGAACGTCCTTTCGTACAATTTTATATCTTGTACTTTGCGTTTTGTAACTTGTACTCTTGTCATTTTTAGACGTTCTTCATCAATAAATTGAACCTTTTGAATTGTATCTTGTATATTTGAGCATTTTGGACGTTTTGGTCTTTCAAATCTTCGTTTTTGTCTTTAAATCTTCATTTTCGAGCGATTTGCGTCTTTCGTCTTCGCACTTATTTATTTAACTATTACAACTAAAAATAAGGAAATTACATTTAAAAACTTTACATATTGGAACGATATTGCTACTAAATATATGTTCATTTGGAGCACTATCAAATATCCCCACACTTGAGCGTTGCTTGTCCTCAAGCAATACAGAACTTGAAATAAAAACATACATGAATCACTTTTTTTATTCATCACATTTTGTACATAAGTGATTTTGATATAGCGGTATAAACAATGACAGTAATGATGGTTAAAGGTGGGTGTGTCATCCACAGTTGCCTCGGGTTTAGGTCAACGACACTTGCAATCAAATAGCCGATTTACTTTCGGTTTCCAAAGCAAAGTGCACATTTGAAAGGCGGTTTACAGTCCCACATGACTATAAAAATTTAGATCCTTTAAGGAAATTGGATCTTTATGAAAACATTTGATCTTTTGAAAATTCAAGCTAGATTTTACCCTAGACAAGTTTTCTGATTTGATCCATCATCGGTGTTGCAAAATATATTTGTGGATCAATATTTTGGCTAAAACTTTTAGGCTCGTGTAATCCACTGCTATCCCGGTATCGGAAAGCACACATCCAGTTTACTTGTTCCGTATATTACCTTTCGGTAAACTACCGTCCGGTTGTAAAGGAAAGCGATGAACAAGAAACTGTTAAGGCAATGTCCCGTGACATGCAGATGATTATGGTCTTTTAACGTGTCGGATGCTAGAACTATCCTTGGTAGGAGCGATAGTAAAGATCATCCTATGATTTTTCGGTCTGGCACAAGGTCATGTCTCCGACCATGCTATGCAACCACCGTTCTTACGGTTGACACCCGATTTGGTTCAGGTGACCTAATGAATTCCAGGTGAATTCCTAGGATTTTACGTTCAATGGTAATGAACGCATTGAAAATGGGTTTTCAGAAAACAAATCGGTTTGTATTTTTGATCAAAATATTTTCTCGTTCAAGCTCGAGTTTAGATATCATTGAATTCCATGAGTTTGTAATTCTCAATCTTTAAAGTCAATCTCAAGGATTGAGTAATATCAGGCTTAAAAGCTGATTTTTAATCTTTAAGGAGATTATCCTTTCTGGGGATCTGATTCATTAGTCTTATCAAGCTAATTTGCACGGTGCCTCCCCATTGTACGAGATAAATCCTTCTCATGGTTAGGATAAATCTGACCACTTGGCGACCCTGTTTGATGCTGAGGTCCGTGGATTTCCTGCTGATTTTAGTGATGACTTTTCTAGATTTTTCGTCAACCTACAGCTGGTCTGGACGACAACTTCATGACCTAAATCAAGAAGCGCGTTTCTTTTTCGGAAGACTTTACTTCCTTTTAATGATGGAATTGATTCATCGTGTAGATCCATCTTTCTTTCAAAAGTATTATAGTAAATCGGGTAAAACTGATTAGTATCATCCAAAACAAAAGTACCTGCAATAATCTTGTACGAAAATATGTGATAGATAGTTTTTAATTGAATAACTTGGTACATTCTCCCCACACTTAGTTTCTTTCTTTGCCTTTTTATTCTCCTTTATTCCATTTTAAATGAATTCAAGCATTTTAGGTTGTTTTTCAATTTATGTCCTTTCCGATAATTTCGGTATTATCACCTAGTTTTCACCGTTCATAAATATGTATAAACATGATTTTGACTTCATTTAATTGAAAATTTTTCAAATTTTCACAAAATTTGGCAAATAAACTAAGTGCAAACCCGAGAGAATTTATAACCCTTCCCCACACTTGAGATCATGCAATGCCCTCATTTGCATGAAATCAGACTATAATTTAAATTCATGAGGGTGATTAGCGTAGAAAAGTGATTAAAAATACCGAGTTTGCAAACATATTGTTATTTCACATTTGATTTTTTTTTTTTTTTGCGTCTTGTCAAAATCAGTAGCTTTTGCTGAACTTCATGACAATCTTTGAAAGTGCGTTGTTTTACCCTGTTTTGTACATAAGATAAAATACAAACATATATATATATATATATATATATTTTTGAAGTTTGGTTTATAACCCCACTTTTCAAAAATTTATAAAGTATAATATTTTTGGCATACTTTAAATCAATAAAATTAAAAATAATGATAACAAAATTTGTCGCCCCGCCCTCGGGTAAAGCAATTTCGGCTCAACGACCTAGTCTTTAACTCACGACGAATTTTAGAAATCATTTTTTAAACTTAATGAATTAAAGTAAATTTTGTTTTTTAAAATCACAATAAAACATAAATTAAAATGCATATTAATTTCAAATAAAACCTAAAAAAAAATAAAAATTCAGAATGGAGGGAGAAAACTAGTTCTTTAGTGTCTGCTAGCGGAAAAGACCAATCTGATTCCATTCTCGGAACTACACGAGAACAGAACAACTAACTCTAGATAGCATTTTCTTTTTAGAACATTTGAATCTCCCCACACTTAGGTAGCCGTGGTGTCAAAATTGTGATTAACTTCATCGTTAATTTCTCTTGGTCCATAATCAACTTGCATATCCGTGACTTTTTCTTTAAGCCATTGGTCGGATTCCTGTGTAATATCCACAATTTCAACTAGTTTCTCCTTTTCTTTAGGTGATAGATTGGATACTAACCGGTTACATAACTTAAAGTTCCCCTTGGTTCTAGCATCGCGAATCCGTTTAATAAGTTTCTTCATTGAACTATTAATAACGGGATTATTTAATTTCGTATCAACAACGGGGTTCTTTGTTATCATGTCATCATTAGGTGTTACTTCATTTTCCCCACACTTAGGCGTTTCATTATTGCTAAGTATTACCGTTGGAGTTGGTAAAAGCACATGGTTCTTACCAATTGTTTTTACTGGTTCAACGGTTTTGGCTGGTGGAGATTTAGACTTTCGAATCATAAAGGTGATCGATTTGTCACCACTTTTAAGTGTCATTCTTCCATTTCCTACATCAAATAACGCCTTGGTGGACGCTAAGAATGGCCGACCTAAAATTAGAGGAATGTTTGGGTCCTCTTCTATGTCAATGACAATAAATTCGACTAGAAAGGTTAAATTGCCTACTTGAACGGGTAGTTTGTCAGCAATTCCAACTGGGTGCTTAATGGTTTGATCAAAGAGTCGAACACTCATATCCGTTGGACTTAACTCACCTACACCTAATCTCTTATATAAGGAAAGAGGCATAACACTCACACTCGCACCTAAATCTGCTAGTGCATCATACATGACACAATCACTAAGTAGACAAGGAACAATAAATTCACCCGGATCACCTACCCTAGGTGGAGGTTTTGGTGGAACTGTCTTCACCGGGTTTATATTTACGGCTTTTGTTTCTTGCACTTTCTTATTCTTTTTCTTCTTCTTCTTTCCAGAGGTATCACAATCTTTATTACCTATCACTTGCTCATACTCAACTCCTTTTCTTGGAAACGGGATGGGTGGTTTGTATGGTGCCACCACTGGCTTTACATACTCGGGTGGTGGTGGTGTAACTTCTTCATTGTTACTCTCATCTAAAACCTTCCCATCTTCTGATGCTGGTTTTTCAGAATTCGTTGACACCATATTAACATTCTCATTCCGAGGATTTACTTCAGTATTACTCGGTAGCTTTCCTTGTTCCCTCTCACTCATCATGCTAGCAAGAGTACCTACGTGTTTTTCTAGATTCAAAATGGAAGCTTGTTGAGTTCTTAATGACTGATCAAACCTCTCGTTCGTTTGGGTTTGAGATGTAATGAATTGTGTTTGAGATTCAATCAGCTTTGCCATCATTTCTTCTAGATTTGGCTTTTTCTCTTCGGGTTGTTGTGGTGGTTTATACAAGCTAGGTCTTTGTTGATTGAAAGTGTTGTTTTGAGTTGGTTGGTTATTCGGACCTTGTTGGTTATACCAGTTATTTTCGGGTCCTTTTGGATTGTAAAGAATGTTTTGATTTCGATTTAAGTTTAGCCTTGGCGGTTGATAATTATTTTGATAATTATTTCCCGGCCTTTGGTTCATATAGGAAACATTCTCTCGTTGTTCCATCGTTGGTTCAATGTGACAATCTTTCAATAAGTGTGGTCCACCGCATTGCTCACAACTGATTCGTATTGCGTGAATATCTTTATTCATCTTTTCCATTCGTCTTTCGAAAGCATCTATTTTTGCGGAAACGGAATCAAAGTCATGGCTAGAATCGGCTCTAGCCACTTTAGATGATCGAAAGATATCTTTTTCTTGATGCCACTCATGTGAGTGGGAGGCTGTGCTATCAATGATCTTGTAAGCTTCAGTTGCGGTTTTCTTCATAATGGATCCACCAGCGGTTATGTCGATGTCTTTTCGTGTGGCGATGTCTACGCCTTTATAGAAGATTTGTACTATTTGAAAAGTATCTAATCCGTGTTGAGGACATCCTCTCAACATCCTTCCGAATCTTGTCCACGCCTCATATAATGTTTCATTTGGATTTTGCGCGAACGTAACAATTTCTCCTTGAAGTCTCACGGCTTTGGATGCCGGAAAGAATCGTTTAAGAAATTTTTCAACTAAAACATCCCATGTGTCAATCGCCCCTTCAGGTAACGATTCTAACCAATCTTTGGCTTCTCCCTTTAAAGTCCAGGGAAATAACATGAGATAAATTTGTTCGTCTTCCACTTCTCGGATTTTGAATAGTGTACAGATCCTATTAAACGTACGAAGATGTTCGTTTGGGTCTTCATTCGGCGTACCACTATATTGGCACTGATTAGTTACCATGTGTAGGATTTGTCCTTTAATTTCATAATCTGGCGCATTAACTTCTGGCTTAATAATGGCGTGACCTTGGCCCGTGCGTGTGGCTCTCATTCGATCTTCCATACTTAGAGGTTCCGTTACTTCCATAATTGAATTTGTTGAATACGAATCACTAGAGGATTCTGATTTAATGGTTTGTGGCTCAGGAGGAATAATTAGTGGTTCAGGATCTTGAAATTGTCCTTGAATATCTTCCGGGTTCTTAGTTGTGAAATCGGGTTCAAAAGATGGATTATCGGAAATTTGAATTGGAGTACTTGGTCGACTAGATGACGATTATAAAGAAAAATCAATGACGGCGATAAGTGTTAAACGATGTCTTGATCGAGTTACAGGTGGTGAACGTACAAAAGGTGGTGAACGTCTTGCTCGGTGCATTCACTGAATATCCTATTAGTTTTTAAAAGGAAAGAAAAATTATAATAAGTTATCCAATCAATAGACTTTTCTGATTTTGCCCACGTTTCGAATAGCCAAAAGATGCAGCAGAGGGGCAGGATTCGTTTGGTCTCAATATAATTGAGGACTGTTTGGCTCCAATAACCCGGTCCACGTACAAATCCAACTATTACTACGAACCAGAAAATTTTGATGTCTATCAATTTAACCACTTAAAATAAATTTTCGTAATTTTAAGAAATTTAGAGAAGAAGTAGAAAAAAATTCTAAGTCCTAAAAACTAGAATGGCGAGAAATAAGAAAGAAATAGATTGCGCGTCGAAAAATGTCGAAAAATAAAAGGTCGAAAAATAGGCGTCGAAAAATAAAAATAAGAAAGTAGTGCGAAATACGGCGTCGCAAAATTCTAAAGCACCTAAAACTTAGTCTAAGGAATAAGCACTTAAGGGATTTTACGGCAAAGCCTAAAAATTCTAGAAGTAAAAATAACTATGGCAAAACTAAACTTAATACTAAAAGTTGCGAATATAGTCTAAAAATCTAAAGGTAATAAAACTAAAAAAAACATTTTTTTTTTTTTTTTTTATAGACAAAATTTAAAAAAAATATATTTTTTTTTTAATAATTTTTTTTTTTTTTTTACGTTTTTTTTTTTTTTTTTTTTTTTTTTTTAAATTTTTTTTTTTAAAAAAAAAACGATTTTTTTTTTTTTTACAAATTTTTTTTTTTTTTTTTTTTTTTTTTTTTAAAAACGATTTTTTTTTTATAAATTAATAATTTTTTTATAATTATAATTTTTTTTTAAAACTTTTTTTTTTTTTAATTCATTTACTATTCATGAATAGTAAATGAAAATAAATTAATTAATTTACTATTCACATGAAAGCGACATGATAGCAATTATTAATTATAAGTTACATAATATACCCCTGAAGTATTTAATAAATACGACTTTTTTTTTTTAAAATTTACGTAAGATTCTTAAATATTTTTATATTATTATATTCTATTTCAATATTATTATATTATTATATTCTATTTCAATATTATTATATTATTATATTTTATTTCAATATTATTATAATTAAAAATATAGCGTTTTAGCGCTCCCCGGCAGCGGCGCCAAAAACTTGATGATGTAGCGTGAGGGTACGAAATAGTATTATTTTTAATACAAAATACTACAAAATATGACACAAGTTTTATTAATTTACGGATGGGATATACCTAAACCTTGCTACAACACTATAGGCAGTGTACCTAATCGTAGAGTAGTGTAGTTTTTAGTAAGTCCGGTTCGTTCCACAGGGAGCTGGTGAAGTTAACGCTATATTATTAAGTTTATTTGTAAAAATATATATATAAATAAGTAGTAGTATTATTATAAAATGGGGGTTTTACCGTTTAATGACCGGTTTGTCGATTTTAAGCGTAAAAATAAATGACAAAAATTAAAGTGCGTAAAATAAATTGCGATAAATAAAATGACAGAAAATAAAATTGCGAGTAATAAAATGACAGTAAATAAAGATACGATGAGAAATATAATAAAAGAATTATGCTTATTTAAACTTCCGTAATCATGATGTTTGACGTGTTGATTTTAATTTATTACCATGGGTTAATTGTCCTTTGTCCTGGTTTATTTGATACATCTATCTGGTTTTTGTCCATAATAGTCCATCGGTCATAAATATAAAGTGCGAGTATCCTCGTCAAATTACCCTTATACCCGAAGTCAAATATTCCAACTGATTAAGGATTTAAACTGTGACGCAGTTATCACTTCTGTCAACAATTACACCAGTTATCACTGTATGTAATCCACCCCTGTTTTAATTAGTTTATGAATATTAATTCATCCACTTGATCAGAATGAATAATCAATTACCCAACCCAATTGATTAATTAAATGATTATAACAGATTCCATATGAACATCACTAAATAGGACAACCATAATCATTATTAATTATTAGGTTAATTAATTTGAAGATAGGTTCGACAGACTCCAATGAGTTATCACTAAATTAGACAATACCCCCCATCTATTAATAGTCAATAGTTCAATTTCCACAAGTGTCGGTCTTTTGCCCAAACCTTAATTATGGTCCAAAGTTCAATAACCCCTTCTTAATATTTTAGCCCAACATCACGATTACTTCGGCTCAAATAAGCATAATAATAACTTAGTTACGATACATTAATTTAAAAAGGAAGAACATAACTTACAATGATTATTTATAGCGTAGCGTTACACGGACAGAGTTTCGACTTACACACTCAAACGATCTCTATCATAAATCTTATTATTATCATAATTTAAACTTAAAATTAAGATTATTGTTATATCTTATTACATTAACATTATGATAGAGATATAGAATATAGATATTGATAATTGATATTGATAATTGATAGAAGAAAAAAAAGATCGGAAAGAATTTCTTCTCTCACATCATCGAACGTATCGTTCCTTTTATAGGCAAATTAGAATTCAAATTTTCATTTACGACCCCTGAACTATGCTCAATTAACAACTTTTTATTATTTAATATTATTCTTATTATGAATTATTTAAATATTATATTTTATTCTTGTGCATAGTTGACTCGTAATTTTTACACCGTTGCGTCGAGCGCTGAAAGTTGGTTCATGCCTCGGTTCCGGATTTTCGAACGTCCTTTCGTACAATTTTATATCTTGTACTTTGCGTTTTGTAACTTGTACTCTTGTCATTTTTAGACGTTCTTCATCAATAAATTGAACCTTTTGAATTGTATCTTGTATATTTGAGCATTTTGGACGTTTTGGTCTTTCAAATCTTCGTTTTTGTCTTTAAATCTTCATTTTCGAGCGATTTGCGTCTTTCGTCTTCGCACTTATTTATTTAACTATTACAACTAAAAATAAGGAAATTACATTTAAAAACTTTACATATTGGAACGATATTGCTACTAAATATATGTTCATTTGGAGCACTATCATAGACACCTGTCAAATAGTACAAATATTCTACCAAGGATGCGACATCACTACAAGAAAAGACATCGATATAGCAGCTGGTGGTTCCATTATGAAAAAAACCGAAACTGATGCTTATAAAATTATTGATAACACTGCTTCCTACTCACATGAGTGGCACCAAGAAAAAGATATCGTTAGATCATCTAAAGCAGCTAGAGCCGATTCTAGCCATGACTTAGATTCCATTTCTGCAAAGATAGATGCTGTCGAGAGACGAACGGAAAAGATGACTAAAGATATCCACTCAATACGAATTAGTTGTGAGCAGTGTAGAGGACCACATTTGACAAAAGATTGTCTCAGTATTGAATTAACAATGGAACAAAGAGAGAATATTTCATACATAAACCAAAGGCCTGGAAATAATTATCAGAATAATTATCAACCGCCAAGACCGATCTACAATCAAAACCAGAATTATAATCGAAATATTCCATACAACAACCAACAAGGTCCTAGCAATCAACAAGTATCTAACAATACTTACAACCAGCAAAGACCTAATTTTCAAAACAAACCACCACAAACCGATGATAAAAAGCCAAATTTAGAAGATATGATGACAAAGCTAGTTGAAACTCAAACGCAGTTTTTCACATCTCAGAAACAAACGAATGAACAAAATGCTCAAGCATTTTGAAATCAACAAGCTTCTATTCAAAACTTGGAACAAGAAGTAAGTAACCTAGCAAGGTTAATAGGTGAAAGAAAACCGGGAAGTTTACCTAGTGATACAAATGCAAACCCCCGGAATGAAACAGCTAAAGCCATTATCACAAGAAGTGGTACAACACTTAAACCACCTGAAATACCTGTAACTTCTGATGAAGCTATTCCTACTCCACAAGAACCACAACCTGATCAAGATAAGGAAAAAGAATCGGTAGTTGAAAAGGTTAATGAAGATAACACAGCTAAGGATAAACCTTATGTTAAATCATACCAACCACCACTTCCTTACCCGAGTAAAATGAAGAAAGAGAAACTTGAAGCCGAGCAATCCAAATTCTTGGATATGTTTAAACAGATAAATGTAAATCTTCCTTTCATTGATGTGATTTCAGGAATGCCTAGATATGCTAAATTCTTGAAAGATCTGATCACGAATAGAAAGAAAATGGAAGAACTCTCGGCCGTTACTATGAATGCTAATTGTTCAGCAGTGCTGTTGAATAAGATACCAGAAAAATTATCTGATCCAGGAAGTTTTACAATTCCATGTTTTCTGGGTAGTCTTAGTTTAATAGAAGCATTGGCAGACTTAGGTGCTAGTATAAATTTAATGTCGTATTCACTATATGCTAAACTAGACCTTGGAGAATTGAAACCAACAAGAATAAGCATACAACTAGCCGATCGATCAATAAAATATCCTAGAGGGATAATGGAGAACATGCTAGTTAAAGTTGGTACTTTAGTATTTCCAGTAGATTTTGTTGTTCTGGACATGGAAGAAGATTCTCAAGTTCCTCTCATATTAGGAAGACCATTCTTAAACACGGCTAAAGCAATGATAGACGTGTTCGGTAAGAAACTGACCCTAAGTATAGAGGATGAGAGTGTTACATTTTCAGTTGATAGAGCAATGCAACAACCGCAATCTACAGATGATACATGTTATTATATTCAAACTATAGATTCACATGCAGAATTATTAGAAGAATTTCCAGAATTACAAGGAACAGGAGAGTGTTCTTTAGGAGAAGGTAATGAACCAATTGATGAAGCTGAAATGTTAGCTACACTAATAGCTAATGGATATGAACCAACAACAGAAGAAATTCAAATGCTAAAAGAAGAAGACAGATATCGATATAAATCATCAATAGAAGAACCACCGAAATTAGAGTTAAAGCCACTTCCAAACCATTTAAAATACGCTTATTTACATGGTGAATCTGAATTACCTGTAATAATATCGTCTTCTCTTACTGAAAATGAGAAATCACAACTCATTTCTGTGTTGAAAGCTCATAAACCAGCCATTGCATGGAAGATTCATGATATTAAAGGAATAAGTCCTTCGTATTGCACACATAAAATCCTTATGGAAGAAGGTTATAAAACGTATGTGCAACGCCAACGAAGACTAAATCCGAATATGCAAGATGTTGTTAAAAAAGAAATAATTAAACTGCTAGATGCAGGTTTAATTTATCCAATTTCTGATAGCTCATGGGTAAGCCCAGTTCAATGCGTGCCTAAGAAGGGTGGCATGACTGTCATTACAAATGAAAAAAAATGAGCTTATTCCTACTAGGACTGTAACAGGATGGTGTGTATGTATTGATTATAGAAAATTAAATGACGCCACCAGAAAAGATCACTTTCCCTTACCTTTCATTGATCAAATGTTGGAAAGGCTAGCCGGAAATAGTTACTATTGTTTTCTTGATGGATTTTCCGAATATTTTCAAATTCCAATATCACCCGAAGATCAAGAGAAAACCACGTTCACGTGCCCTTATGGTACTTTTGCTTACAAACGCATGCCATTTGGACTTTGCAACGCCCCTGCAACCTTTCAAAGGTGTATGATTGCGATTTTTCACGACATGATAGAAGAATGCATGGAAGTTTTCATGGATAACTTTTCAGTCTTCGGTGATACATTTGAATCATGTCTAGCTAATCTTGAACGAATGCTGATTAGATGCGAACAATCAAATCTAGTACTTAATTGGGAGAAATGCCATTTCATGGTTAAAGAAGGCATCGTTCTTGGACATAAAATTTCAAAAGAAGGAATTAAAGTGGATAGAGCTAAAGTAGATGTAATTGCTAAACTTCCACATCCCACCATTATTAGAGGATTTAGGAGTTTTCTAGGGCATGCCAGTTTTTACCGACGTTTCATAAAAGATTTTTCTAAAATTGCCACTCCTATGAATAAACTCCTAGAAAAGGATGCTCCATTCATCTCTTCAGATGAATGTATCAAATCTTTTAACATTCTTAAAGAGAAACTTACTAATGCGTCGATCATGATAACACCAAATTGGAATCTACCGTTTGAACTAATGTGCGATGCAAGTGATTTTGCAATGGGAGCCGTTTTAGGACAAAGGATTGAAAAACGATTTCAACCTATATATTATGCTAGTAAGACGTTACAAGGGGCACAAACGAACTATACAACTACTGAAAAAGAACTCCTTGCTATTGTCTTTGCTTTTGACAAATTTCGTTCATATCTCGTTCTAGCAAAAACGGTGGTCTATACCGACCATTATGCTCTTAGATACCTATTTTCGAAACAAGATGCCAAACCAAGATTAATCCGTTGGATCTTACTCTTATAAGAGTTTGATATTGAAATCCGAGATAAAAGAGGAGCAAAAAATCTCGCCGCTGATCATCTTTCTCGTCTTGGAAATCCCGAATTAGAAGTTCTAAATGAATCGGCCATACAAGATAACTTTTCTGATGAATATCTATTGAAGATAGATTATAGTGAAATTTCATGGTTTGCAGACTATGCAAACTACTTAGTATGTGGATTCCTTGAAAAAGGGTTGTCGTACCAAAAACAAAAGAAATTCTTTAGTGATATAAAACACTATTTTTGGAAAGATCCACATTTATTTAAAAGTTGTCCCGATGGAATAATACGCCGATGTGTATTCGGGGATGAAGCTAGTTAAATCTTAAAACATTGTCATACAGGACCAACAGGAGGGTATTATGGGCCTCAACTTACAGCAAGAAAAGTTTACGATGCTGGATTCTATTGGCCTACAATTTTCAAAGATGCACACATTCTTTGCAAATCATGTGATGCTTGTCAAAGGGCCGGAAAAATAAGTCAACGTGATGAAATGCCACAAATGTCATTCAAGTATGTGAAGTATTTGATGTTTGGGGTATTGAATTTATGGGTCCATTTCCAAAATCTCATAATAATCTCTACATTCTCGTTGCCATTGATTATGTATCTAAATGGGCGGAAGCACAAGCTCTCCCAACTAACGATGCACGAGTTGTAGTCAATTTTTTAAAACGTCTTTTTGCAAGGTTTGGAACACCGAAAGCTTTAATAAGTGATCGGGGAACTCATTTTTGTAATAATCAACTTGAGAAAGTTCTCAAAAGATATGGAGTAACTCATAAAATCTCCACCGCATATCATCCACAAACAAGTGGACAAGTTGAAAATACCAACCGAGCTTTAAAACGTATTCTAGAGAAAACCGTAGGATCAAATTCGAAGGAATGTTCCATTAAATTGGAGGATGCACTCTGGGCTTTTAGAACAGCCTACAAAACTCCAATTGGAACCACACCTTTTAAACTCGTCTACGGAAAAGCATGTCATCTTCCAGTAGAAATTGAACACAAAGCATTTTGGGCTTTGAAGACATGTAATCTTGATTTACATGAAGCTGGACGTCTACGGTTAAGTCAACTAAACGAATTAGAAGAATTAAGACATGAAGCATACGAAAATTCGTTAATCTATAAAGAAAGAATGAAGAAATGGCATGATAAAAGAATCAGAAGTTCAAAAGAATTCAAAGAAGGAGACAGAGTTCTTCTTTTCAATTCACGATTCAAGCTATTTCCTGGAAAATTGAAATCGAGATGGTCTGGACCATTCATAGTCAAAAGAGTTTTCCCATACGGAACGATAGAATTAATAAATTCAAATGGGATTGAATTTAAGGTTAATGGTCACAGAGTTAAATAGTACATAGATAGTCCAATGGAAGTTGACAATGAAGTTAATCACAATTTCGATACCACATCTAACTAAGTGTGGGGAGAATCAAGTCTTTAAAGGATACTATGTATTTCTGTTAGAGTTAGATTGTCTGTTTTCGTGTAGTTCTCGAAAATGGAACCCGAATGGTCTTTCCCTAGCAGACCCTAAAGAACTAGTCTCCTCCCCCCATTCTGAATTTTTATTTTTTTTAGGTTTTTACGAAATGAAGACTGCCTGTGAACTAAACCATGGTCTAATGCTACACGCTTTGATCACTAAACGTAATAATGACACACTTCCGAGTGAAATAGTATCAGTAATCAGAGAAAGATTGGACAGAGTAAGAAAAGAATCCAGATGCGAAGATAATAAGTTACAATTTGGTAAAGAAAAATCAAAATCCGCAGCGAAAAGAAGAGCACGACACCTAGAAAGATGTCACAAATGCGGAAAATGGTCACATGGAGGTAAATGTTCAAATAATCAAACCTATTCAAACACCGAATTTGTTACTTTATGCAGAGACGGACCGTTCATATGTTTAGAAGAAAAAACACTGAATGCTCGAGGTTACGCCTATGTAGCCATGGAAAATCAATTAAACCGACTATCTTATGAATAGGATAGATCATATAACTAAGAATACTATCTCACAGGTAAGTCTGTACAGTTTTTATTTTTTTTTTATTTTTATTTTTAACCTTTTGATAATAAACGCTAATTTGTTCGCTATAAAGTATTAAATTGGTATTGAATAAAATTAGGTTTGGCGACCGAAATTATTGATATCATTCAAAAATTTATTACATCACTGCGAAATTTAACGTTTATTCTTAAGGTATAAATATCTTTCATCAATCAACCCAAAATATTTCAAAAATTCGTCATGAGTTAAATTATGTCATGGAACCGAAATTACTTTACCGAAAAGAGGGGCGTATGTTTTTGATAATATTTGATTGATTAAAGTGGGATAAAAAGCCAAAAAGATTTTTAATTTTATTTTTACCATGTTTTAAAATTAATATATAAAAATTAAAATAATATTGTAAACTTTTTAAATCAATATATTTAAAATTGTAAATATTTGAAAAATTAATCTTTTTAATATAAGTTTGTATGTATAAAAACAAAAATATAATATAAGTTTGGTGTGAATTTATAATATGAATTTTTAATTAAGTTTGGTGTGAATTTTTAATTTTATGCATTTTAAATTTAAGTTTGGTGTGAATTTAAAAACAAAAATTTACTTTATGTCGCTAAGTTAAAAATATAATTTTTAAAATTCGTCGTAAGTTGAAGACTAGGTCTTTGAACCGAAATTGCTTTACCCGAGGGAGGGACGAGAACTTTTATTATCATTATTTTTAATCTTATTGAATTAAAGTATGCCAAAAACATTAAAAAAAACCCAAAAATCTTAGCTTTTAAAACAATCGCTACAAAAAGACAAATTTTAAAATTTTGTCGAAGGACGGACTAGGACATCGATCCGAAACGAACTCGTCCTAAAACAAAGGAAAACAAAATTTTAAATTTATTTTATATTTGTTTTATAAGTTAAGGATTATTAAAAAAAAAAAAGCACCGCGAGTTGCGGAGTTTGTAAGGTCTAAATACCGCGACTCGCGGAGAGACAAAAATATAGAAAAAATAAAAACGGCTGGAACAGATCAGTTGCACCCACACCACACCCACAAACTGCGAAAATACACGAAAAAACACTCCCAAATTCACAATTTTTCACCATTTTTCATCACAATTTTTACTAAAATCATGTTGAGAATGATGCTATCAAGGAATTACTCAAGAAAAACGGTAAATTTCTACACCTAAACACCATTTAATCAGAAAATTGGTGTTCTTGAGCAATTTTTTCCCCAATTCGATTTTAATGCTTTTTAGTGTAATTATGCTTAAATTGCTTGTGTATTATGCTTGTATAACCTAGATTGATGCTATTTAACATGATTAGATGCCTTAAACTTCAAATTTTGAGTAATCTAGGGTTTGTGTTCTTGAGCAATTTGGGGCTTTTTGATATAAACAGGTTATGGCTGATTTTTTTCATGAATTATTGCTAAATTAAGTAGTGTAACATGTTTAGGTAGTTAAATGATCCAAACTTTGAGCCTAAACATGATTTTGAGAATTAAAGTGGACTTTTTCAAGTCTAAAATTCATGAACTTGATTTTTAAGAGATAATGCCATTTGAAACTTGTTTAATTGCTAGTAATGATTATTTTGAAATGTTATTTGAGTTGAATGCTTATGAACTTGGCGAACATTTTCGTACATGCTTATTTGAAAAAGTGTAGATTTGATAAAAATGTGAAAATGAGCTTAAGTTTGATATAAATTGGACATGTCATTATAATTATTTTGATTGATGATTTTGCTGACACTAATGCATATTTGGATGCACAAAAATTGTGTTTGATGTGTTTTGCAGACTGAAAGGGGTGAATCTTCATCCCAAGATCGCAATGCTTCTGCTGAGAATGCGGAACAACAGGAGGTAGATAACTACTATAAACAAGATATACCTCATCCAGTCATGACATTTTCTGATATGCACTTGTAAGATTTGCACCCAAACCTGAGATTTGATAGACTTTGGATAGATTATCCAAAATACCAAAGGGGCTTGCATACTCTTCATTCTAAAGCTGTTGAAGTACCCAGGGTAATAGAATGGGAACTGTTAGAAGCTGTAGAATTGGCCGGGCCAATTAGGGAATTACTTACACAGAGGTATGGTAATTCTACTTTTAACGATTGGGTACGATTATTCAACATGCGTAGACCTGTATATAAAGTATGGTGTGAAGAATTGTTGTGTAGTATAGAAATAAATGATCGGGTAGCTAGTTTAACCGATCGATCTTTTATTAGATTTTTGTTAGGAGGTTCGATGCGCCACATGTCTTTACTAGACATGGCTCAGGCTTTATGTATATATACGCCTGAGGAGTTAGCATCTGCCGATTGTAGAGGGTTGATACTAAACGGTAGGAAAATTGATGAAAATTTTGATACGCATGGTGTATGGAGTCAAATGACTAGCCACCACCGATTTAAAGGGGGAAATTACTCTTATTTGAATATAGATAGAGCTGAATTAAGAGTAATTCATAGGTTTTTAGCCAATTCGATTACACAACGAGGTAAGAATAAGGAAAAGGTAAATGAACAGGATTTGTTTTACCACATGTGTATTCGAGACCCATAAAGCACTGTAAGTATACCTTATTGTGTGGGTTATTATTTATCAGCTATGGTTAGGGGGATGAGACCGCATAGCATAATAGGAGGTGTTATATTTATTACTTTGATTGCTGAATATCTCGGTGTGGATATAAGTCGGGGGGATTATTAATCGAAGAACCAGAACCCCGCGATACAATAGGTTTAAATGTATACCATGGTGCGAAGGTTTTGAAGAGGCGAAATAACGCAGCAGTATAATACCATGGTAGACATCCACAGGTTGAGAGAAACCAACAGCCAGGTAATGTGGGAGGAGGAAATGAAATGACAGAAATGCAAAGGTTTATAGCTTCACAAGAGTATGAAAATGCTAGACATCGAGCATTTGAAGATTGGCAAGTTCATCAAAACCAAATCATAGCTCATTGCCAACATGTAGGTAGAAACTATATTCCTACTCCATCGCCCGTATTTCCTCCCTGGTCTATAGAGATCCAACCACCGTATCCTACGTATAACCCAGCCGAAGCATTTTATAACACATATGGTTATGCATGGAACCCCTATTGGTATCAGTATCATCCCTAGTCTACTTAGTTTTATTTATTTTATAATTTGTAATGTTGATACATTTAATACTTATGTTGGAATTGTATTAGTTTTTATAATTTAAAAATTTTTATTTTTAGATTTTAATAATGTTTGAATGTGGGGTAATATACCAAACTTCAAAAATATGTATATATGTTTGCAGTTTATCTTATATACACAACAGGGTAAAACAACGCATTTTTAAAGACTGGCATTAAGTTCAGCAAAAGCAACTAATTTTGACGACAAGATGCAAAATAAATGTGATATAACAACAAGATGGAATGAATAAATGATATGCACCATTTATCATTCAGCAAACAAACGCCAATATGTTTGGAAACTTTGGTAAAACTTAATCATTTTCACACAAATCACCCTCAATAATTTAAATTGTTACTGATTTCTTGCAAATGAAGGCATTGCAAGATCTTAAGTGTGGGAAGGGGTTAAATTCTTTCGGATTTTAAAATTTTTTACTTTATACACTTGGTTACCATTAGAAATACTAGTAAAGTAGTAGTTGTATTAGAATCTAGTGCTCTCTGATAATAAAGAACAGCCATAGTCTTATATACTGACTACCCAATTCTAGTAAAAATTTTCAAAATTTTCAATTAAATGAACTCAAAATCATGTTTATACATATTTATGAACGATAAAACTAGGTGTTAATACCGAAATTATTGTTACCTCGGAAAGGACATAAATTGAGAAACAAACCAAAATGTTAAAATTCATTTAAAATGGAATAGAGGACAATAAAAAGGAAAATAAAAGCCAAGTGTGGGAAAATTTACCAAAATATTTTAAACATATGTCACATATTTCTGTAACAAATAACTGAAAATACTTTTGCTTTGGACTAAACTAAACTGTTTTACCCGATGAAAGAAAAGAAGAGATGGATCTACACGATGAATCAATTTCATCATTAAAAGGAAGTAAAGTCTTCCGAAAAAGAAACACGCTTCTGGATTTAGGTCAGGAAGTTGTCGTCCAGACCAGCTGTAGGTTGACGAAAAATCTAGAAAAGTCATCACTAAAATCAGCAGGAAATCCACGGACCTCAGCATAAAACAGGGTCGCCAAGTGGTCAGATTTATCCTAACCATGAGAAGGATTTATCTCGTAAAATGGGGGGCACCGTGCAAATTAGCTGGATAAGACTAATGAATCAGATCCCCAGAAAGGATAATCTCCTTAAAGATTAAAAATCAGCTTTTAAGACTGATATTACTCAATCCTAGAGATTGACCTTAAAGATTGAGAATTACAAACTCATGGAATTCAATGATATCTAAACTCGAGCTTGAACGAGAAAATATTTTGATCAAAATTACAAACCGATTTGTTTTCTGAAAACCCATTTTCAATGCGTTCATTACCATTGAATGTAAAATCCTAGGAATTCACCTGGAATTCATTAGGTTACCTGAACCAAATCGGGTGTCAACCGTAAGAACGGTGGTTGCATAGCATGGTCAAAGACAGGACCTTGTACCAGACCGAAAAATTATAAGGGTGAGCTTTACTATTGCTCCTACCAAGGATAGTAATTGCATCCGACAAGTTATAGACCATAATTAAAAGCATGTCAGGGGACATTGCCTTAACAGTTGCTTGTTCAACGCTTTCCTTTACAACCGGACGGTAGTTTAACAAAAGGTAATATACGGAGTAAGTATACTGGACGTGTTGCTTTCCTAATACAAGGTTAGCAAGTGGGTGACACAAAACCACAAGTTTTAAGCTAAAATTTTCAAATCTGAAACCCACCAAACCCACAAAAAGAATTTGCAAACACCGGTGAAGGGTTATTCCGAAAAACTTATCTAGGGTAAAAACTAGATTTAATTTTCAAAAGATCAAATGTTTTCATAAAGATCCAATTTCCTTAATGGATCTAAATTTTTATAGTCATGTGAGACTGTAAACCATATCGTTACTACCATTGTTTATACCGCCGTATAGAAATCACTGATGTACAAAGTGTGAAGAATAAAGAAGTGATTCTAGTATTTCAAGACTATATTGCTTGAAGACAAGCAACGCTCAAGTGTGGGAATATTTGATAATGCTAAAAATGAACATATATTTCATAGCATTATTCCTCAAGAAAGACAAGCTTTTAGTTGCAATTGTTCTATTTACAAGTGATTTTCGTTTAAATAATAAAAGGTGAAGACAAAAGACAGATTCGACGAATTGAAGACGCAAACGACCAAAAAGCTCAAAAGTACAAAATACAATCAAAGAGGTTCCAATTATTGATAAGAAACGTCTCAAAATTACAAGAGTACAAGATTCAACACGCAAAGTACGAGATATTAAATTGTACGCAAGGACGTTCGAAAATCCGAAATCGGGACCAGAGTCAACTCTCAACGCTCGACGCAACGGACTAAAAATTACAAGTCAACTATGCACATAAATATAATATAATATTTAAATAATTCTTAAAAATTATTTATATATTATATTTATATTTAAATCCGTCGACAAACAAAGAGCCAAGGCTGAGTGAGCTGTAAAAACGAACTCCGCGACTTGCGGAGTTCGAAGACTAAAAGAACTGCGACTCGCGGAGCTCACCTGGATGAAATTCCTATAAAAGCCAGCGAATTCTGATCGTAAAAATATCATAAAAATCAATCTCTCTCTATATATGTATACGTAATATTTATATTTATATTTTATATTTTAATTTTAATTTTAATTTTAATCCTAATAATAAGGGTATGTTAGCGAATGTTGTAAGGGTGTAAGTCGAAATTCTATCCGTGTAACGCTACGCTATTTTTAATCATTGTAAGTTATGTTCAACCTTTTTAATTTAATGTCTCGTAGCTAAGTTATTATTATGCTTATTTAAAACGAAGTAATCATGATATTGGGCTAATTACTAAAATTGGGTAATTGGGCTTTGTACCATAATTGGGGTTTGGACAAAAGAACGACACTTGTGGAAATTAGACTATGGGCTATTAATGGGCTTTACATTTGTTTAACTAAATGATAATTTGTTAATTTTAATATAAAGATTTACAATTGGACGTCCCTATAAATAACCATATACACTCGATCGGACACGATGGGCGGGGTATTTATATGTACGAATAATCGTTCATTTAACCAGACACGGGAATGGATTAATAGCCACTAGAATTATTAAAACAGGGGTGAAATTATGTACAAGGACACTTGGCATAATTGTTAACAAAGTATTAAAACCTTGGTTTACACTCAGTTGACATCCTGGTGTAATTATTAAACAAAGTATTAAAATCTTGTTACAGTTTAAGTCCCCAATTAGTTGAAATATTTGACTTCGGGTATAAGGATAATTTGACGAGGACACTCGCACTTTATATTTATGACTGATGGACTGTTATGGACAAAAATCAGACGGACATATTAAATAATCCAGGACAAAGGACAATTAACCCATGGGCATAAAACTAAAATCAACACGTCAAACATCATGATTACGGAAGTTTAAATAGGCATAATTCTTTTATTTCATATTTAATTTCCTTTATTTTATATTTAATTGCACTTCTAATTATAACATTTTTATTTATTGTTATTGTATTTAATTGCACTTTTAATTATCGTACTTTTTAATTATCGCAAGTTTATTTTATTACACTTTTATTATTCGCAATTTCATTATCGTTATTTACTTTACGCTTTAAATTAAGTCTTTTATTTATTTAATATTTTACATTTGGTTTTAACTGCGACTAAAGTTTTAAAATCGACAAACCGGTCATTAAACGGTAAAACCCCCCTTTATAATAATAATATTACTTATATATATATTTGTATTTTTATAAATTAAACTAATATAGCGTTAAGCTTTGATTAAAAGATTTTCCCTGTGGAACGAACAGGACTTACTAAAAACTACACTACTGTACGATTAGGTACACTGCCTATAAGTGTTGTAGCAAGGTTTAAGTATATCCATTCTCTAAATAAATAAATATCTTGTGTAAAATTGTATCGTATTTAATAGTATTTCCTTGTAAAATTTAATAGTATTTTATACCCCTTAGCTTTAACCATCATGTAACTTCTCTCATTTTTCTCTCAAGGTTTCGTTCTTTCTTGTAAGTAAATGGAACTTCTTTTCTCTTCTTCTTTTCTTACAAAAACCGAACCATAACAACCCTTAAACATCATCATCATTTGTTGTTCATTGTTGTTTTGTTACATGTTCTTGTTTAATGTTCAAGTACTTACTTGTTGTTGTAGTTATTCTTTACTAATTTCAAGAATCAAACTTACTAGTTTGTTCTTCATTTATCTTGTTCATAACAAGAACATACAAGGATTAAACTTTATAGTTTATGTTCTACATTTTAAGATTTAAAAGATCAAAGTTCATGTGTTGAAAGCATACTTGTGATTCATGAAGTAAACTTTAAAGTTTACTTTCCTTAAAGATCAAGCTTAGGCTTGAATCTTTAAAGTATGCAACCCATGAACTTATTAACTTGTTTAAATTAGTTTGTTATTCCATTTACTTGCACTTTAATTTCATGTTTGTTAGTTTAAATGGTCAAGTATTACAAGTTAGTTTTGATCTCATACTTTTTTGAACTAAGATTAACTTTAAAAGTTCAAGAACATGTAAGTAAACTTTCTATTATTATAACTTGGTACACTTATGTTAGATCTAGACTTTTGAGTCTTGGATCTTCAAGATCAAACTAAGAACTATGTTCTACAACTCAAGATCTTGATTTCATAAGTTTACTTTCAAGTTTGTAACTTATTATTAGTTTTAAAGTTCATGTATGTGTTAGATCTAAGACTTTGATGTAACCTTGGTTCATCAAACTTCATACAACTCTTAAGTGAGTTGTGCTACATGTCTTAGACCTACACTTGTGTCATAATAGTCAAAACTTGGTTAATATTACTTTTACATTTCATGTATGTGTTGAATCTAAGACTTTGATGTAACTTTGGTTCATCAAAACACTTGCAACACTTAAGTGAGTTGTGCTTCATGTCTTAGACTTACACTTAGGTTATGATGGTCAAATCTTGGTGAAAATGATGCAAACACATCAACGAGTTGTACACTTGAAGCTATATGCATCAAGGATGAGAACCATGATAAGCATCGAGCACCAAGAACCACCGGAACCTACTGACCCTACTGTTTTGCTGTTTCTGGGTCTGATAAGTAAGACCTGGGCTGTTTTAATGTTGATTTTCAGATATCTATGTTCAAGTAGATAACTTTTCATATAGGACTCGTCTTAATCCGAGTTACAGTTTAGGATTTATGCCCCTCCGATCGTCACTATGTCCTTTTAACGTTGTGCAGAAATTTCTGACCTACTCGCACTTAAACCGTCGCCACGGTCAAACGAAGACGAGTTTGCTTCTGTAATTTTTACCACAACTAAAGGACTCATAGACGAAGCCATGGCCACTGGTCTCACCTTATTTCAGTAGGTATAGAGGCCGTGGTGACTGACCGAACTCAGCCTTTGTTTTAAACTACTTTCTTAAACGAAACTTACTTTACGCCTTTTTGTTGATGATGAATGATGATGACCCTTAAGACCTTATTTACATACTTTTAAAACTTTTGGAACGATTTACTGACTTAGTACTATTTGACTTAGGTTGAGGACACCTTCATTACTTGCTTACTTTCCGAGTCATACTTTACCGCTACTTTATTATTGTGAGTTATAGCATTCCTTTTTTACTTTAACTTATTTTGGGAACTGAGAATACATTCGGATTTTATGTTTTACATACTAGGCACGAGTACTTAAACTTATATATGTGTGGATTATACAACGGCAGAAACATTCCCTTTAGCTCGGTAACGTTTAGTCATTGGTTTTTGAACCGGTGAACGCGAATCTTAGATATGGATCCATAGGGTTTGACATCCCCACTCGGGCTAGTCGCGCTAGCATTTAATGAGTGTTTAATACTTTGTAAATATACGCACTTGCCAAGTGTACTTTCAGGGGGTATAAACGTTAAGTTAGTTACCAAGTGCCCACGGTTAACATATACTTTATCATACTGTTTTGAAACGCTCTTTGTAGCACTGAAATCTCGTGGCCTACCTTACTTACTGTTATACTTAAACTATAGCTCACCAACCTTTGTGTTGACATTTTTAAGCATGTTTTTCTCAGGTGCTTAAGGTTATTTGCTTCCGCTGTCGTGCTAGTCTTGCCGTAGACACCCGCTGCTCTAGTGTTATCACCGCATGAACTGTTTATCTTGCATTCAAACTTTAATACATTTGAGACTATGTTTTTTAACGACCTAAGGGTTACATACATTTATTCATGCTTGCTATTCGTAGAAGCATACTGTTGGTGTAAAACAATTGACGTCGGTTATGACATCATCTCTTTTATCGTGAATGCAACTTCTTTTATTACAGCATATAGTACTTAACCTTGTAATGATCCTGTTGTTGATGATTCGTACACGATGGTTATGTACGGGGCATCACATATATCATCAACTCCTCTTTTGTTTTATATTCATGACAATTATTTGGTGTAACTGGATCATTGGGAAATATTAATCGTATGCATATTTCATTAAATAAGTGAATATTTATCTTGTAAAATTTCGTTCATAAAATAATAAAAGATTATTATTTTAACTATCCGTTGTGTTAATCTGACTAAAAGTACACACGATTTTCCATCAAAAACATGTTGTACGGTATAAATTTGGATTTTGTACGATGCACAGTATTATGTGGATATGTGGTGTTAGAGTATACATGAGCTTTTTTTAACTTGTGTGATAGATGATACGTAAACACTTTAAATTGAGTATCCTATATTTAAATATCTACATTCTAAATCTGAATATAAAATTATATCAATTGAAGACTAATCAACGGATGTCGGTTGGTGAAAGGACCCGTTCATATACATTATAAACGATTCACAATAGTTGATTACATCGCGAGGTATTTGACCTCTATATGATACGTTTTACAAACATTGCATTCGTTTTTAAAAGACAAACTTTCTTTACATCAAAAATTGACGGCATGCTTACCATTTCATATTACATCCAACTATAATTGACTTAATATTAATCTTGATGAACTCAACGACTCGAATGCAACGTCTTTCAAAGTATGTCATGAATGACTCCAGGTACTATCCTTAAAATGAGCTAATGCACAGCGGAAGATTTCTTTAATACCTGAGAATAAACATGCTTTAAAGTGTCAGCCAAAAGGTGTAGTGACCCGAACTTTTCCATGTTTATATATATATTAAATGAAATTTTTATTTACATGATTAAGTGTTTCCAACATGTTAAGCAATCAAACTTGTTAAGACTTGATTAATTGAAATAGGTTTCATATAGACAATTGACCACCCAAGTTGACCGGTGATTCACGAACGTTAAAACTTGTAAAAACTATACGATGACATATATATGGTTATATATATAGTTAACATGATTTTATTATAAGTATGTATCTCATTAGGTATTTTAACAATGAGTTATATACATAAAAATGAGACTATTAATTTAAGAAACTCGAAAACGATATATATAACGATTATCGTTATAACAACGTCTTACTAGGTACATATGAATCATATTAAGATATTGACACACTTGGTTAATTATGTTAAATGATAAGTAAATATATTATTAAGTGTATTAACAATGAAATACATATGTAAAAATAAGACTACTAACTTAATGATTTCGAAACGAGACATATATGTAACGATTATCGTTGTAACGACATTTAACTGTATATATATCATACTAAGATATATTATATATCATAATAGCATGATAATATAACAATTTAACATCTCATTTGTTATAATAAACAATGGGTTAACAACATTCAACAAGATCGTTAACCTAAAGGTTTCAAAACAACATTTACATGTAACGACTAACGATGACTTAACGACTCAGTTAAAATGTATATACATGTAGTGTTTTAATATGTATTCATACACTTTTGAAAGACTTCAAGACACTTATCAAAATACTTCTACTTAACAAAAATGCTTACAATTACATCCTCATTCAGTTTCATCAACAATTCTACTCGTATGCACCCGTATTCGTACTCGTACAATACACAGCTTTTAGATGCATGTACTATTGGTATGTATACTCTAATGATCAGCTCTTAGCAGCCCATGTGAGTCACCTAACACATGTGGGAACCATCATTTGGCAACTAGCATGAAATATCTCATAAAATTACAAAAATATGAGTAATCATTCATGACTTATTTACATGAAAACAAAATTACATATCCTTTATATCTAATCCATACACCAACGACCAAAAACACCTACAAACACTTTCATTCTTCAATTTTCTTCATATAATTGATCTCTCTCAAGTTCTATCTTCAAGTTCTAAGTGTTCTTCATAAATTCCAAAAGTTCTAGTTTCATAAAATCAAGAATACTTCCAAGATTGCAAGTTTACTTCCAAGTTTTCTAAATCCATTCCAAGTAATAATCCAAGATCAAGAAACCTTTGTTACTTACAGAAGGTTATCTTTCTAATACAAGGTAATAATCATATTCAAACTTTAATTCAATTTCTATAACTATAACAATCATATTTCGAGTGGAAATCTTACTTGAAATTGTTTTCGTGTCATGATTCTGCTTCAAGAACTTTCAAGCCATCCAAGGATCCTTTGAAGCTAGATCTATTTTTCTCATTTCCATTAGGTTTATCCAAGGAACTTGAGGTAGTAATGATGTTCATAACATCATTCGATTCATACATATAAAGTTATCTTATTCGAAGGTTTAAACTTGTAATCACTAGAACATAGTTTAGTTAATTCTAAACTTGTTCGCAAATAAAAGTTAATCCTTCTAACTTGACTTTTAAAATCAACTAAACACATGTTCTATATCTATATGATATGCTAACTTAATGATTTAAAACCTGGAAACACGAAAAACACCGTAAAATCGAATTTACGCCGTCGTAGTAACACCGCGGGCTGTTTTGGGTTAGTTAATTAAAAACTATGATAAACTTTGATTTAAAAGTTTTTATTCTGGGAAAATTATTTTTATTATGAACATGAAACTATATCCAAAAATTATGGTTAAACTCAAAGTGAAAGTATGTTTTCTAAAATGGTCATCTAGACGTCGTTCTTTCGACTGAAATGACTACCTTTACAAAAACGACTTGTAACTTATTTTTCCAACTATAAACCTATACTTTTTCTGTTTAGATTCATAAAATAGAGTTCAATATGAAACCATAGCAATTTGATTCACTCAAAACGGATTTAAAATGAAGAAGTTATGGGTAAAACAAGATTGGATAATTTTTCACATTTTAGCTACGTGAAAATTGGTAACAAATCTATTTCAACCATAACTTAATCAACTTGTATTGTATATTATGTAATCTTGAGATACCATAGACACGTATACAATGTTTCGACCTATCATGTCGACACATATATATATATATTTCGGAACAACCATAGACACTCTATATGTGAATGTTGGAGTTAGCTATACAGGGTTGAGGTTGATTCCAAAATATATATAGTTTGAGTTGTGATCAATACTGAGATACGTATACACTGGGTCGTGGATTGATTCAAGATAATATTTATCGATTTATTTCTGTACATCTAACTGTGGACAACTAGTTGTAGGTTACTAACGAAGACAGCTGACTTAATAAACTTAAAACATCAAAATATATTAAAAGTGTTGTAAATATATTTTGAACATACTTTGAGATATATGTATATATTGTTATAGGTTCGTGAATCAACCAGTGGCCAAGTCTTACTTCCCGACGAAGTAAAAATCTGTGAAAGTGAGTTATAGTCCCACTTTTAAAATCTAATATTTTTGGGATGAGAATACATGCAGGTTTTATAAATGATTTACAAAATAGACACAAGTACGTGAAACTACATTCTATGGTTGAATTATTGAAATTGAATATGCCCCTTTTTATTAAGTCTGGTAATCTAAGAATTAGGGAACAGACACCCTAATTGACGCGAATCCTAAAGATAGATCTATTGGGCCTAACAAACCCCATCCAAAGTACCGGATGCTTTAGTACTTCGAAATTTATATCATATCCGAAGGGTGTCCCGGAATGATGGGGATATTCTTATATATGCATCTTGTTAATGTCAGTTACCAGGTGTTCACCATATGAATGATTTTTATCTCTATGTATGGGATGTGTATTGAAATATGAAATCTTGTGGTCTATTGTTACGATTTGATATATATAGGTTAAACCTATAACTCACCAACATTTTTGTTGACGTTTAAAGCATGTTTATTCTCAGGTGAATACTAAGAGCTTCCGTTGTTGCATACTAAAATAAGGACAAGATTTGGAGTCCACGTTTGTATGATATTGTGTAAAAACTGCATTCAAGAAACTAATTTCGATGTAACATATTTGTATTGTAAACCATTATGTAATGGTCGTGTGTGAAATGTCCCGTTCTTATTGATTAAAAACGTTCCATATTAATTGATTTCGTTGCGAGGTTTTGACCTCTATATGAGACGTTTTTCAAAGACTGCATTCATTTTTAAAACAAACCATAACCTTTATTTCATAGATAAAGGTTTTAAAAAAAACTTTACGTAGATTATCAAATAATGATAATCTAAAATATCCTGTTTACACACGACCATTACATAATGGTTTACAATACAAATATGTTACAACAAAATAAGTTTCTTGAATGCAGTTTTTACACAATATCATACAAGTATGGACTCCAAATCTCGTCCTTATTTAAGTATGCGACAGCGGAAGCTCTTAATAATCACCTGAGAATAAACATGCTTAAAACGTCAACAAAAATGTTGGTGAGTTATAGGTTTAACCTATATATATCAAATCGTAACAATAGACCACAAGATTTCATATTTCAATACACATCCCATACATAGAGATAAAAATCATTCATATGGTGAACACCTGGTAACCGACAATAACAAGATACATATATAAGAATATCCCCATCATTCCGGGACACCCTTCGGATATGATATAAATTTCGAAGTACTAAAGCATCCGGTACTTTGGATGGGGTTTGTTAGGCCCAATAGATCTATCTTTAGGATTCGCGTCAATTAGGGTGTCTGTTCCCTAATTCTTAGATTACCAGACTTAATAAAAAGGGGCATATTCGATTTCGATAATTCAACCATAGAATGTAGTTTCACGTACTTGTGTCTATTTTGTAAATCATTTATAAAACCTGCATGTATTCTCATCCCAAAAATATTAGATTTTAAAAGTGGGACTATAACTCACTTTCACAGATTTTTACTTCGTCGGGAAGTAAGACTTGACCACTGGTTGATTCACGAACCTATAACAATATATACATATATATCAAAGTATGTTCAAAATATATTTACAACACTTTTAATATATTTTGATGTTTTAAGTTTATTAAGTCAGCTGTCCTCGTTAGTAACCTACAACTAGTTGTCCACAGTTAGATGTACAGAAATAAATCGATAAATATTATCTTGAATCAATCCACGACCCAGTGTATACGTATCTCAGTATTGATCACAACTCAAACTATATATATTTTGGAATCAACCTCAACCCTGTATAGCTAACTCCAACATTCACATATAGAGTGTCTATGGTTGTTCCGAAATATATATAGATGTGTCGACATGATAGGTCGAAACATTGTATACGTGTCTATGGTATCTCAAGATTACATAATATATAATACAAGTTGATTAAGTTATGGTTGGAATAGATTTGTTACCAATTTTCACGTAGCTAAAATGAGAAAAATTATCCAATCTTGTTTTACCCATAACTTCTTCATTTTAAATCCGTTTTGAGTGAATCAAATTGCTATGGTTTCATATTGAACTCTATTTTATGAATCTAAACAAAAAAAGTATAGGTTTCTAGTCGGAAAAATAAGTTACAAGTCGTTTTTGTAAAGGTAGTCATTTCAGTCGAAAGAACGACGTCTAGATGACCATTTTAGAAAACATACTTCCACTTTGAGTTTAACCATAATTTTTGGATATAGTTTCATGTTCATAATAAAAATCATTTTCTCAGAATAAAAACTTTTAAATCAAAGTTTATCATAGTTTTTAATTAACTAACCCAAAACAGCCCGCGGTGTTACTACGACGGCGTAAATCCGGTTTTACGGTGTTTTTCGTGTTTCCAGGTTTTAAATCATTAAGTTAGCATATCATATAGATATAGAACATGTGTTTAGTTGATTTTAAAAGTCAATTTAGAAGGATTAACTTTTGTTTGCGAACAAGTTTAGAATTAACTAAACTATGTTCTAGTGATTACAAGTTTAAACCTTCGAATAAGATAGCTTTATATGTATGAATCGAATGATGTTATGAACATCATTACTACCTTAAGTTCCTTGGATGAACCTACTGGAAAAGAGAGAAATGGATCTAGCTTCAATGGATCCTTGGATGGCTCAAAGTTCTTGAAGCAAAATCATGACACGAAAACAAGTTCAAGTAAGATCATCACTTGAAATAAGATTGTTATAGTTATAGAAATTGAACCAAAGTTTGAATATGATTATTACCTTGTATTAGGATGATAACCTACTGTAAGAAACAAAGATTTCTTGAGGTTGGATGATCACCTTACAAGATTGGAAGTGAGCTAGCAAACTTGAAAGTATTCTTGATTTTATGAAACTAGAACTTTTGGAATTTATGAAGAACACTTAGAACTTGAAGATAGAACTTGAGAGAGTTCAATTAGATGAAGAAAATTGAAGAATGAAAGTGTTTGTAGGTGTTTTTGGTCGTTGGTGTATGGATTTGATATAAAGGATATGTAATTTTGTTTTCATGTAAATAAGTCATGAATGATTACTCATATTTTTGTAATCTTATGAGATATTTCATGCTAGTTGCCAAATGATGGTTCCCACATGTGTTAGGTGACTCACATGGGCTGCTAAGAGCTGATCATTGGAGTGTATATACCAATAGTACATACATCTAAAAGCTGTGTATTGTACGAGTACGAATACGGGTGCATACGAGTAGAATTGTTGATGAAACTGAACGAGAATGTAATTGTAAGCATTTTTGTTAAGTAGAAGTATTTTGATAAGTGTATTGAAGTCTTTCAAAAGTGTATAAATACATATTAAAACACTACATGTATATACATTTTAACTGAGTCGTTAAGTCACCGTTAGTCGTTACATGTAAGTGTTGTTTTGAAACCTTTAGGTTAACGATCTTGTTAAATGTTGTTAACCCAATGTTTATAATAACAAAAGAGATTTTAAATAAGTCAATCTTTGAATAAACAGACGAGCCTTGTAGTTGATCAAATAAGTCGTCGATTCTCGGTAGTGGGTAGCGGTTCTTGATGGTAAGTTTGTTCAACTCTCGGTAGTCGATACACAACCTGAATGTACCATCTTTCTTCTTGACAAACAAAACAGGAGCTCCCCACGGTGATGTGCTTGGTCGAATGAAACCACGCTCTAAAAGTTCTTGTAATTGGCTTTGCAGTTCTTTCATCTCGCTGGGTGCGAGTCTGTAAGGAGCACGAGCTATTGGTGCAGCTCCTGGTACAAGATCTATTTGAAATTCAACGGATCGATGTGGGGGTAATCCCGGTA
This sequence comes from Rutidosis leptorrhynchoides, assembly GCF_046630445.1. Lineage (NCBI taxonomy): Eukaryota > Viridiplantae > Streptophyta > Magnoliopsida > Asterales > Asteraceae > Rutidosis > Rutidosis leptorrhynchoides. The sequence continues at coordinate 291,687,398 of NC_092341.1, read as the reverse complement.
ATTCTTTCGGAAATACATCGGGAAATTCTTTTGCAATGGGAACATCATTGATGCTCTTTTCTTCAGTTTGTACTTTCTCGACGTGTGCTAGAACAGCATAGCAACCTTTTCTTATTAGTTTTTGTGCCTTCAAATTACTAATAAGATGTAGCTTCGTGTTGCCCTTTTCTCCGTACACCATTAAGGGTTTTCCTTTTTCTCGTATAATGCGAATTGCATTTTTGTAACAAATGATCTCCGCTTTCACTTCTTTCAACCAGTCCATACCGATTATCACATCAAAACTCCCTAACTCTACTGGTATCAAATCAATCTTAAATGTTTCGCTAACCAGTTTAATTTCTCGATTCCGACATATATTATCTGCTGAAATTAATTTACCATTTGCTAATTCGAGTAAAAATTTACTATCCAAAGGCGTCAATGGACAACTTAATTTAGCACAAAAATCTCTACTCATATAGCTTCTATCCGCACCCGAATCAAATAAAACGTAAGCAGATTTATTGTCAATAAGAAACGTACCCGTAACAAGCTCCGGGTCTTCCTGTGCCTCTACCGCATTAATATTGAAAACTCTTCCACGGCCTTGTCCATTCGTGTTCTCCTGGTTCGGGCAATTTCTAATAATGTGGCCCGGCTTTCCACATTTATAACAAACTACATTGGCATAACTTGCTCCGACACTACTTGCTCCGCCATTACTCGTTCTGACACCATTTGTTCCTTTCGTTCTATTAACCCCTGGTCCGTAGACCTCACACTTCGCCGCGCTATGACCATTTCTTTTACACTTGTTGCAAAATTTGGTGCAGAACCCCGAGTGATTCTTTTCACACCTTTGGCATAGCTGCTTCTGATTGTTATTGTTGTTGCGGTTATTATTGTTGTTGGGATGATTGTTGTAGTTGCTGTTGTTGTTGTTGTTGTTGTTGTTGTTGTTGGGCCGTTTGTTGTAGTTGCGATTGATGTTGCGATTGTTGGGATAATTGTTGCGATTATTGTTGTAATTGCTGTTGTTGTTGTATTGGTGATTCTTATCACCGTTTTCCTCCCACTTTCTTTTGACTTGCTTCACATTGGCCTCTTCAGTAGTCTGTTCTTTAATTCTTTCTTCAATCTGGTTCACGAGTTTGTGAGCCATTCTACATGCCTGTTGTATGGAGGCGGGCTCGTGTGAACTTATATCTTCTTGGATTCTTTCCGGTAATCCTTTCACAAACGCGTCGATCTTCTCTTCCTCATCTTCGAATGCTCCCGGACACAATAGGCACAATTCTGTGAATCGTCTTTCGTACGTGGTAATATCAAATCCTTGGGTTCGTAACCCTCTAAGTTCTGTCTTGAGCTTATTGACCTCGGTTCTGGGACGGTACTTCTCGTTCATCAAGTGCTTGAATGCTGACCACGGTAGTGCGTACGCATCATCTTGTCCCACTTGCTCTAGATAGGTATTCCACCATGTTAACGCAGAACCTGTGAAGGTATGCGTAGCGTACTTCACTTTGTCCTCTTCAGTACACTTACTTATGGCAAACACCGATTCAACCTTCTCGGTCCACCGTTTTAATCCGATCGGTCCTTCGGTTCCATCAAATTCCAAAGGTTTGCAGGCAGTGAATTCTTTGTAGGTGCATCCTACACGATTTCCTGTACTGCTAGATCCAAGGTTATTGTTGGTATGTAGCGCAGCCTGTACTGCGGCTATGTTTGAAGCTAGAAAAGTACGGAATTCCTCTTCATTCATATTCACGGTGTGTCGAGTAGTCGGTGCCATTTCCTTCAAAATAGTTAAATGGAACAAGTTAATCATACAGAATATTAAGAGTAGTTAATAGTATTTCGTAGCATAATATGAACTCATTTATAAAAGCTTTTTCTTCATATTAGCGTTTTATAAGTTTAAATTCGGGTAGTACCTACCCGTTAAGTTCATACTTAGTAGCTAATATACAATTCAACTACTACAATTCTATATGAAAAACTGATTATAATAATATTTCGCGTTCAAACTTTTATACAATATTTTACAAACTTACAATACCGCTTATTTTACATAAAGCATGAAATATAGCACACAATAACTTTGATACAAGATAGTTGTGAAGACAATTCTAGCTAGTACACAAGTCGTTCAGCAAAGGCAATAAAGACACGTAATTCATACGTCCAGAAACAAGTCATGCATTCTGGTTTTACTAGGACTACTTCCCATCCTTGGTCTTGTGCAACATAACCGTTATGGCCGTTGATAAGACAGCGTGTTGTAACGTCGTCAAAGGGATGAGGGTTACGTAATGTCCAACAGTCCCGTAATAATCTAAAAACCTCATTTCTTACCCCAATTACCGACTCCGTCACTTGTGGAAACGTTTTGTTTAATAGTTGTAGCCCGATGTTCTTGTTCTCACTTTGGTGAGAAGCGAACATTACTAATCCGTAAGCATAACATGCTTCTTTATGTTGCATGTTAGCCGCTTTTTCTAAATCACGAAGTCCAATATTCGGATATATTGAGTCAAAATAATTTCTTAACCCGTTGCGTAAAATAGCATTTGGGTTCCCCGCAATATATGCGTCAAAGTAAACACATCGTAACTTATGGGTTTCCCAATGTGATATCCCCCATCTTTCAAACGAAAGTCTCTTATAAACCAAGACATTCTTGGAACGTTCTTCGAATGTCTTACAAACTGATCTCGCCTTAAATAGTTGTGCCGAAGAATTCTGGCCGACTCTAGACAAGATTTCATCAATCATGTCTCCGGGTAGGTCTCTTAAAATATTGGGTTGTCTATCCATTTTGTGTTTTTAAACTGTAAAATAGACAAGAGTTAGATTCATAAAAAAAATACTTATTAATACAAGCAATTTTTACATATATCATAAAGCATAAGAACACTATATTCCATATATTACACCACACGAATACAACTATCTTATTCCGACTCGCTCGTTTCTTCTTCTTCGGTTTTGGTTCGTTTTGCCAAGTTTCTAGGGATATATGATGTTCCCCTAATACGAGCCGTCGTTGTCCACATTGGTTTAGAAAAACCTGGTGGTTTAGAGGTTCCCGGGTCATTGTTACAACTTAAGGACTTCGGGGGTTGACGATACATATAAAGTTCATCGGGGTTGGAATTAGATTTCTCTATTTTTATGCCCTTTCCCTTATTATTTTCTTTTGCCTTTTTAAATTCAGTTGGGGTAATTTCTATAACATCATCGGAATTCTCGTCGGAATCCGATTCATCGGAGAATTGGTTATCCTCCCAATATTTTGCTTCCTTGGCGGAAACACCATTGACCATAATTAACTTTGGTCGGTTGGTTGAGGATTTTCTTTTACTTAACCGTTTTATTATTTCCCCCACCGGTTCTATTTCTTCATCCGGTTCCGATTCTTCTTTCGGTTCCGATTCTTCTTCCGGTTCCGACTCTTCTTCCGGTTCCTCTTCGGGAACTTGTGAATCAGTCCACAAATCATTCCAATTTACATTTGACTCTTCATTATTATTAGGTGAGTCAATGGGACTTGTTCTAGAGGTAGACATCTATCACATAATATCAAACACGTTAAGAGATTAATATATCACATAATATTCATATGTTAAAAATATATAGTTTCCAACAAAAATGTTAAGCAATCATTTTTAAAGAAAACACGGTCGAAGTCCAGACTCACTAATGCATCCTAACAAACTCGATAAGACACACTAATGCAAATTTTCTGGTTCTCTAAGACCAACGCTCGGATACCAACTGAAATGTCCCGTTCTTATTGATTAAAAACGTTCCATATTAATTGATTTCATTGCGAGGTTTTGACCTCTATATGAGACGTTTTTCAAAGACTGCATTCATTTTTAAAACAAACCATAACCTTTATTTCATAGATAAAGGTTTTAAAAAAAACTTTACGTAGATTATCAAATAATGATAATCTAAAATATCCTGTTTACACACGACCATTACATAATGGTTTACAATACAAATATGTTACAACAAAATAAGTTTCTTGAATGCAGTTTTTACACAATATCATACAAGTATGGACTCCAAATCTCGTCCTTATTTAAGTATGCGACAGCGGAAGCTCTTAATAATCACCTGAGAATAAACATGCTTAAAACGTCAACAAAAATGTTGGTGAGTTATAGGTTTAACCTATATATATCAAATCGTAACAATAGACCACAAGATTTCATATTTCAATACACATCCCATACATAGAGATAAAAATCATTCATATGGTGAACACCTGGTAACCGACAATAACAAGATGCATATATAAGAATATCCCCATCATTCCGGGACACCCTTCGGATATGATATAAATTTCGAAGTACTAAAGCATCCGGTACTTTGGATGGGGTTTGTTAGGCCCAATAGATCTATCTTTAGGATTCGCGTCAATTAGGGTGTCTGTTCCCTAATTCTTAGATTACCAGACTTAATAAAAAGGGGCATATTCGATTTCGATAATTCAACCATAGAATGTAGTTTCACGTACTTGTGTCTATTTTGTAAATCATTTATAAAACCTGCATGTATTCTCATCCCAAAAATATTAGATTTTAAAAGTGGGACTATAACTCACTTTCACAGATTTTTACTTCGTCGGGAAGTAAGACTTGACCACTGGTTGATTCACGAACCTATAACAATATATACATATATATCAAAGTATGTTCAAAATATATTTACAACACTTTTAATATATTTTGATGTTTTAAGTTTATTAAGTCAGCTGTCCTCGTTAGTAACCTACAACTAGTTGTCCACAGTTAGATGTACAGAAATAAATCGATAAATATTATCTTGAATCAATCCACGACCCAGTGTATACGTATCTCAGTATTGATCACAACTCAAACTATATATATTTTGGAATCAACCTCAACCCTGTATAGCTAACTCCAACATTCACATATAGAGTGTCTATGGTTGTTCCGAAATATATATAGATGTGTCGACATGATAGGTCGAAACATTGTATACTTGTCTATGGTATCTCAAGATTACATAATATATAATACAAGTTGATTAAGTTATGGTTGGAATAGATTTGTTACCAATTTTCACGTAGCTAAAATGAGAAAAATTATCCAATCTTGTTTTACCCATAACTTCTTCATTTTAAATCCGTTTTGAGTGAATCAAATTGCTATGGTTTCATATTGAACTCTATTTTATGAATCTAAACAAAAAAAGTATAGGTTTCTAGTCGGAAAAATAAGTTACAAGTCGTTTTTGTAAAGGTAGTCATTTCAGTCGAAAGAACGACGTCTAGATGACCATTTTAGAAAACATACTTCCACTTTGAGTTTAACCATAATTTTTGGATATAGTTTCATGTTCATAATAAAAATCATTTTCTCAGAATAAAAACTTTTAAATCAAAGTTTATCATAGTTTTTAATTAACTAACCCAAAACAGCCCGCGGTGTTACTACGACGGCGTAAATCCGGTTTTACGGTGTTTTTCGTGTTTCCAGGTTTTAAATCATTAAGTTAGCATATCATATAGATATAGAACATGTGTTTAGTTGATTTTAAAAGTCAATTTAGAAGGATTAACTTTTGTTTGCGAACAAGTTTAGAATTAACTAAACTATGTTCTAGTGATTACAAGTTTAAACCTTCGAATAAGATAGCTTTATATGTATGAATCGAATGATGTTATGAACATCATTACTACCTTAAGTTCCTTGGATGAACCTACTGGAAAAGAGAGAAATGGATCTAGCTTCAATGGATCCTTGGATGGCTCAAAGTTCTTGAAGCAAAATCATGACACGAAAACAAGTTCAAGTAAGATCATCACTTGAAATAAGATTGTTATAGTTATAGAAATTGAACCAAAGTTTGAATATGATTATTACCTTGTATTAGGATGATAACCTACTGTAAGAAACAAAGATTTCTTGAGGTTGGATGATCACCTTACAAGATTGGAAGTGAGCTAGCAAACTTGAAAGTATTCTTGATTTTATGAAACTAGAACTTTTGGAATTTATGAAGAACACTTAGAACTTGAAGATAGAACTTGAGAGAGTTCAATTAGATGAAGAAAATTGAAGAATGAAAGTGTTTGTACGTGTTTTTGGTCGTTGGTGTATGGATTTGATATAAAGGATATGTAATTTTGTTTTCATGTAAATAAGTCATGAATGATTACTCATATTTTTGTAATCTTATGAGATATTTCATGCTAGTTGCCAAATGATGGTTCCCACATGTGTTAGGTGACTCACATGGGCTGCTAAGAGCTGATCATTGGAGTGTATATACCAATAGTACATACATCTAAAAGCTGTGTATTGTACGAGTACGAATACGGGTGCATACGAGTAGAATTGTTGATGAAACTGAACGAGAATGTAATTGTAAGCATTTTTGTTAAGTAGAAGTATTTTGATAAGTGTATTGAAGTCTTTCAAAAGTGTATAAATACATATTAAAACACTACATGTATATACATTTTAACTGAGTCGTTAAGTCACCGTTAGTCGTTACATGTAAGTGTTGTTTTGAAACCTTTAGGTTAACGATCTTGTTAAATGTTGTTAACCCAATGTTTATAATAACAAAAGAGATTTTAAATTATTATATTATCATGATATTATGATGTACGAATGTCTCTTAATATGATATATATACATTAAATGTCGTTACAACGATAAACGTTACATATATGTCTCGTTTCAAAATCATTAAGTTAGTAGTCTTGTTTTTACATATGTAGTTCATTGTTAATATAATTAATGATATGTTTACTTATCATAATATCATGTTAACTATATATATAACCATATATATGTCATCATATAGTTTTTTTACAAGTTTTAACGTTCGTGAATCACCGGTCAACTTGGGTGGTCAATTGTCTATATGAAACCTATTTCAATTAATCAAGTCTTAACAAGTTTGATTGCTTAACATGTTGGAAATATTTAATCATGTAAACATCAATCTCAATTAATATATATAAACATGGAAAAGTTCGGGTCACTACAGTACCTACCCGTTAAATAAATTTCGTCCCGAAATTTTAAGCTGTTGAAGGTGTTGACGAATCTTCTGGAAATAGATGCGGGTATTTCTTCTTCATTTGATCTTCACACTCCCAGGTGAACTCGGGTCCTCTACGAGCATTCCATCGAACCTTAACAATTGGTATCTTGTTTTGCTTAAGTCTTTTAACCTCACGATCCATTATTTCGACGGGTTCTTCGATGAATTGGAGTTTTTCGTTGATTTGGATTTCATCTAACGGAATAGTGAGATCTTCTTTAGCAAAACATTTCTTCAAATTCGAGACGTGGAAAGTGTTATGTACAGCCGCGAGTTGTTGAGGTAACTCAAGTCGGTAAGCTACTGGTCCGACACGATCAATAATCTTGAATGGTCCAATATACCTTGGATTTAATTTCCCTCGTTTACCAAATCGAACAACGCCTTTCCAAGGTGAAACTTTAAGCATGACCATCTCTCCAATTTCAAATTCTATATCTTTTCTTTTAATGTCAGCGTAGCTCTTTTGTCGACTTTGGGCGGTTTTCAACCGTTGTTGAATTTGGATGATCTTCTCGGTAGTTTCTTGTATAATCTCCGGACCCGTAATCTGTCTATCCCCCACCTCACTCCAACAAATCGGAGACCTGCACTTTCTACCATAAAGTGCTTCAAACGGCGCCATCTCAATGCTTGAATGGTAGCTGTTGTTGTAGGAAAATTCTGCTAACGGTAGATGTCGATCCCAACTGTTTCCGAAATCAATAACACATGCTCGTAGCATGTCTTCAAGCGTTTGTATCGTCCTTTCGCTCTGCCCATCAGTTTGTGGATGATAGGCAGTACTCATGTCTAGACGAGTTCCTAATGCTTGCTGTAATGTCTGCCAGAATCTTGAAATAAATCTGCCATCCCTATCAGAGATAATAGAGATTGGTATTCCATGTCTGGAGACGACTTCCTTCAAATACAGTCGTGCTAACTTCTCCATCTTGTCATCTTCTCTTATTGGTAGGAAGTGTGCTGATTTGGTGAGACGATCAACTATTACCCAAATAGTATCAAAACTACTTGCAGTCCTTGGCAATTTAGTGATGAAATCCATGGTAATGTTTTCCCATTTCCATTCCGGGATTTCGGGTTGTTGAAGTAGACCTGATGGTTTCTGATGCTCAGCTTTAACCTTAGAACACGTCAAACATTCTCCTACGTATTTAGCAACATCAGCTTTCATACCCGGCCACCAAAAATGTTTCTTGAGATCCTTGTACATCTTCCCCGTTCCAGGATGTATTGAGTATCTGGTTTTATGAGCTTCTCTAAGTACCATTTCTCTCATATCTCCAAATTTTGGTACCCAAATCCTTTCAGCCCTATACCGGGTTCCGTCTTCCCGAATATTAAGATGCTTCTCCGATCCTTTGGGTATTTCATCCTTTAAATTTCCCTCTTTTAAAACTCCTTGTTGCGCCTCCTTTATTTGAGTAGTAATGTTATTATGAATCATTATATTCATAGATTATACTCGAATGGGTTCTCTATCCTTCCTGCTCAAGGCATCGGCTACCACATTTGCCTTCCCCGGGTGGTAACGAATCTCAAAGTCGTAATCATTCAACAATTCAATCCACCTACGCTGCCTCATATTCAGTTGTTTCTGATTAAATATGTGTTGAAGACTTTTGTGGTCGGTATATATAATACTTTTGACCCCATATAAGTAGTGCCTCCAAGTCTTTAATGCAAAAACAACCGCGCCTAATTCCAAATCATGCGTCGTATAATTTTGTTCGTGAATCTTCAATTGTCTAGACGCATAAGCAATCACCTTCGTTCGTTGCATTAATACACAACCGAGACCTTGCTTTGATGCGTCACAATAAATCACAAAATCATCATTCCCTTCAGGCAATGACAATATAGGTGCCGTAGTTAGCTTTTTCTTCAATAACTGAAACGCTTTCTCTTGTTCATCATTCCATTCAAATTTCTTCCCTTTATGCGTTAATGCAGTCAAGGGTTTTGCTATTCTGGAAAAGTCTTGGATGAACCTTCTGTAGTAACCAGCTAGTCCTAAAAACTGGCGTATGTGTTTCGGAGTTTTCGGGGTTTCCCACTTTTCAACAGTTTCTATCTTTGCCGGATCCACCTTAATACCTTCTTTGTTCACTATGTGACCGAGGAATTGAACTTCTTCCAACCAAAATGCACACTTTGAAAACTTAGCGTACAATTTTTCCTTCCTCAATACTTCTAACACCTTTCTCAAATGTTCACCGTGTTCTTGGTCATTCTTTGAGTAAATAAGTATGTCATCAATGAAAACAATGACAAACTTGTCAAGGTATGGTCCACACACTCGGTTCATAAGGTCCATGAACACAGCTGGTGCATTAGTTAAACCAAACGGCATGACCATAAACTCATAATGACCGTAACGTGTTCTGAAAGCAGTCTTTGGAATATCATCTTCTTTCACCCGCATTTGATGATACCCGGAACGTAAGTCAATCTTTGAATAAACAGACGAGCCTTGTAGTTGATCAAATAAGTCGTCGATTCTCGGTAGTGGGTAGCAGTTCTTGATGGTAAGTTTGTTCAACTCTCGGTAGTCGATACACAACCTGAATGTACCATCTTTCTTCTTGACAAACAAAACAGGAGCTCCCCACGGTGATGTGCTTGGTCGAATGAAACCACGCTCTAAAAGTTCTTGTAATTGGCTTTGCAGTTCTTTCATCTCGCTGGGTGCGAGTCTGTAAGGAGCACGAGCTATTGGTGCAGCTCCTGGTACAAGATCTATTTGAAATTCAACGGATCGATGTGGGGGTAATCCCGGTAATTCTTTCGGAAATACATCGGGAAATTCTTTTGCAATGGGAACATCATTGATGCTCTTTTCTTCAGTTTGTACTTTCTCGACGTGTGCTAGAACAGCATAGCAACCTTTTCTTATTAGTTTTTGTGCCTTCAAATTACTAATAAGATGTAGCTTCGTGTTGCCCTTTTCTCCGTACACCATTAAGGGTTTTCCTTTTTCTCGTATAATGCGAATTGCATTTTTGTAACAAATGATCTCCGCTTTCACTTCTTTCAACCAGTCCATACCGATTATCACATCAAAACTCCCTAACTCTACTGGTATCAAATCAATCTTAAATGTTTCGCTAACCAGTTTAATTTCTCGATTCCGACATATATTATCTGCTGAAATTAATTTACCATTTGCTAATTCGAGTAAAAATTTACTATCCAAAGGCGTCAATGGACAACTTAATTTAGCACAAAAATCTCTACTCATATAGCTTCTATCCGCACCCGAATCAAATAAAACGTAAGCAGATTTATTGTCAATAAGAAACGTACCCGTAACAAGCTCCGGGTCTTCCTGTGCCTCTACCGCATTAATATTGAAAACTCTTCCACGGCCTTGTCCATTCGTGTTCTCCTGGTTCGGGCAATTTCTAATAATGTGGCCCGGTTTTCCACATTTATAACAAACTACATTGGCATAACTTGCTCCGACACTACTTGCTCCGCCATTACTCGTTCTGACACCATTTGTTCCTTTCGTTCTATTAACCCCTGGTCCGTAGACCTCACACTTCGCCGCGCTATGACCATTTCTTTTACACTTGTTGCAAAATTTGGTGCAGAACCCCGAGTGATTCTTTTCACACCTTTGGCATAGCTGCTTCTGATTGTTATTGTTGTTGCGGTTATTATTGTTGTTGGGATGATTGTTGTAGTTGCTATTGTTGTTGTTGTTGTTGTTGTTGTTGTTGGGCCGTTTGTTGTAGTTGCGATTGATGTTGCGATTGTTGGGATAATTGTTGCGATTATTGTTGTAATTGCTGTTGTTGTTGTATTGGTGATTCTTATCACCGTTTTCCTCCCACTTTCTTTTGACTTGCTTCACATTGGCCTCTTCAGTAGTCTGTTCTTTAATTCTTTCTTCAATCTGGTTCACGAGTTTGTGAGCCATTCTACATGCCTGTTGTATGGAGGCGGGCTCGTGTGAACTTATATCTTCTTGGATTCTTTCCGGTAATCCTTTCACAAACGCGTCGATCTTCTCTTCCTCATCTTCGAATGCTCCCGGACACAATAGGCACAATTCTGTGAATCGTCTTTCGTACGTGGTAATATCAAATCCTTGGGTTCGTAACCCTCTAAGTTCTGTCTTGAGCTTATTGACCTCGGTTCTGGGACGGTACTTCTCGTTCATCAAGTGCTTGAATGCTGACCACGGTAGTGCGTACGCATCATCTTGTCCCACTTGCTCTAGATAGGTATTCCACCATGTTAACGCAGAACCTGTGAAGGTATGCGTAGCGTACTTCACTTTGTCCTCTTCAGTACACTTACTTATGGCAAACACCGATTCAACCTTCTCGGTCCACCGTTTTAATCCGATCGGTCCTTCGGTTCCATCAAATTCCAAAGGTTTGCAGGCAGTGAATTCTTTGTAGGTGCATCCTACACGATTTCCTGTACTGCTAGATCCAAGGTTATTGTTGGTATGTAGCGCAGCCTGTACTGCGGCTATGTTTGAAGCTAGAAAAGTACGGAATTCCTCTTCATTCATATTCACGGTGTGTCGAGTAGTCGGTGCCATTTCCTTCAAAATAGTTAAATGGAACAAGTTAATCATACAGAATATTAAGAGTAGTTAATAGTATTTCGTAGCATAATATGAACTCATTTATAAAAGCTTTTTCTTCATATTAGCGTTTTATAAGTTTAAATTCGGGTAGTACCTACCCGTTAAGTTCATACTTAGTAGCTAATATACAATTCAACTACTACAATTCTATATGAAAAACTGATTATAATAATATTTCGCGTTCAAACTTTTATACAATATTTTACAAACTTACAATACCGCTTATTTTACATAAAGCATGAAATATAGCACACAATAACTTTGATACAAGATAGTTGTGAAGACAATTCTAGCTAGTACACAAGTCGTTCAGCAAAGGCAATAAAGACACGTAATTCATACGTCCAGAAACAAGTCATGCATTCTGGTTTTACTAGGACTACTTCCCATCCTTGGTCTTGTGCAACATAACCGTTATGGCCGTTGATAAGACAGCGTGTTGTAACGTCGTCAAAGGGATGAGGGTTACGTAATGTCCAACAGTCCCGTAATAATCTAAAAACCTCATTTCTTACCCCAATTACCGACTCCGTCACTTGTGGAAACGTTTTGTTTAATAGTTGTAGCCCGATGTTCTTGTTCTCACTTTGGTGAGAAGCGAACATTACTAATCCGTAAGCATAACATGCTTCTTTATGTTGCATGTTAGCCGCTTTTTCTAAATCACGAAGTCCAATATTCGGATATATTGAGTCAAAATAATTTCTTAACCCGTTGCGTAAAATAGCATTTGGGTTCCCCGCAATATATGCGTCAAAGTAAACACATCGTAATTTATGGGTTTCCCAATGTGATATCCCCCATCTTTCAAACGAAAGTCTCTTATAAACCAAGACATTCTTGGAACGTTCTTCGAATGTCTTACAAACTGATCTCGCCTTAAATAGTTGTGCCGAAGAATTCTGGCCGACTCTAGACAAGATTTCATCAATCATGTCTCCGGGTAGGTCTCTTAAAATATTGGGTTGTCTATCCATTTTGTGTTTTTAAACTGTAAAATAGACAAGAGTTAGATTCATAAAAAAAATACTTATTAATACAAGCAATTTTTACATATATCATAAAGCATAAGAACACTATATTCCATATATTACACCACACGAATACAACTATCTTATTCCGACTCGCTCGTTTCTTCTTCTTCGGTTTTGGTTCGTTTTGCCAAGTTTCTAGGGATATATGATGTTCCCCTAATACGAGCCGTCGTTGTCCACATTGGTTTAGAAAAACCTGGTGGTTTAGAGGTTCCCGGGTCATTGTTACAACTTAAGGACTTCGGGGGTTGACGATACATATAAAGTTCATCGGGGTTGGAATTAGATTTCTCTATTTTTATGCCCTTTCCCTTATTATTTTCTTTTGCCTTTTTAAATTCAGTTGGGGTAATTTCTATAACATCATCGGAATTCTCGTCGGAATCCGATTCATCGGAGAATTGGTTATCCTCCCAATATTTTGCTTCCTTGGCGGAAACACCATTGACCATAATTAACTTTGGTCGGTTGGTTGAGGATTTTCTTTTACTTAACCGTTTTATTATTTCCCCCACCGGTTCTATTTCTTCATCCGGTTCCGATTCTTCTTTCGGTTCCGATTCTTCTTCCGGTTCCGACTCTTCTTCCGGTTCCTCTTCGGGAACTTGTGAATCAGTCCACAAATCATTCCAATTTACATTTGACTCTTCATTATTATTAGGTGAGTCAATGGGACTTGTTCTAGAGGTAGACATCTATCACATAATATCAAACACGTTAAGAGATTAATATATCACATAATATTCATATGTTAAAAATATATAGTTTCCAACAAAAATGTTAAGCAATCATTTTTAAAGAAAACACGGTCGAAGTCCAGACTCACTAATGCATCCTAACAAACTCGATAAGACACACTAATGCAAATTTTCTGGTTCTCTAAGACCAACGCTCGGATACCAACTGAAATGTCCCGTTCTTATTGATTAAAAACGTTCCATATTAATTGATTTCGTTGCGAGGTTTTGACCTCTATATGAGACGTTTTTCAAAGACTGCATTCATTTTTAAAACAAACCATAACCTTTATTTCATAGATAAAGGTTTTAAAAAAAACTTTACGTAGATTATCAAATAATGATAATCTAAAATATCCTGTTTACACACGACCATTACATAATGGTTTACAATACAAATATGTTACAACAAAATAAGTTTCTTGAATGCAGTTTTTACACAATATCATACAAGTATGGACTCCAAATCTCGTCCTTATTTAAGTATGCGACAGCGGAAGCTCTTAATAATCACCTGAGAATAAACATGCTTAAAACGTCAACAAAAATGTTGGTGAGTTATAGGTTTAACCTATATATATCAAATCGTAACAATAGACCACAAGATTTCATATTTCAATACACATCCCATACATAGAGATAAAAATCATTCATATGGTGAACACCTGGTAACCGACAATAACAAGATGCATATATAAGAATATCCCCATCATTCCGGGACACCCTTCGGATATGATATAAATTTCGAAGTACTAAAGCATCCGGTACTTTGGATGGGGTTTGTTAGGCCCAATAGATCTATCTTTAGGATTCGCGTCAATTAGGGTGTCTGTTCCCTAATTCTTAGATTACCAGACTTAATAAAAAGGGGCATATTCGATTTCGATAATTCAACCATAGAATGTAGTTTCACGTACTTGTGTCTATTTTGTAAATCATTTATAAAACCTGCATGTATTCTCATCCCAAAAATATTAGATTTTAAAAGTGGGACTATAACTCACTTTCACAGATTTTTACTTCGTCGGGAAGTAAGACTTGACCACTGGTTGATTCACGAACCTATAACAATATATACATATATATCAAAGTATGTTCAAAATATATTTACAACACTTTTAATATATTTTGATGTTTTAAGTTTATTAAGTCAGCTGTCCTCGTTAGTAACCTACAACTAGTTGTCCACAGTTAGATGTACAGAAATAAATCGATAAATATTATCTTGAATCAATCCACGACCCAGTGTATACGTATCTCAGTATTGATCACAACTCAAACTATATATATTTTGGAATCAACCTCAACCCTGTATAGCTAACTCCAACATTCACATATAGAGTGTCTATGGTTGTTCCGAAATATATATAGATGTGTCGACATGATAGGTCGAAACATTGTATACGTGTCTATGGTATCTCAAGATTACATAATATATAATACAAGTTGATTAAGTTATGGTTGGAATAGATTTGTTACCAATTTTCACGTAGCTAAAATGAGAAAAATTATCCAATCTTGTTTTACCCATAACTTCTTCATTTTAAATCCGTTTTGAGTGAATCAAATTGCTATGGTTTCATATTGAACTCTATTTTATGAATCTAAACAAAAAAAGTATAGGTTTCTAGTCGGAAAAATAAGTTACAAGTCGTTTTTGTAAAGGTAGTCATTTCAGTCGAAAGAACGACGTCTAGATGACCATTTTAGAAAACATACTTCCACTTTGAGTTTAACCATAATTTTTGGATATAGTTTCATGTTCATAATAAAAATCATTTTCTCAGAATAAAAACTTTTAAATCAAAGTTTATCATAGTTTTTAATTAACTAACCCAAAACAGCCCGCGGTGTTACTACGACGGCGTAAATCCGGTTTTACGGTGTTTTTCGTGTTTCCAGGTTTTAAATCATTAAGTTAGCATATCATATAGATATAGAACATGTGTTTAGTTGATTTTAAAAGTCAATTTAGAAGGATTAACTTTTGTTTGCGAACAAGTTTAGAATTAACTAAACTATGTTCTAGTGATTACAAGTTTAAACCTTCGAATAAGATAGCTTTATATGTATGAATCGAATGATGTTATGAACATCATTACTACCTTAAGTTCCTTGGATGAACCTACTGGAAAAGAGAGAAATGGATCTAGCTTCAATGGATCCTTGGATGGCTCAAAGTTCTTGAAGCAAAATCATGACACGAAAACAAGTTCAAGTAAGATCATCACTTGAAATAAGATTGTTATAGTTATAGAAATTGAACCAAAGTTTGAATATGATTATTACCTTGTATTAGGATGATAACCTACTGTAAGAAACAAAGATTTCTTGAGGTTGGATGATCACCTTACAAGATTGGAAGTGAGCTAGCAAACTTGAAAGTATTCTTGATTTTATGAAACTAGAACTTTTGGAATTTATGAAGAACACTTAGAACTTGAAGATAGAACTTGAGAGAGTTCAATTAGATGAAGAAAATTGAAGAATGAAAGTGTTTGTAGGTGTTTTTGGTCGTTGGTGTATGGATTTGATATAAAGGATATGTAATTTTGTTTTCATGTAAATAAGTCATGAATGATTACTCATATTTTTGTAATCTTATGAGATATTTCATGCTAGTTGCCAAATGATGGTTCCCACATGTGTTAGGTGACTCACATGTGCTGCTAAGAGCTGATCATTGGAGTGTATATACCAATAGTACATACATCTAAAAGCTGTGTATTGTACGAGTACGAATACGGGTGCATACGAGTAGAATTGTTGATGAAACTGAACGAGAATGTAATTGTAAGCATTTTTGTTAAGTAGAAGTATTTTGATAAGTGTATTGAAGTCTTTCAAAAGTGTATAAATACATATTAAAACACTACATGTATATACATTTTAACTGAGTCGTTAAGTCACCGTTAGTCGTTACATGTAAGTGTTGTTTTGAAACCTTTAGGTTAACGATCTTGTTAAATGTTGTTAACCCAATGTTTATAATAACAAAAGAGATTTTAAATTATTATATTATCATGATATTATGATGTACGAATGTCTCTTAATATGATATATATACATTAAATGTCGTTACAACGATAAACGTTACATATATGTCTCGTTTCAAAATCATTAAGTTAGTAGTCTTGTTTTTACATATGTAGTTCATTGTTAATATAATTAATGATATGTTTACTTATCATAATATCATGTTAACTATATATATAACCATATATATGTCATTGATATTGCTCAATTACATCATATATATCTATCGCAATATCACTAAAAATGCTCTATATTCGAAGATAATGAAGATGATCTACAAGGGATATGTCAAGATGCGCGAATTTGTATCGGAAGAGTAGTTTGCAAAGAATTTCGATGATTTATGACATCGGTTGATCCCGATACGAGTTAGTATCAAGATAGCACTCTAAAATGATAAAACAAGGCTTCCGTTATATAAAAGTTCGTCCAAATGAACTAATATTAAAAATAAAACGAAACAGTGCCCAAAATACATCCAGGACGCCGTCCCACAAAGGAAGACGCCGTCCTGGTCTTCATATGGAGACGCCGTCCCACAAAGGAAGACGCCGTCTTGGTCTATAAACTGGGACGCCGTCCTGCCTTTTAGGACGCCGTCCCAAAGTAGGTGTGACCGAACTTTCTGCTTTTTACCTAATTTCTCCACCTTAAAATGTCAGTTTTTGGGACTGTTTCATTAGAGTTACGTACAGAGAGTTTGAGAGACGATTTTCAGGAGCATCTTGGAGAATTCCATCCTCTTTGAAGAGGCCAAAGATCAAAGCATCATCCATCAACATCTTCTTCATCCAAGAACTCTTGTTCTTGTAGGTTATATACTTGTTCTCAGAAATGATTTCAGTTTATAATTTGAGTGAATTGTTGTCTGTTACAATGATTATTGGCTAGTTTCATTAATGTTTGTCTAGATTAATAACCAAGGTATTGGATGTAATCTTATTGATTGAATGTATTATGTGTGTTAGATTGAAGCTTGAATTGAGAACCATGCTTATTGTTGTTAAAACCATTTGTATCTAGTTAATTGATATGTTGTTGATAAAGAGAACTCTTGTTGATGTATCATATTGATTTACAATCAACTTGTCTTAGATTGATTGTTTGCTAAACCGGACCAAGGGGGTAAACTAGATTAAAATGGTTAAACAAAATAGGAATGAATTGTGTAGAGCGAACGCAAAGGCAATTGTTATTCAAGTCTTTAATCTTGTTGATCAACTAGTCACAAACGAAAAGGTCTAAGTTATAGGGAACCCTCGCTTAGTAATTCTAGTTTGAGTACTTGCTAAAGAGAACTCTTGGCGAGTCGATTTAGGTGATTAGCATGCTTATAGTTATTTGATTACAAATACAAGAACTGTAGTGAAAAGGGAACCCTTGAGCTTGTTATTGTATTTGAGTGTTTATCCGAGAGAACTCTTAGTAAAACCTATTAGATAACTACACACATAATTATTCAATCAGGGCTTAATATCTAATTTACATCCAATACCGAGGGTAAAATATCTAGATGAACATTTCATCTCTTTGATTTAATTCAAAACTATCTTTATTGCTTTATTTGCATTTATTTGCATCTTATAAACCAAAAGACTAAAAATATTGTTTTTACATTTAACCTTCTTTGATTTGGCTAAATCGTTAAAACAGCCACAAAACATAAAACTTGTACTTTTACTTTAATTAACTTAGTTAATCATAATATAGTTTCTAATTCTAGTTTGACTGATATACTGTCCTTGGAACGATACACGGATTTTACCATTATCTATACTACTACACGATCGGGTACACTGCCCGTTAGTGTGTAGCAATCTTTAAAACCGGTATTTTCCATAAGATAAATTATAGACACGATTTCGCACATCAGTCATCATATAGTTTTTTTACAAGTTTTAACGTTCGTGAATCACCGGTCAACTTGGGTGGTCAATTGTCTATATGAAACCTATTTCAATTAATCAAGTCTTAACAAGTTTGATTGCTTAACATGTTGGAAATATTTAATCATGTAAACATCAATCTCAATTAATATATATAAACATGGAAAAGTTCGGGTCACTACAGTGTGTAAACAGGATATTTTAGATTATCATTATTTGATAATCTACGTAAAGCTTTTTAAACCTTTATTTATGAAATAAAGGTTATGGTTTGTTTTAAAAATGAATGCAGTCTTTGAAAAACGTCTCATATAGAGGTCAAAACCTCGCAACGAAATCAATTAATATGGAACGTTTTTAATCAATAAGAACGGGACATTTCAGTTGGTATCCGAGCGTTGGTCTTAGAGAACCAGAATTTTGCATTAGTGTGTCTTATCGAGTTTGTTAGGATGCATTAGTGAGTCTGGACTTCGACCGTGTTTACTTGAAAAATGATTGCTTAACAAATTTTGTTGGAAACTATATATTTTTAACATGTGAATATTATGTGATATATTAATCTCTTAACGCGTTTGATATTATGTGATAGATGTCTACCTCTAGAACAAGTCCCATTGACTCACCTAATAATAATGAAGAGTCAAATGTAAATTGGAATGATTCGTGGACTGATTCACAAGTTCCCGAAGAGGAACCGGAAGAAGAGTCGGAACCGGAAGAAGAATCGGAACCGGAAGAAGAATCGGAACCGGTGGGGGAAATAATAAAACGGTTAAGTAAAAGAAAATCCTCAACCAACCGACCAAGGTTAATTATGGTCAATGGTGTTTCCGCCAAGGAAGCAAAATATTGGGAGGATTACCAATTCTCCGATGAATCGGATTCCGACGAGAATTCCGATGATGTTATAGAAATTACCCCAACTGAATTTAAAAAGGCAAAAGAAAATAATAAGGGAAAGGGCATAAAAATAGAGAAATCTAATTCCAACCCCGATGAACTTTATATGTATCGTCAACCCCCGAAGTCCTTAAGTTGTAACAATGACCCGGGAACCTCTAAACCACCAGGTTTTTCTAAACCAATGTGGAAAACGACGGCTCGTATTAGGGGAACATCATATATCCCTAGAAACTTGGCAAAACGAACCAAAACCGAAGAAGAAGAAACAAGCGAGTCGGATAAAGATAGTTGTATTCGTGTGGTGTAATATATGTAATATAGTGTGCTTATGCTTTATGATATATGTAAAAATTGCTTGTATTAATAAGTATTTTTTTTATGAATCTAACTCTTATCTATTTTACAGTATAAAAACACAAAATGGATAGACAACCCAATATTTTAAGAGACCTACCCGGAGACATGATTGATGAAATCTTGTCTAGAGTCGGTCAGAATTCTTCGGCACAACTATTTAAGGCGAGATCAGTTTGTAAGACATTCGAAGAACTTTCCAAGAATGCCTTGGTTTATAAAAGGCTTTCGTTCGAAATATGGGGGATATCACATTGGGAAATCCATAAGTTACGATGTGTTTACTTTGACGCATATATTGCGGGGAACCCAAATGCTATTTTACGCAATGGGTTAAGAAATTATTTTGACTCAATATATCCGAATATTGGACTTCGTGATTTAGAAAAAGCGGCTAACATGCAACATAAAGAAGCATGTTATGCTTACGGATTAGTAATGTTCGCTTCTCACCAAAGTGAGAACAAGAACATCGGGCTACAACTATTAAACAAAACTTTTCCACAAGTGACGGAGTCGGTAATTGGGGTAAGAAATGAGGTTTTTAGATTGTTACGGGACTGTTGGACATTACGTAACCCTCGTCCCTTTGACGACGTTACAACACGCTGTCTTATCAACGGCCATAACGGTTATGTTCCACAAGACCAAGGATGGGAAGTAATCCTAGTAAAACCAGAATGCATGACTTGTTTCTGGACGTATGAATTACGTGTCTTTATTGCCTTTGCTGAACGACTTGTGTACTAGCTAGAATTATCTTCACAACCATCTTGTATCAAATTTATTGTGTGCTATATTTCATGCTATATGTAAAATAAGCGGTATTGTAAGTTTGTAAAATATTGTGTAAAAGTTTGAACGCGAAATATTATTATAATCAGTTTTTCATATAGAATTGTAGTAGTTGAATTGTATATTAGCTACTAAGTATGAACTTAACGGGTAGGTACTACCCGAATTTAAACTTATAAAACGCTAATATGAAGAAAAAGCTTTTATAAATGAGTTCATATTATGCTACGAAATACTATTAACTACTCTTAATATTCTGTATGATTAACTTGTTCCATTTGACTATTTTGAAGGAAATGGCACCGACTACTCGACACACCGTGAATATGAATGAAGAGGAATTCCGTACTTTTCTAGCTTCAAACATAGCCGCAGTACAGGCTGCGCTACATACCAACAATAACCTTGGATCTAGCAGTACAGGAAATCGTGTAGGATGCACCTACAAAGAATTCACTGCCTGCAAACCTTTGGAATTTGATGGAACCGAAGGACCGATCGGATTGAAACGGTGGACCGAGAAGGTCGAATCGGTGTTTGCCATAAGTAAGTGTACTGAAGAGGACAAAGTGAAGTACGCTACGCATACCTTCACAGGTTCTGCGTTAACATGGTGGAATACCTATCTAGAGCAAGTGGGACAAGATGATGCGTACGCACTACCGTGGTCAGCATTCAAGCACTTGATGAACGAGAAGTACCGTCCCAGAACCGAGGTCAATAAGCTCAAGACAGAACTTAGAGGGTTACGAACCCAAGGATTTGATATTACCACGTACGAAAGACGATTCACAGAATTGTGCCTATTGTGTTCGGGAGCGTTCGAAGATGAGGAATAGAAGATCGACGCATTGTGAAAGGATTACCGAAAAGAATCCAAGAAGATATAAGTTCACATGAGCCCGCCTCCATACAACAGCCATGTAGAATGGCTCACAAACTAGTGAACCAGATTGAGGAAAGAATTAAAGAACAGACGGCTGAAGAGGCCAATGTGAAGCAAGTCAAAAGAAAGTGGGAGGAAAACGGTGATAAGAATCACCAATACAACAACAACAGCAATTACAATAATAATCGCAACAATTATCCCAACAATCGCAACATCAATCGCAACTACAACAAACGGCCCAACAACAACAACAACAACAACAACAACAACAACAACAACAATAACAACAACAGCAACTACAACAATTATCCCAACAACAATAACAACCGCAACAACAACAACAATCAGAAGCAGCTATGCCAAAGGTGTGAAAAGTATCACTCGGGGTTCTGCACCAAATTTTGCAACAAGTGTAAAAAAATGGTCATAGCATGGCGAAGTGTGAAGTCTACAGACCAGGGGCTAACAGAACGAAAGGAACAAATGGTGTCAGAACGAGTAATGGCGGAGCAAGTAGTGTCGGAGCAAGTTATGCCAATGTAGTTTGTTATAAATGTGGAAAACCGGGCCACATTATTAGAAATTGCCCGAACCAGGAGAACACGAATGGACAAGGCCGCGGAAGAGTTTTCAATATTAATGCAGCAGAGGCACAGGAAGACCCGGAGCTTGTTACGGGTACGTTTCTTATTGACAATAAATCTGCTTACGTTTTATTTGATTCGGGTGAGGATAGAAGCTATATGAGTAGAGATTTTTGTGCTAAATTAAGTTGTCCATTGACGCCGTTGGATAGTAAATTTTTACTCGAATTAGCAAACGGTAAATTAATTTCAGCAGATAATATATGCCGGAATCGAGAAATTAAACTGGGTAGCGAAATATTTAAGATTGATTTGATACCAGTAGAGTTAGGGAGTTTTGATGTAATAGTTGGCATGGACTGGCTGAAGAAGGTGAAAGCAGAGATCGTATGTTATAAAAATGCAATTCGCATTGTACGAGAAGAAGGAGAACCCTTAATGGTGTACGGAGAAAAGGGCAACATGAAGCTACATCTTATTAGTAATTTGAAGGCACAAAAACTAATAAGAAAAGGTTGCTATGCTGTTCTAGCACACGTCGAGAAAGTACAAACTGAAGAAAAGAGCATCAATGATGTTCCCGTCGCAAAAGAATTTCCTGATGTATTTCTGAAAGAATTACCGGGACTACCTCCACATCGATCTGTTGAATTTCAAATAGATCTTGTACCAGGAGTTGCACCAATAGCTCGTGCTCCTTATAGACTCGCACCCAGCGAGATGAAAGAACTGCAAAGCCAACTGCAAGAACTATTAGAACATGGTTTCATTCGACCAAGCACATCACCATGGGGAGCTCCTGTTTTGTTTGTCAAGAAGAATGATGGTACATTTAGGTTGTGTATTGACTACAGAGAGTTGAACAAACTTACCATCAAAAACCGTTATCCACTGCCGAGAATTGACGACTTATTTGATCAACTTCAAGGCTCGTCGATTTATTCGAAGATCGATTTAAGTTCTGGATATCATCAAATGCGAGTAAAGGAGGATGATATTCCAAAAACTGCTTTTAGGACGCGTTATGGTCATTACGAGTTTATGGTTATGCCGTTTGGATTGACTAACGCACCAGCTGTGTTCATGGACCTTATGAACCGAGTGTGTGGGCCATATCTTGACAAGTTTATCATTGTTTTCATCGATGACATATTTATTTACTCAAAGAATGATCAAGAGCACGAAGAACATTTGAGAAAAGTGCTAGAAGTATTGAGGAAAGAAAAACTGTACGCTAAGTTTTCAAAGTGTGCATTTTGGTTGGAAGAAGTTCAATTCCTCGGTTACATAGTGAACAAAGAAGGTATTAAGGTGGATCCGGCAAAGATAGAAACTGTTGAAAAGTGGGAAACCCCGAAAACTCCGAAACACATACGCCAGTTTTTAGGACTAGCTGGTTACTACAGAAGGTTCATCCAAGACTTTTCCAGAATAGCAAAACCCTTGACTGCATTAACGCATAAAGGGAAGAAATTTGAATGGAATGATGAACACGAGAAAGCGTTTCAGTTATTGAAGAAAAAGCTAACTACGGCACCTATATTTTCATTGCCTGAAGGGAATGATGATTTTGTGATTTATTGTGATGCATCAAAGCAAGGTCTCGGTTGTGTATTAATGCAACGAACGAAGGTGATTGCTTATGCGTCTAGACAATTGAAGATTCACGAACAAAATTATACAACGCTTGATTTGGAATTAGGCGCGGTTGTTTTTGCATTAAAGACTTGGAGGCACTACTTATATCGGGTCAAAAGTATTATATATACCGACCACAAAAGTCTTCAACACATATTTAATCAGAAACAACTGAATATGAGGCAGCGTAGGTGGATTAAATTATTGAATGATTACGACTTTGAGATTCGTTACCACCCGGGGAAGGCAAATGTGGTAGCCAATGCCTTGAGCAGGAAGGACAGAGAACCCATTCGAGTAAAATCTATGAATATAATGATTCATAATAACCTTACTACTCAAATAAAGGAGGCGCAACAAGGAGTTTTAAAAGAGGGAAATTTAAAGGATGAAATACCCAAAGGATCGGAAAAGCATCTTAATATTCGGGAAGACGGAACCCGGTATAGGGCTGAAAGGATTTGGGTACCAAAATTTGGAGATATGAGAGAAATGGTACTTAGAGAAGCTCATAAAACCAGATACTCAATACATCCTGGAACGGGGAAGATGTACAAGGATCTCAAGAAACATTTTTGGTGGCTGGGTATGAAAGCCGATGTTGCTAAATACGTAGGAGAATGTTTGACGTGTTCTAAGGTCAAAGCTGAGCATCAGAAACCATCAGGTCTACTTCAACAACCCGAAATTCCAGAATGGAAATGGGAAAACATTACCATGGATTTCATCACTAAATTGCCAAGGACTGCAAGTGGTTTTGATACTATTTGGGTAATAGTTGATCGTCTCACCAAATCAGCACACTTCCTGCCAATAAGAGAAGATGACAAGATGGAGAAGTTAGCACGACTGTATTTGAAGGAAGTCGTCTCCAGACATGGAATACCAATCTCTATTATCTCTGATAGGGATGGCAGATTTATTTCAAGATTCTGGCAGACATTACAGCAAGCATTAGGAACTCGTCTAGACATGAGTACTGCCTATCATCCACAAACTGATGGGCAGAGTGAAAGGACGATACAAACGCTTGAAGACATGCTACGAGCATGTGTTATTGATTTTGGAAACAGTTGGGATCGACATCTACCGTTAGCAGAATTTTCCTACAACAACAGCTACCATTCAAGCATTGAGATGGCGCCGTTTGAAGCACTTTATGGTAGAAAGTGTAGATCTCCGATTTGTTGGAGTGAAGTGGGGGATAGACAGATTACGGGTCCGGAGATAATACAAGAAACTACCGAGAAAATCATCCAAATTCAACAAAGATTGAAAACCGCCCAGAGTCAACAAAAGAGCTAGGCGGACAGTAAAAGAAAAGATATAGAGTTTGAAATTGGATAAATGGTCATGCTTAAGGTTTCACCTTGGAAAGGCGTTGTTCGATTTGGTAAACAGGGGAAACTAAATCCAAGGTACATTGGACCATTCAAGATTATAGATCGTGTCGGACCAGTAGCTTACCAACTGGAGCTACCTCAACAACTCGCGGCTGTACATAACACTTTCCACGTCTCAAATTTGAAGAAATATTTTGCTAAAGAAGATCTCACTATTCCGTTGGACGAAATCCAAATCAATGAAAAACTTCAATTCATTGAAGAACCCGTCGAAATAATGGATCGTGAGGTTAAGAGACTTAAACAAAACAAGATACCGATTGTTAAGGTTCGATGGAATGCTCTTAGAGGACCCGAGTTCACCTGGGAGCGTGAAGATCAAATGAAGAAGAAATACCCGCATTTATTTCCAGAAGATACGTCAACACCTCCAACTGCTTAAAATTTCGGGACGAAATTTATTTAACGGGTAGGTACTGTAGTGACCCAAACTTTTCCATGTTTATATATATATTAAATGAAATTGTTATTTACATGATTAAGTGTTTCCAACATGTTAAGCAATCAAACTTGTTAAGACTTGATTAATTGAAATAGGTTTCATATAGACAATTGACCACCCAAGTTGACCGGTGATTCACGAACGTTAAAACTTGTAAAAACTATACGATGACATATATATGGTTATATATATAGTTAACATGATTTTATTATAAGTATGTATCTCATTAGGTATTTTAACAATGAGTTATATACATAAAAATGAGACTATTAATTTAAGAAACTCGAAAACGATATATATAACGATTATCGTTATAACAACGTCTTACTAGGTACATATGAATCATATTAAGATATTGATACACTTGGTTAATTATGTTAAATGATAAGTAAATATATTATTAAGTATATTAACAATGAAATACATATGTTAAAATAAGACTACTAACTTAATGATTTCGAAACGAGACATATATGTAACGATTATCGTTGTAACGACATTTAACTGTATATATATCATACTAAGATATATTATATATCATAATATCATGATAATATAACAATTTAACATCTCATTTGTTATAATAAACAATGGGTTAACAACATTCAACAAGATCGTTAACCTAAAGGTTTCAAAACAACATTTACATGTAACGACTAACGATGACTTAACGACTCAGTTAAAATGTATATACATGTAGTGTTTTAATATGTATTCATACACTTTTGAAAGACTTCAAGACACTTATCAAAATACTTCTACTTAACAAAAATGCTTACAATTACATCCTCGTTCAGTTTCATCAACAATTCTACTCGTATGCACCCGTATTCGTACTCGTACAATACACAACTATTAGATGTATGTACTATTGGTATATACACTCCAATGATCAGCTCTTAGCAGCCAATGTGAGTCACCTAACACATGTGGGAACCATCATTTGGCAACTAGCATGAAATATCTCATAAAATTACAAAAATATGAGTAATCATTCATGACTTATTTACATGAAAACAAAATTACATATCCTTTATATCTAATCCATACACCAACGACCAAAAACACCTACAAACACTTTCATTCTTCAATTTTCTTCATATAATTGATCTCTCTCAAGTTCTATCTTCAAGTTCTAAGTGTTCTTCATAAATTCCAAAAGTTCTAGTTTCATAAAATCAAGAATACTTCCAAGATTGCAAGTTTACTTCCAAGTTTTCTAAATCCATTCCAAGTAATAATCCAAAATCAAGAAACCTTTGTTACTTACAGTAGGTTATCTTTCTAATACAAGGTAATAATCATATTCAAACTTTAATTCAATTTCTATAACTATAACAATCTTATTTCGAGTGGAAATCTTACTTAAAATTGTTTTCGTGTCATGATTATGCTTCAAGAACTTTCAAGCCATCCAAGGATCCTTTGAAGCTAGATCTATTTTTCTCATTTCCATTAGGTTTATCCAAGGAACTTGAGGTAGTAATGATGTTCATAACATCATTCGATTCATACATATAAAGCTATCTTATTCGAAGGTTTAAACTTGTAATCACTAGAACATAGTTTAGTTAATTCTAAACTTGTTCGCAAATAAAAGTTAATCCTTCTAACTTGACTTTTAAAATCAACTAAACACATGTTCTATATCTATATGATATGCTAACTTAATAATTTAAAACCTGAAAACACGAAAAACACCGTAAAATCGGATTTACGCCGTCGTAGTAACACCGCGGGCTGTTTTGGGTTAGTTAATTAAAAACTATGATTAACTTTGATTTAAAAGTTGTTATTCTGGGAAAATTATTTTTATTATGAACATGAAACTATATCCAAAAATTATGGTTAAACTCAAAGTGGAAGTATGTTTTCTAAAATGGTCATATAGACGTCGTTCTTTCGACTGAAATGACTACCTTTACAAAAATGACTTGTAACTTATTTTTCCGACTATAAACCTATATTTTTTCTGTTTAGATTCATAAAATATAGTTCAATATGAAACCATAGCAATTTGATTCACTCAAAACGGATTTAAAATGAAGAAGTTATGGGTAAAACAAGATTGGATAATTTTTCACATTTTAGCTACGTGAAAATTGGTAACAAATCTATTTCAACCATAACTTAATCAACTTGTATTGTATATTATGTAATCTTGAGATACCATAGACACGTATACAATGTTTTGACCTATCATGTCGACACATATATATATATATTTCGGAACAACCATAGACACTCTATATGTGAATGTTGGAGTTAGCTATACAGGGTTGAGGTTGATTCCAAAATATATATAGTTTGAGTTGTGATCAATACTGAGATACGTATACACTGGGTCGTGGATTGATTCAAGATAATATTTATCGATTTATTTCTGTACATCTAACTGTGGACAACTAGTTGTAGGTTACTAACGAAGACATCTGACTTAATAAACTTAAAACATCAAAATATATTAAAAGTGTTGTAAATATATTTTGAACATACTTTGATATATATGTATATATTGTTATAGGTTCGTGAATCAACCAGTGGCCAAGTCTTACTTCCCGACGAAGTAAAAATATGTGAAAGTGAGTTATAGTCCCACTTTTAAAATCTAATATTTTTGGGATGAGAATACATGCAGGTTTTATAAATGATTTACAAAATAGACACAAGTACGTGAAACTACATTCTATGGTTGAATTATCGAAATCGAATATGCCCCTTTTTATTAAGTCTGGTAATCTAAGAATTAGGGAACAGACACCCTAATTGACGCGAATCCTAAAGATAGATCTATTGGGTCTAAAAAACCCCATCCAAAGTACCGGATGCTTTAGTACTTCGAAATTTATATCATATCCGAAGGGTGTCCCGGAATGATGGGGATATTCTTATATATGCATCTTGTTAATGTCGGTTACCAGGTGTTCACCGTATGAATGATTTTTATCTCTATGTATGGGATGTGTATTGAAATATGAAATCTTGTGGTCTATTGTTACGATCTGATATATATAGGTTAAACCTATAACACACCAACATTTTTGTTGACGTTTAAAGCATGTTTATTCTCAGGTGAATACTAAGAGCTTCCGTTGTTGCATACTAAAATAAGGACAAGATTTGGAGTCCACGTTTGTATGATATTGTGTAAAAACTGCATTCAAGAAACTGATTTCGATGTAACATATTTGTATTGTAAATCATTATGTAATGGTCGTGTGTAAACAGGATATTTTAGATTATCATTATTTGATAATCTACGTAAAGCTTTTTAAACCTTTATTTATGAAATAAAGGTTATGGTTTGTTTTAAAAATGAATGCAGTCTTTGAAAAACGTCTCATATAGAGGTCAAAACCTCGCAACGAAATCAATTAATATGGAACGTTTTTAATCAATAAGAACGGGACATTTCAGTTGGTATCCGAGCGTTGGTCTTAGAGAACCAGAATTTTGCATTAGTGTGTCTTATCGAGTTTGTTAGGATGCATTAGTGAGTCTGGACTTCGACCGTGTTTACTTGAAAAATGATTGCTTAACAAATTTTGTTGGAAACTATATATTTTTAACATGTGAATATTATGTGATATATTAATCTCTTAACGCGTTTGATATTATGTGATAGATGTATACCTCTAGAACAAGTCCCATTGACTCACCTAATAATAATGAAGAGTCAAATGTAAATTGGAATGATTCGTGGACTGATTCACAAGTTCCCGAAGAGGAACCGGAAGAAGAGTCGGAACCGGAAGAAGAATCGGAACCGGAAGAAGAATCGGAACCGGATGAAGAAATAGAACCGGTGGGGGAATAATAAAACGGTTAAGTAAAAGAAAATCCTCAACCAACCGACCAAGGTAACAAGCCTTAACGTTCATGTTTTACCCTCTGAAGTACACCAGATCAGGTGTGTTTAAAATAATCTCGAAGTACTAAAGCATCCCATAGTCAGGATGGGGTTTGTCAGGCCCAATAGATCTATCTTTAGGATTCGCGCCTACCGTACATAGACAAGTAGTTTAATGTTACCAAGCTAAGGGTATATTTCTGGTTTAAACCCACATAGAATTAGTTTTAGTACTTGTGCCTACTTCGTAAAACATTTATAAAACAGCGCATGTATTCTCAGCCCAAAAATATATGTTGCAAAAGCAATTAAAAAGGGAGCAAATGAAACTCACAATACTGTATTTCGTAGCAATTATGTATATGACGACACTGAACAAGTGCAGGGTTTGTCTCGGATTCACGAACGTATCAATATTGTGATTCAATATTGCAGGAAAGTACGTAGACGCAACGAAAATGATAAACATTAGGTTGACCTCAAGAGCAATACCCCCGATCAATACCCATAACCTCCATAGCTATAACCCATAATTTCCTTAGCTCTATCCCGTTTGAAAACTTATTTTGAAATCGTCTGAGTATAACTCCGTCGTAGTATTTTATGTATACTAATAATATCTTGAAATAATACAAAGAAAATATATATATGTAATTCGATTGAGAGAGTTTAGAGAAATATATTTTCAAGTTTCTATGAAATAATGAAACCTATTGAATTCTATTTATAATAGATTTTTGAATTATTAAAGTGAATTATTAAAGTATGAATTATTAAAGTGAATTATTAAAGTATGAATTATTAAAGTAAATTATTAAAGTGAATTATTAAAGTATGAATTATTAAAGTGAATTATTAAAGTAAATTATTAAAGTATGAAATATTAAAGTGAATTATTAAAGTATGAATTATTAAAATTAAAGTAAAGTAAAGGTAAAGTTAAAGTATAGTAAAAGCATAAAACTATATACGTATAATACGCGTATAAATATATATAATATTAATTTAAATCGTTATATATATTTAATAAAATAGAATATAAATATTGTTATCTTTATCATACTGGTTAAGTAATGAGTTGTCAAAAGTGGTTCTAGATATTTATAAAAGATATATACGTTTTAATAATAAAGTTCTTTTTAAACTGAAAACGTTTTTTGTACTTTTGAAACTAAATCAAATAAATATGATAATTTTGTTTTCCAAAACTAAATATATTTAAGAATTATTTTGTTAAAAGGTTAAAATAATAGAAATCGTTATATCACAAAACATTTTAGAAAAGTAGAATTATATATATTCATAATAGGTTTCAAGTTTTTAAATTACAGTCTGTTGGTGAAGCATGGGATAAAGTCCAAAGGTTAAATAAACGTATGAAATTATCTTAATGAAAAATGTCGAGTTACTTAACTTGTCGATATCCAACATCTAAGTTATTTACACTCCACGTTCTTATTTTCATATTAAATAAAATGAAAGTTAACATAGTTATCTTATCAGGGTCACGAGGAAAATATTATAAAACATGCCTTGGAAATTAAACAGGAATTTCCACTAACCCTTGTCTAGTTCCCGTTAATTGACAAATTGGTTCTTATTTATAAATTACTTTACCATTTTCCGAATGTTGTCAAAAAGAATAGATTTCTTAAATCACAGTGGACCTCATAACATAGGCCCGTAATCATATCATAATGTATCTGATAATTCAATCATTTGATATTATCTCTTAATTCTGTCGATAAATATATCGAAACAAATACGTTCATGTAAAGTATCATATATCTAATACTTTGTTAATGTTTTCAGTTAATATTATATATTATATATACATATCTATATACTCATAGTTGTTCGTGAATCGTCGAACACGGTCAAAGGGTAATTGATTACATGAATGTAGTTCCAAACTTTTTGAGATTCAACATTACAAATTCTGCTTATCGTGTCGGAAACATATAAGGGTTAAGTTTAAATTTGGTCGAAAATTTTCGGGTCGTCACAGTACCTACCCGTTAAAGAAATTTCGTCCCGAAATTTGATCGAGGTCGTCATGGCTAACAATAAGAATGTTATTATGATGAGTATAAGTTGATTCATAGGGTTTTATCATGATTGAGTAATATGGATAAAATAATTCGATTACTTGAAACGTATGAGTGAAGCTATCGTAAAAGAGTGAAATGAGAAAATAGGGATTCGTCTTATCTTTTGACGTCATCACGGTTGATCTCCGGATTAAAGAAAATCTTTGTAATCTATATAGGATTTGATTCT
This sequence comes from Rutidosis leptorrhynchoides, assembly GCF_046630445.1. Classification (NCBI taxonomy): domain Eukaryota; kingdom Viridiplantae; phylum Streptophyta; class Magnoliopsida; order Asterales; family Asteraceae; genus Rutidosis; species Rutidosis leptorrhynchoides. The sequence goes on along the minus strand of NC_092341.1, from coordinate 291,655,881 downwards.
TCGGTGATTAAGGAAATTATGATCCTCTTCGATTTAATGCGATGATTCATCTCGATTTTTCTGTCGGATATTTCACTATAAATCCACCTCCTTCGTTTCCTTTTAATTCACACCTTCTATTCTTTCTCCCTCAATTCTTACTTTAAAATTATTCTTCAATATGCTTCATCCAGTGCTGATTCTCGATATACTCCTCACTTTCATATCTGTCGTTCTTCTTTTTCATCTACCTCCGGAAGAATCTATTTACTTCTACTATACTCTTGGTTTTATAGTGTTTTTAGTTCTCCCGTGTCTTTATATTGCTATATGCATCGATATATACGGTTTATAGTTTCTGGATTGTTGTTGGGTTTTATATCTTCCCTTATATTTCGATGTCCCTGCTTATGTCTTCTATAATCATTGTCATCCCCAATTAACGCTCTCTTTTATTTGCTGCGATTTATACCCCAATTTCTATTTCGGAGTTTTGTCCTTTGGCTTCTTCTTCTTGCGATTAAGCACCGCTTGTAATGGTCCAGAATTCGCATATATGAATTTCGGAATGAACATTGTTAATGTTCTAAGAAAGAAATTGTAATGGCACGATCTTGACTTGTCAAATTACTAGAATACCTCGGAAAAGGCCGAATCATCAAGAAATATTTTCTTGATATTTTAGAGGTTAAAGAGAATACAAGAGTCGTGTAACATAGCACATGATGACGTTATGATCTGTGAATCATCACGTTTCATTTAGAAACTCAGCATGACTTACTGTCATATAATCACGTTGATCAAGTGTCATTATATTATACTAGTTCATGCTTCAGTTCCCAACACTACTTCAAAAATATTCCTATTTTAAATTTGAAAGTTTCAGAATTTAGAAACTAAAATAGTTTCTTTTATGATGTAATACAGACAGCATGAAGAGGTAAATGATTTCAGATAAGAATAATTATGGAAATATCTTCAGAAATATGGAGGATATTTATAATGAAAGATACGATGATATCTTAAAATTTCTAATATCAGAGGATGATGAAGAATATTGTCCGTAAGGGTTTAGAGTCAGGAGCAAGGTATTCGATAATGAATTCAGCAGACACGGAATCATTTAGATTCTTTAAAGGTAGATTTCATCCTTGTGATTTATCCACAGCCTTCTTCATGGTTTGCTCAATCCGTATTTTTCAGTACCAAATCTTCTCTTTTTCTGAGCTTTGCCAACACACTACTCTTTATCATCAAACTTTTTACTGTTAAGGTCGTTTATAGTTTTTGCTGCTTCATCAGTATTTCGAGAACTAGTTCGCAGTTTAGGGTGTTTTTCAGAAACTTCACATTCAAAGTATATAAGTCCAGAAGATAGACACATATAATTGTTGGCGTAGACATGCTGCGAGATTTCAAAATACTGATTGCTAATTTCCGATGATTCATATGGCAATTCTCGTTACAAGATGCAGATGAGTAAATGATGGGGTTTTGATAAATATAAAGATTTTTCGGAAAGTCAAAGATCAATGAAGTTGTTAATAAGTTTACTGCTAATGTGGCGAGATATGAAAGGTTCCCCGGTAATAATGATGAAGGGGTAATCATTATAATAAGGCTTATTCGATTAAACAATTGAAGTTGGTTTGCTGGAGCTGTGACAAAACCTTCTATTTTTAGAAGGGATTGAAAAGTTATTTTAGCTAGTAAATGCCAAAAGGTCTGACATGGATACATGTTAAATTATGACTTTGGTTTCAAGAGTTTTTCAGGTACGTAACTGTGGATAACATGTGGTTGGATCATCATCTCGATTGTTCATTATTTGAAGTGTCTTCAGGTATTTCGAAGGGCTTGAACACATATTATAATCGTTAATATACATACGATGTTCTAACACAGTTTTGAAGTTAAAGTATAGCTTTGAAATATGTAAGAATCTAAGAGTGATGATATCGGTTATAACTTGAATTGAATTCGGCGATTTCAAAATCAGAATATGTAATTAGATTTTTGAATGAGTATGGTTGTTTTGATTTCTATAAAAGAATATATATTGTTGTGAAAGTAGGGAGTATAATGGATGATTTGCTGAATCAGATTCGAAGAATGTAACATATTAATTGTGAATTTATATATCTCTCGGGTATTACCTACCCGTTAAAAAAAATGTCACAATTAATATTTTGTACAAAAGAATTTTATTACAGTCTTTATGGAAATATATGTGTATATTTCTTCAGATGTAATATAGATTTAATGAGTTAATATTAAATTAAACTCACTTGATTTATGGTTAAGGCTAGGATAGATAATTTCTAAACTTTAGAAATTACATAATCGTCATAGAATGTTTTCCCAATGAAGTTATGAATCAATACTTCATCGTTGTGGTATTCCTTAGTATCTACAGGGTGTATGACGTCGATGCTCATGGGACAGATTGTGAAGTTGAGGTTTGCGATGCGGTTGTTGTTGTTGGTGGTAATGGTACTGTTGATGTTGTTGATGGTGGTACTGGTTATGTTGCTGGTGCTGCTGCTGGTGTTGGTAACCTTTGCACCATATTCTTCAAAGCCACTACCCGAGCGCGAAGCTCGTTGACTTCTTCTATTACACCGGGGTGATTGTCAGTTCGGACGAGCGGATAAATAAGATCTAGAATTTGGTGTAGTATATAATCATGATGAGATACTCTGGAAATGAGAGAGAAAATGGTGTTTCGAACAGGTTCGCCGGTAAGTGCTTCAGGTTCATTGCCAAGAGGGCAATGTGGTGGATGAAAAGGATCGCCTTCTTCTTGTCTCCAATGATTAAGGAGGCTACAAACCCATCCCCAATTCATTCAGAATAGATGATGGCTGATTGGTTGATCCATTCCAGTCACATTGCTTTCGGAGCTTGAGTGGGATTCCATTTCAGAATCCGAGGAACTTGAACTGATGACGAATTCCATTTCATACGATTTGATAAAGGATTTTTCGATACGAAATGATTTTTCGGCTATCGGGTGATATTCTAACTACATAGAATATCCATATATATAGATCAAAAGATTTCATAGATTATGGAAGAATTTACGGAATATGTCAGGCAAAGTTTACGGTAATAGATACGATAAGATATGATTTAGCAGATACGCTAAGATATGAATTTTGTCTATACACTATTCATGCAATCAATGCAGCAAGATGTGTCGAGACTAAGAATGATAAGCAGGTAATTTCCTAAGGATGGTAAGTAGATGATTTTCGACTAAAAATGATAAACAAAACTTTTGACATGCAGACACGATCGAAGTCCAGACTCACTACTGCATCTTAACAACTATCAGTTAGATACACTAATGCAAGACCTGGTTCGCTAAGACCACCGCTCTGATACCAACTGAAAGGACCCGTTCATATACATTATAAACGATTCACAATAGTTGATTACATCGCGAGGTATTTGACCTCTATATGATACGTTTTACAAATATTGCATTCGTTTTTAAAAGATAAACTTTCTTTACATCAAAAATTGACGATATGCATACCATTTCATATTACATCCAACTATAATTGACTTAATATTAATCTTGATGAACTCAACGACTCGAATGCAACGTCTTTCAAAGTATGTCATGAATGACTCCAGGTAATATCCTTAAAATGAGCTAATGCACAGCGGAAGATTTCTTTAATACCTGAGAATAAACATGCTTTAAAGTGTCAACCAAAAGGTTGGTGAGTTCATTAGTTTATCATAATCAATCATTTCCGTAATAGTAATAGACCACAAGATTTCAGTTTCCATAAATATCCGTACACTCGCAAGTGTTTAAAAGTATTCTATAAGTTGTAGGCACCCGGTAACAAGCCTTAACATTCATGTTTTACCCTCTGAAGTACGCCAGATCAGGTGTGTTTAAAATAACCTCGAAGTACTAAAGCATCCCATAGTCAGGATGGGGTTTGTCAGGCCCAATAGATCTATCTTTAGGATTCGCGTCTACCGTACATAGACAAGTAGTTTAATGTTACCAAGCTAAGGGTATATTTCTGGTTTAAACCCACATAGAATTAGTTTTAGTACTTGTGCCTACTTCGTAAAACATTTATAAAACAGCGCATGTATTCTCAGCCCAAAAATATATGTTGCAAAAGCAATTAAAAAGGGAGTAATGAAACTCACAATACTGTATTTGGTAGCAATTATGTATATGACGGCACTGAACAAGTGCAGGGTTTGTCTCGGATTCACGAACGTATCAATATTGTGATTCAATATTGCTGGAAAGTACGTAGACGCAACAAAAATGATAAACGTTAGGTTGACCTCACGAGCAATACCCTCGATCAATACCCATAACCTCCATAGCTATAACCCATAATTTCCTTAGCTCTATCCCGTTTGAAAACTTATTTTGAAATCGTCCGAGTATAACTCCGTCGTAGTATTTTATGTATACTAATAATATCTTGAAATAATACAAAGAAAATATATATATGTAATTCGATTGAGAGAGTTTAGAGAAATATATTTTCAAGTTTCTATGAAATAATGAAACCTATTGAATTCTATTTATAATAGATTTTTGAATTATTAAAGTAAATTAGTAAAGTATGAATTATTAAAGTGAATTATTAAAGTATGAATTATTAAAGTAAATTATTAAAGTGAATTATTAAAGTATGAATTATTAAAGTGAATTATTAAAGTGAATTATTAAAGTATGAACTATTAAAGTGAATTATTAAAGTATGAATTATTAAAGTTAAAGTAAAATAAAAGTAAAGTAAAGGTAGAGTTAAAGTATAGTAAAAGCATAAAACTATATACGTATAATACGCGTATAAATATATATAATATTAATTTAAATCATTATATATATTTAATAAAATAGAATATAAATATCGTTATCTTTATCATACTGGTTAAGTAATGAGTTGTCAAAAGTGGTTCTAGATATTTATAAAAGATATATACGTTTTAATAATAAAGTTCTTTTTAAACTGAAAACGTTTTTTGTACTTTTGAAACTAAATCAAATAAATATGATAATTTTGTTTTCCAAAACTAAATATATTTAAGAATTATTTTGTTAAAAGGTTAAAATAATGGAAATCGTTATATCACAAAACATTTTAGAAAAGTAGAATTATATATATTCATAATAGGTTTCAAGTTTTTAAATTACAGTCTGTTGGTGAAGCATGGGATAAAGTCCAAAGGTTAAATAAACGTATGAAATCATCTTAATGAAAAATGTCGAGTTACTTAACTTGTCGATATCCAACATCTAAGTTATTTACACTCCACGTTCTTATTTTCATATTAAATAAAATGAAAGTTAACATAGTTATCTTATCAGGGTCACGAGGAAAATATTATAAAACATGCCTTGGAAATTAAACAGGAATTTCCACTAACCCTTGTCTAGTTCCCGTTAATTGACACATTTGTTCTTATTTATAATTTACTTTACCATTTTCTGAATGTTGTCAAAAAGAACAGATTTCTTAAATCACAGTGAACCTCATAACATAGGCCCGTAATCATATCATAATGTATCTGATAATTCAATCATTTGATATTATCTCTTAATTCTGTCGATAAATATATCGAAACAAATACGTTCATGTAAAGTATCATATATCTAATACTTTGTTAATGTTTTTTCAGTTAATATTATATATTATATATACATATCTATATACTCATAGTTGTTCGTGAATCGTCGAACACGGTCAAAGGGTAATTGATTACATGAATGTAGTTCCAAACTTTTTGAGATTCAACATTACAAATTCTGCTTATCGTGTCGGAAACATATAAAGGTTAAGTTTAAATTTGGTCGAAAATTTCCGGGTCGTCATAGTTGGTGATCGAGTTTTCTGGAATGGCATGATTTGTGAAGATTCGTAGCAATGGTCAAGAAATCCGACGGGCAGATCGCTTGGGGAATTTGAGGAATTATGCAGCTTAATTAAAACAGTGACTATTACCCCTAAAAAACGTGACTCGTGGCGATGGTCTTTGAGTAGGAGAGGAATTTTTGAAATAAAAAATGTCATGTTTGATGCATTAAACTCGAGGATTCTACTCGTAGGTCCAAACCCCCTTGAAACATTGAAGAATAACTTGATCTCAGGTAGAGGTGTTCGTGAGGAGGGCAAAAAAGAAAAGATTGAACGTCTTGTCGGAACTTGATAAACGTGTCATCGATCTCAACTCAATCCGATGTCCTATTTCTGAAGACTATATTGAGACGATAGAGCATTCACTTTTTTTTTTCTTTCTAAACAAGAATTTGATATTTGGTCTAAAGTGTTTGATTGGTGGGGGTTTAGAGGCTCAAAAAACTTAGGTATTGGTGAGACATTCGGTGAGATCTCGTCCGGTACAATGTCGGATTTAAGTGCGAAGATTTGGCAAGCGGTAAAGTGGACGTGTGGTTACTTTATTTGAAAAACCCGTAATGAAAAGATCTTCAATAAAAAGTGTTGGAACATTGTGGTAGCTTTAAACGAAATTCAAGTTACAAGCTATGAATGGATCACGAAAAGGTGCAAATCGAAGAATATAAATTGACATAGTTGGTTTGGTTAGATATTCCACGAGATTTTGTAAATGCTCAATTTTGGCTAGTCATGTTAGATTATTATCTTGGCATCCTAATTTGGTTAGTAAAATAGTCGAGTTTAATGTGGATGTTTACGTCGTTCGTGATTCAAAGGGTGTTAGATCATTATATGGAAGCCTCTCCTTTGTACAATTTTTGATAATCATTAATATATTAATATATTGCCTTTAAATAATAATAATAATAATAATAATAATAATAATAATAATAATAATAATAATAATAATAATAATAATAATAATAATAATAATATAATAATAATAATAATAATAAAGAAGAAGAAGGTGAAAACGAATGATCATGGTCGTCTTAATAATTTAAAAGGCTCTGTCTGAAAATATAAATGGAATCTTACACACGTTAAATTTTTTAATACTGATAAGAAAATACAATAATTATCAATACGAAAAATTTATGACAGTCGTAGCAAAATATTGTCCTCCAAATATAAATAAAGTATTATTTAAATAAACCTATACTTTTAACATTTTTAAAAAATTGACTATTCATACATATACATTTATAAAGTATAATAAATAAATATCTTAATTTTTTAATAGCTTGGAAAAAAAAAACTTAATGACCTCTTGAAAGTTCATGATGATATTATAACTAGTGAAATGACCCGTAAAACTACGGGTTTGTTTAAACGAAATAGTTTAACACCGAGAACAAACACTAACGCAACAAACATCACAATCCATTGGGATAACCAACCATGCGTCTTTGCCCACTTTGTCCGAAGCAAAACACCGAAATGTTGAACGTCCAGATGCAAATGATGGCGAGAAACCTACTGCAATACAATGAAACAAGATCTGGACTGAGATAATAGGACCCCATAGCACTCTAAAACGTCCGTTGCACCAAACACTTAAAAGATTAAAAAGGGTGCGGCGAACACCTAGTTTTTAAAGACAATAACTAGGTTACATGTGAAGTAAACAAAACATGTAAACTCGACGTATCTGAAACTATATGGTATTTCAATGAGAGATAGGATTGACACTAGAGAATGAACCATCTAGAATAGAGAGGATCACCAAAGCAATAAAGAACGAAAAAACGCGAAGAAGTAGCTGAGAAACAATAACGTTCATTTGATATATGAGAAACTATATATATTTCATTTAGATTTAGTTGTAAACTATAATATATTGTTTCTTGTTGTGGTAGATGCTCGTTCTTTTCATTAGTGTGTAGGCAGTTTAGTTTAGTTCTCGGTATAGTTAGGTGTGACTTTGTTTAGTCTTTTTTCTTTGTAGGCGGGTTTGGGCAGTTTTATTGCCCTTTTAGGCCTTCTTGACGTTTGTTCCGGTTGGATTTTCTTTAATTAAAGTTTTCTATGATTCGTTTCGCTAAATAGTTTAATTTTGTGATTGTGTTATAAATTAAACTCTTTCAATTTAGAGAAGTGGACCATTATTTGTTGTGGTCAACTGATTATTGTGCAATGCTTCTTTCTAACATACGCTTCTATCATTTGTTCATTTAATAACACGTGGTTTAAACGTACGCTTCTAGCATTTTTTCATTTAATAACACGTGATGTAACATCTAACATTACTAAAATCACAATTCACATTCACATTCACAATATATTTTAATTTGTTGAGTAAAATTGGAATAAAAATGTTTAGATAACGCATAATCGAGAAACCATATCAAGGCGATTACTATTATTGCATTTGTGTTATCTATTGGGCTAACAATTTGCACATTGACATATTGTTAATTAGTGGGTCAAATATTTTCCAAATAAAAACTTGTAAAAGGCCGATTTCTATTATTATTATTATTTTTTTTTTCAGAAAAAGCAATCACCGATTGTTTGTTATATATGTGCTAGGCTAATATTGCATTGAAATTTTGGACTAAACTGACCTATGCATGATGGGCTAGCTAACAATAAATGGTGTCCTCTATTCATGTTGCCCCGAGTCATTGTACGTCCATGTGACCCATGAAGAAGGCCGGCCCTAAACCCGTCCTTTGTAACACTTAAGAAACTATAAACAAACGTATAGTAATATTTAGTTTCCATATTGTCAAATCGTTCAGAAAGAGAGTGTGACTAGAGGGTGCGCATAATGTGAAATTCACCTGATTTTATGTCTCGCGCTCATGGGGTTTGATTACCCGATGTATAACCTCTATGGAGAGCCAATGTACTCGTTCATAAGGGGGTTTCTTTGCTAATAAAAATATATATTGCAGAAAGATAAATTTACAAGAATTTAGCTTCAACAGCATTGTTTACAATAAAAGTTGCATTAAATCCGACACATATATATTTCGGTCACAACTAGCTAGCTTTTTGCTGACTGGTTAAGCCATTGGGCGATGTAGCCTATAACTATCGAGACGAATGAGGAAAAGAATCGGAATTTGCAGGATGTATCTTCTTGAACAAGTTAGTAGGGAAGCATCCGATCTTCGAAGAGGTCACGTGATCATGGTTGTGTTGTTCGGTTGCATGATCACATGTCTTGGAAACTGCTGGTGTGTTCATCTTCTTGTGATAGATTCTAGTCGTGATGTAAGCATCAGCAAGTGAAGAACCACCCATTGACATGTTTAATTAGCGACGGTATGATTGATTATGTTTGGATTATGAAATTCGAATGGGTATTTATAATAAAAATACGTAAAAATCGTTGTCTTTGTGACCACGTTATTGGTGACGTTTTTTCAATTGGACCACACATAGTGACGCCATTGTACACGTTTTGTTACAAAACTAAATTTAGTCTAAAGATTGGGTGCATTATTTTGGCTTGGTGGACAAGGGGATTAGTTTTGTTTTATAGCTCATCTTTATCTTTATCTTATCATGCACATTATGGGACTTCAGTTATGCTGAGGATAATTTGGATATTGGATATTTTGTTAGTCGCATCCTTGTAAGTGTGTTTTGACCATTTGTTAATTGCTACCCCCTTAAGAATTGCTCAAATTGATAATTTATACCCTAACTAATATTACAGTTATTTAATGGAAATAACTGTAATAATAAGACGTATATAATTAGGGTTTGTGGTCTATTCATTTATTATGTCTTACGTATTTTCTCTCATCAAGAACACCATTATTAGAGAGAAAAATCATTCCATCGGATTGTTGACATAACTACAATAATTGATTACTCTAATCTATGACTTCATCATCAAATCTTAATTCGATTCTTCCATTAAGTAAATATTCTTTAATGTTTATATTTTATGTGATTACATGTTTGATTGATTATGTATAATGATAAATTAATCAACAAGTGGTATCAAGAGCGATTAATAATATGTAATCCGTATATGGAATCGTATACTTCCATCAATTGTTTGTATAATACGGAGTGAATAAAATAATGAGTTTGCCATTGACTTATTTGGCGGCGAATAAGTTGATCCGAGAGATACTATTATCATTATAATTATTATTTAAATTTTTTAATTGTTATGAATTGGGAATGGGTTGAAATAATTGGTTTACATTTAATTGTTTTTGTTTAGAATTATGCTTTTCCTCTCTAGTCAAACAATCTGAGAATTGGAGAGAAAATGAGAATTGGAGAGAAAAGTACTCACTCCGACCCAAATTAAGTGTTTCGTAAGGATTTTTGTTGGATTTAAGATAAGTGTGATTAATGTTAGATTTGTTCTTATGTTAAAGGTAAGTTTAACTGAATTTATTTTTGAAATTTTTGACCACACACATGCCCATACAAATTTTATTTACCAAACCCATGTACTTATAAACTTATTTCCCTGACTCATATATTTTATTTATCTTTAATTATTAAATTAAAAAATAGAAGAAAAAAACATGATAAAATATATACTGATATCGTAACAGTACAAAACCCTAATACCTACTTTGCAATCAAGCGCCCAATACGTTTACCCACGTACAACTCTAGTAACCGTTCTTCTTTATTTATTTTTCACGATCCACATCGTTCGTCGTCAATCGGTACGTTCACGATAAATCAATCTATAAGCAATAAATTATATGGATCGATATATAAGCCATGATATAAAAATTGTTCAATTAAGTAATCAGGATAGAGTTACAGTACGTTTTGTTGTGAGTTATGGCACTATATAATTAAATAATCACGATAGGTAGACCAAGTTTTGTGAGTTATGGTATACAAAGCATTTTTAAGTTCCTGTTATACTTTGCCATGTTGATGTCATGAACAAATAAATGAAAATCACCATGATAATCTATAAGTTATTAATGATATCGCAACCCGCAGGCGCACCGCGAATGTATGCGGACAATCACTATTGTGCGTATGCGTGTTCTTGTGTGCGGTATGCGGCGTGCGAATGCCTTTGTTCCCGGTACGGCGGTTGCTTAGCTGTCAAGTAAATATCTTTTTCATAATTATATCCGTGATTCGGGGGAGTCAGTTATGGATGAGATTATCATGATCTGGGACGGTTCTAGAATTAGGGTTTGCCTATAAATACAAACCCTAATCATCGTTTACCGAACACAGCACATTACGTAACCATCGCATACGATACACATTACGTAAAACAGCATCATTCAGCATCTTTTCAAGGTTAACAGGTTAGTCTTTTGTAAGTTAGTACCTACGACCTTATTTGGGGCCTCTTGATCGACGACCGTTATCGGAGGTGGACTTAATCACTTGGCCACCCCGCCGACATCATCATGTCGGCCAGGGTTATTCACGGTAGCCGGACCGGAGAGCCACGTTCTAAGATCCTTAAACCCCTCTTTACGTATTGAGCAGGCATATTTAACCCCACGGCTAAAATATGCATGATCAAGTGGTGCTTTCATTGAGAGTCGAATTAATTCAAGACTGTTTAATTGCTTTTTCTTTTAAGGTTTTGAATTGTATGACTCGTTATTTACAAAATTTTTGAATTTTTTTCTTTAACAGTATCATGACTTCCGAGGAATCATCGGAACATACCCAAACAGATGTTCAGAACGCACCGTCTGGTAGTCAACATACACCGGTTATGACTACGGGGGCCGCTACTCAGGCGGGATACACGATATACCCTCCACCTATATCCGGCGAACCCTTTCAGAGGTACAAGCCGATATATTCAGACGGGGTCACACCGCCAAGAGCAAACTCACCAGTCACAACCACGCGGCTGGACTTTTCGTCAGTGGATCCAAGGGTCATCTTTGCAGGCACTGGCGGTGGAACAACGGGGCCGCATGTAGTTTGCTGCGGCCAGGTACCTATTTACAGTACCACTGTTTCAATACCTCTGCATACGCAGAGCATTCAGCAGAATTCGTCACTTACACCATTGCAACCTTGGCAACCACCGCGCCCAGTTTCACAATTTTTAACTCCTGCGGATGCGCAGACGCTACTTAATAGTTGGGGATTTGGGGTCATCCCAGATGCGAACTCTCATTGGGCGCCGATAACAGCGCAGCAGCAAAGCACAGCGCATACAGTTGGGCTTTTAAGTGTGTATCCTCAAGTTTCGCAGATATCTGCGCCACAGGTTTCGCTTCCTTTACAGCCACCTGTGTACTCTGCGTCTTCAAGTTATCCCTCTTTTCCAACGCAGCAGCCTTGGTTATATCCGCAGACGCATGGTCAACCTTGGCAAAATGTTCAAGGGCAGGCAAATCTTGCAAGTCAATTCATGCAGGCCGCACCTCCTGATATGGTTCACTTATTTTCACAACCTGACTTTGTTCAGGACATGATGAAGCGTTTCTTTGCAAATTTGAAAGGGGATCCTGTTAAACCACCCTTCGAGCTACCGACTACCTTTGACAAGTTTCCTCCGCATATATCCGCATACCCGTTTCCATCAGCACCAAAGATACCTAGCACGTTGGGTACTTACAATGGCCTGACCGATCCAGATGATTTTTTACAGCGCTTCGAAGGCGCAATGCGCACTCAAGGCTGGGTGGATCCGGTTGCGTGTCAAATATTTCCTATGACACTACAGGGTATTGCTCGTGAGTGGTTTAATAAGTTGCCGGCGGGTAGTATTGCCGGGTTTATGGATCTGCAGACAAAGTTTTTACTGCAATATCAGAATCAGAGACCACGCAAGCGCACTCACATTGAATGCCATGACATCGTGCAGAAGCCCAAGGAATCTTTGGGCGAATTTCTCACAAGGTATACTAATGAGTGCCTGCGTATACCAGATCTCAAACCAGAGCAACAGATTTCCGAACTCATACATGGTATAAACTCAGAACGTCATCCAACACTGGTAAGGCGTCTGCGCCATACAGTCTCAACAACTTATGCTGAGGCGCTTAATGAATGCCACGACTATATGCGGAGTGGCAAAGATAATGACATTCCAACAGCTAGCTCACGCAACGAGAGAAAGGACGATGATGATCGTTCGCGCGATCAAAGTCGTGGTAACAACTCTCGTGGAAGGTATCCTAGCGGTGGTCCCATCAGGAATGATAAAGGGAAATCAAGTGGCAATTATCGAAACAATAATCAGCGCGGCATCAATAATCAGAACTATGCGCTACTCAAAAGTTTGTCCAAAACGCCCAAGGAAATTTTGGCAACGGAGCCAGTATGCGCGACCTTCGCGGTTCCAACTCCGCTTACAGAATTTGGCAAGCGGGACAAAATAAAGTATTGTGAATTTCATGACGATTATGGTCATGACACCCATCGGTGTAAAAACTTGATGGAACGGGTTCTGGAAGCGCTTCGCGCGGGAAAATTGGATCATCTAAAACCACCTAAAAAGGACAAGGGAAAGACCACGGAAGAGGCTTCGAAGTCTAAGACTTTCGCGTGGCAGAAAGTTGACAAAGCGAAAAATGCCGACTTAACCATTAACATGGTTGACGCAGAGAAAATCAGCCAGCGGAGAAAGTACAACGATCACCAGGATTGGGAGCTTCTCCCAATCACTTTCCCTCCTGTAATGTCAATTGATTCTATTAATGAGCCCATTATCATCAAGTGTCGCATCCCTGATAGCGGAATCCAGGTTAAGCGCATGCATGTTGACACTGGCAGCGGTGTCGATATTATGTATGAGCATTGTTATCGTTTCCTTCCGGCAGAAGTCAAAGCGCAGTTACGCCAGCCTGATATTACGCTATCAGGGTTTTCTGGAGAAAACTCGTGGCCGCTAGGACGAATAGAGTTAATGATAGAGCTTGCGGATGACAGGAACCCGCAGATGATCAGGCGTGAATTGGTCGATTTTTATGTGGTTCGTTCAACTTCACGATATAACGCACTGCTAGGGAGAAACTTCATACGGCGTTTTAACATTATCCCATCAGTAGTGCATGGTTTGATTAAGTTTCCCACACTAGGAGGCGTTGCCACAGTTGCGTCACATCAAGCAACCGAGTTGTGTGGCTCAGTTGCGCCTATAAGCACTCCTAGCGTGGGAGAACAACTGGCAAATTGTGCAGTCATAGCAAATCGCTTGCATCTGGATAAGCAAATTAAAATCGGCACAGGCTTGTCAGCCGAAACAAAGGCCAAATTGCATGGAATTTTGTCCGCAAACGCAGATGTTTTCGCGTGGCGAGAGTCAGACATGACTGGGGTTCCGCGTGATATTGCGGAACATAAGTTAAATGTTAATCCATCATTGACACCCGTTAGGCAAAAGAAGCGGCATATGGCTCTAGACCGCAGTGATTGGTTGTGCACAGAGGTGGACAACCTTGTCAAAGCAAGCATTCTGCGGGAAGTGCGTTATCAGACATGGGTTGCAAATCCTGTATTGGTAAAAAAGGCTGACGGTAACTGGCGAATGTGCGTTGATTTCAAGGACATTAATAAGGCATGTCCTAAGGACAATTACCCTCTCCCGGAGATAGACTGGAAGGTAGAATCACTATCGGGATTTAGGTACAAGTGTTTTCTGGACGCATACAAAGGTTATCACCAAATCTTAATGGCTGCGGAAGATGAGGACAAGACTGCTTTTCATACGCCGCAGGGTATTTATTGTTACACGAAGATGCCTTTCGGTTTAAAGAATGCGGGCGCGACCTATCAGCTTGTAATTGACGCAGCATTCAAGCACCAAATCGGTAGAAATCTTGAAGCGTACGTCGACGACTTGGTAATTAAAAGTAACACCGAAGAAGACATGCTCACGGACATCCTGGAAACATTTGCATCTCTGCGCAGGATTAACATGAAGCTTAACCCGCTTAAATGTAGTTTTGGGGAAGAGGAAGGCAAGTTTTTAGGTCATGTGGTGACAGCGCGGGGTATCAAGGCCAATCCCAAAAAGATTGAAGCCATTGATAATTTGCCATCTCCAAAGATAAAGAAAGATGTGCAGAGTCTAACGGGGAAGCTTGCGGCTATCACACGGTTTCTGTCGAAAGTCGCAGAACGACAGTTACCATTCTTCAGTACTTTGAAAAATTGTTTGAGGAAAAAAGACTTTGTATGGACTCAGGAGGCAGAATCAGCCTTTCAGGAGATGAAAAAGGTGCTTGCAGAATTACCAACACTTACTGCGCCAGTATCAGGGGAAACGCTAACGCTGTACCTCGCGGCATCGAAGGAAGCTGTCAGCTCAGTCCTCATCGCGGATCGCGGAAAGGTAATACGTTAATTTACATAATTTATTTATATCGCAGAAACTTAATGACTGAGGTTTTTCTCAGACGCAAATGCCGGTCTACTTCGTAAGCAAGACGCTGACATCAAGCGAAGTAAACTACTCACCGATAGAAAAGCTTGTATATGCGCTGGTCCATACGGCGCGGCGTTTGCGCCTGTATTTTCAAGCACATCCAATCGTGGTCCTAACTGATCAACCAATCAAACAGGTTGGTAAACGCCTACTTTGCGGCAATGACCAGGGTAACCGCATTGACTAACGCAATAATTTTTCTTTCAGGTGTTATACAAGCCTGAGATTTCTGGCCGAATGGCTAAGTGGGCCGTTGAATTAGGTGAGCATGAAATAAATTTTTCTTCGCGCAGTGCGGTTAAGGGTCAAATACTTGCTGATTACCTAGCAGAATTACCTGCGGATGTCGAGGCATCAGCAGAACATCGGGATCCACCTGCACCAACTATGTCACCATGGGAATTGTACACCGATGGAGCGTGCAGCGCATCTGGTGCAGGTGCGGGTGTAAGTTTAACAGGCCCGGATGGCGAAGAGCATACATACGCACTGCGGTTTAATTTTGCTGTTACAAACAACGAAGCAGAGTATGAGGCTCTGTTAGCGGGTATGCGCATTGCGCATAAGTTAAACGTTAAAATTTTGCACGCTTATGTGGATTCAAAGCTAGTATGCAGTCAAGTCAGCGGAGATTTCGAAGCGCATGACATAGCCATGCAGCAATATCTATCGCTTGTTCACAACCTCGCTGATCAGTTTGAAGCTTTTCAAATCTCCCACGTAATGCGTGGGCAAAATAAGAAGGCGGATGCGCTAAGAAAACTGGCTGCCTTGGCTTTTGATCATATGGGAAAGAAAGTTCTAATAGAAGAACTCAATGCGAAATCCATTGTTATGATGCCTTTAGTGGCACCAGTTGAGGAATCAAGCTCAACATGGATGACGCCCATTGTGGCTTTTCTGCGGGATGGCACTTCTCCTGCAGATTCCGCTGACGCAAAGAAAGTCCGCGTTAAGGTACCGCTGTATGCCCTTGAGGGTAACGTCCTATATCGAAAGAATTATTTGGGACCGCACTTAAGGTGCATTGGCCCGAAAGAGGCAGAGGAAGTTGTACGCGAGGTGCATGAAGGTGCATGCGCACTCCATTCGGGGCACAGGTCCATTGTGTCAAAAATAATGCGGCTAGGATATTATTGGCCCACCATGTACGCAGATACTGCGCGCATAGTTAAGCAATGTGAATCATGCCAAATACATGCACCTATTAGCAGAGCACCTGCACATCCAATGATACCAGTCTCCTCACCGTGGCCATTCTGCAAATGGGCAATCGACATAGTCGGACCATTCCCAAAAGGCCGAGGTAATTTTATCATTTATTTTCTAAACATGCTACTCACATCAGTATCTTACGCACATTCTGCGCACGCAGGAAACATCAAATTCTTGATTGTTGCAATCGACTATTTCACAAAGTGGGTCGAAGCGAGACCGCTGGCAGCAATCTCAGGAAAAAGGGTGCGAAATTTTGTATGGGAAGACATCGTCTGTTGATTTGGTATACCAAACGAAATTGTTAGTTATAACGGTACGCAGTTCGCGGGTGACCCTTTTCGCAGCTGGTGCGCAGTGCTTAATATTAAGCAAAGTTTTACATCCGTTGTGCATCCGCAGGCGAATGGCCAGTGCGAAGTGACCAACCGGGATATAGTAGCTGGAATCAAAGCTAGGTTGGGTCATGGTCGCGTTGGTTGGGTGGATGAACTACCGAAGGTTTTATGGGCGCATAGAACAACACCCAAAGCAAGCACTGGTGAGACCTCGTTCAGTTTGGTCTATGGATCAGAAGCTGTTGTACCCGCAGAAATTGGGGTACCAACGTTCCGCATACAAAATTTTGATGAACAAAATAACTCTGAAGCTTTGCGGGAAAATCTTAATTTGCTGGAAGAGCGCAGACTTTCTGCGGCTGTCAACGAAGCAAATAACAAGCAAAAAATTGCAAAGTACTATAATCAGCATGTGCGTTCGCGCTCTTACAAGTGCGGTGACTTAGTTTGGCGTCAGAACGATGCAAGTCATGCGGAGGATACCGGGAAACTGGGCCCCCGTTGGGAAGGTCCATACAGGGTAGCGAAGGCAAACAATACCGGGGCATACCATCTCGAGACACTAGATGGAAAACCTGTGAAACGCACTTGGCATGCTACGTTATTGAAAAAATGTTATATGTAGCTAGGTGGACCTGATCACTCCAGTTTATTGTAGCACATTATTTTTTCTATGTATTTTCCGTCCGTTTGGATGTGTCGCGGTTGTAATTGTGATTAATGCCAATTAAATATTTACTCGCGCATACTTTTGTTGTTTAAATCTTTTTTGTATGCGGTTCCTGCCTACTTAAGGGGTGTCCTCTAGCCCCCGTGCGGCAGAAGCCTGTTTGGTTACAAGGCTAGACGCTAACGGCAGGCAAAGGGAATTGGTTTTCCCCTAGCCAAGCGCCACGCAGACTAGATGGCTGCAAAGTCGACTTAAAAAATTACAAGCATTGGTTTGCTTGTGCGTAATTACTCTCGCATTGGTTTGCTTGAGGAACTCAAAGCATAAAAATATTGGTTTGTTTTTAGTTGCGTTGCTTACCATACAGCTATAGTGCACCTCTAGTACATGACAAAGCGATAACGCAGTAGCTTTAGAGTCTAAATTATTAAAGGGTAATTGTTAAAGTATTGGTTTATTTTACGCAGTAATACCCGCATACGCATGAGTTTTGGTTAACTATGCGCATGGGCATGCGGTTCACCTTTTGTTTTGATTCGCGATATATAAACAAATAAACACACTACGCATGCATATCAGGAATATATATACATCAAATTCAGTTGTTACATAAGAGGTAATTGTTTGTAACGCCTGCCCAACACGGGACTTAGGGCTGCAAAAATAAAAATACCTGCCTAAGCATAGGACTTACGGCGCAATCCAACACAAACTAATAATCCTCCTTTAAGAACCCATCGATCGACATGTTCGGGTCCGCAACGAATGCGTTGATTAGGGGGATAGGGATGGACTTGATGGCTTCTTCCGCCTCCATTAACGCTGCAGCCGTTCCCTCTTTTAGCTTCTTTTGAACGATGTCGGGGAACGGCGGTGTTAGACCGCAAGCTTGGATTACCTCCTGCACAGCCTTGTTGATTTCATGGTCCCTGACCGCATCAACGTAGGCATTGAACTTGTCGGACACCGGCTCTGAGTCCATCACCTTTTGCGCAATGGTAGGAAGTGCGGTGCGCAGCTTCGCTAGATCCGCCTCTGCCAGCTCGCGGTTGGTTACCGCGTCATCCCTTTCCCTCGTCACTTTCTCAAGCTCCGACCGCAAACGTTCTGCATCCCCCTTCGCCTGCTCAACCGCACCAACCAGCTCACGGCTCTTTTTTCTTTCCTCAATCAGCGCGGCTTTGGTTTCATTCGCGGTCGACTCAACCGCCTTACGCGCCTCCTCAGCAGCATCCCTATCCTTCTTGACCTGATCTACACCCGCCTGCAGTAGTCCTAGCTCTACCTCTTTGCGCAAAGCTAGCTGGTATATGCTGGAAGAGCGGCGGGCCTGATCCGCAAACATGCCGAAAAATACGAGGCCGTTTTGAATGAAGGCATTGTGCGCCTGGTTAAACGGTAGAGCGGCCAGTTGCTCGCGGAATTCGTCCGGAAAGATTTGCTGCAGGAACGCAGACTGCTCTGCGGCATTTTCCGCGGAAGACTGTGTGAGTTGGCTGAGGTTGGCAACGCGGAAGCTAACTTGCGGAGGAGTTGGTGTGGAATCGGAATCCACGTGTATTGTCTTATCCTTTGATGTGGCGGTAGCTTGGAGATCTGGGTTGACCCGCGGGGTGGACGGCTGCGTCTCCTCCACATGCTCTGCATATCAGTAAATAGTTATAACGTGAACTTTAGTATGCGGTAAAGGCGCAAGGAATGGACGCTTACCAGTAATGGGGGGAAGTAGTTCTGCGGAGCGTGGCTCGATTGGAACAAAGTTATCGTTCCGCATGTCCTCCCTTTGTTTGGGAGTCATCTTCTTCTTTTTCTGCTGAGCCGCAGAGGTCTCAGCTGCTTTGCGTTTGTTGCCAGATGCCGCCGGCGATTGCTCCGCGTTTTCGCTAGCTTTCTCCTGCTCTAGCTGTACGTTCACATCTTGCTTGCGGAAGGAGATTCCCGCAATCTCTTCCGCAGTCAGCACCTTCTTCATCCTCATTTCTGCAAAGATACGCGCATGCGTTAGATAATATACATACAAAAACAGTTTAGTACGCGATTATACTATTCCTACCCTTTCCATCCGGTCCGACTATGGCTGGGCGCACATCCTCCCATGGCCAGTGTGCGGATATCTTCCCTAGCCGCAGCATTACGTTCCCATATGATCGATGCACTAGCTGTGCGTTTGCACACTCCGCTAATAGTTTCCTTTCATCCTTATCCAGGGCGGGGGTCTTGTTTACATCCTTCTCCACCTTCTGGAACCATATCAGCGTTTACGGGAAGTTTGCACTCACCACAGTTTGGTCGACGAAAAAGAATGTCTCTTTCCAATTCCCCGCATTCGATTTTGGGGTCTTGGTGAAGTTTTGACGAGCGAAGAAGGTGAACCACGATTTGTGGTGGTGGGCTAGTCGGTATAAATGGCAAAACACCTTCACCAGGGGCACTTTCTTGAGTGCAACGCACCACATCTCGAACAAGACTATTTTTCCTATAGCGTAAGGGTGCAACTGACCTAATCCGACCTTAAAGTGATCTAGCACGCCTAGGAAGAAATCAGTGGGAGGAACCCTAAAGTTGCCATGCTTAAAAGCATGTTCGTAAATAGCCACCTTTTTCTCCGGTGGCTCGTGGGCTCGCTGATTGGACAAAGGGGGCACCGGATTGTACTTGGCTAAGGGAGGATACTGTTTCACTAAGTAATCTATGTGCTTCTGCTCTATAACAGACTCTACGCTATCTACATATGTCTCGTTAGCTTTAGTCATTTTCTAGGAGTAATCGGATGAATACTAACCTTTAAATGGTGGCCGGAATGTTCGATTTTTGATCGGAATTCAAATTGGCAGCGTAACGAGGAAGCTTGAAGCAGGAAAGTGGAAATGAGCTGCAAAATGGGGTATTTATAGGGCAGATTGGATGGAGTGGTGTGATCGTGGCTGTACACGTGTTACGCAATCGACGGCCAGCACTTTATCTATGCGCGTGGATGCCAGTTGGGTATGATTACATGTACGCGCGTGGTTGGCACGCGCCTGACACACTGCCACTTTATGTCATGTCCGCCGAATGGGCTTCTGCGATTGTGACAGGCATTTAATGGCATCGAGGCGCACGCGGAATATTAAATGCTAGCCGTTTTCTTGTTTTTTCTTTCGCTTAATAGTTTGATATCATACGCCTCGCGCCATATAACATCAAACTGGGGGGACATAATGATACCGCAACCCGCAGGCGCACCGCGAATGTATGCGGACAATCACTATTGTGCGTATGCGTGTTCTTGTGTGCGGTATGCGGCGTGCGAATGCCTTTGTTCCCGGTACGGCGGTTGCTTAGCTGTCAAGTAAATATCTTTTCCATAATTATATCCGTGATTCGGGGGAGTCAGTTATGGATGAGATTATCATGATCTGGGACGGTTCTAGAATTAGGGTTTGCCTATAAATACAAACCCTAATCATCGTTTACCGAACACAGCACATTACGTAACCATCGCATACGATACACATTACGTAAAACAGCATCATTCAGCATCTTTTCAAGGTTAACAGGTTAGTCTTTTGTAAGCTAGTACCTACGACCTTATTTGGGGCCTCTTGATCGACGACCGTTATCGGAGGTGGACTTAATCACTTGGCCACCCCGCCGACATCATCATGTCGGCCAGGGTTATTCACGGTAGCCGGACCGGAGAGCCACGTTCTAAGATCCTTAAACCCTTCTTTACGTATTGAGCAGACATATTTAACCCCACGGCTAAAATATGCATGATCAGTTATAAGTACTAATTTTTGGATGGTTGTTGATCTCTGTTTTTATTTGTAGGTTTGGAGTTATGGCACCAAAACTTCTTACGTTACTATGTTATTTAGGAGGCAAGATTTGTGATGGACCAGAAGGCATCATGTATAATAAGTCTTCAAGTATAGCCATAAAGGTGCAACGGGAAATATCATTCGATCATTTGATCGGTCATATTCATCGTGTCATATCTATAGATAGGCAAAAACACCACATAAAAATAACTTGTAGATATCCATTAGGTGTTGAAAAAGTTGTTAAATACATCCCTCTTTCAATCAAGGACGATGATGACGTTCGTATCATGTTTGATGTGCTTAGTACTGCTAAGGAATTAAGTAGATTGGATCTTTGCTTAGAGGTTGAAGACAATATAAATTTATAATTTGTAGAATGGTACAACATAAGTTGTAGAATGGTACAATATTTTATAAATTTATAAATGTCAGTTAAAATAAATTTTGTTTTTCATGTTTTTGAAGTAAAATAAATAAATAAACCGATATATATAAAGTGTGTGAAAGCGTAAAATATATCCAATACATTGAAAGAATAAATGTTATCGTAAATAGGCTAAAGAGATAGTGTGGTAAAAAAGATTGGTAAAATGGTTAAAAGTTAAATTAAAATACATAATATATTAGTTTGGGAAATATATTTTAATATACATGTGTTTGGTAAATAAGTTCTGTATTGGCATGAGTCTAGTTAGAAACTCTTTATTTTTGATATGAGTGAAAGAGAGTAATAAATGAGGGTAACTTAGAGAGTTTAATGAGATTTAGAAATTATTTTTTGTAAGTGGACAATTATTTTAGAAGAAATATAAATAGTAAAGTATACACATATTTTGAGATGGAGAAAGTAATTAATTTGTTTCAGTCATTCACTGATTCACATGCAAAATATCTATGACTATAACTCATGTACACATGTATGGCCATGTAATTTGTATGGCATTACTAGTATGGCATTAATAGTATGTATCGCATTACTAGTAACCCATACAAAATATGTATTGTTTTTCCTCGCTAGTGTTTTACTAGTAGGGTTTTTTTAATAAAATTTTCCAATTTTGCTGGTAAAAAAAAAAATTTGTATGGCATTAATTTAACTTGTATGACATGAATTCACAAAATTAATATACAACCATCATGGACAGATTATGAATGACTTCACTCCACATCTAGAAACTACTTCTATTAATCATATAGGGTATCTGGGTTTCAGTGGTTCAGAGTATGCTATGTGGTCGGGGCTTTGTCTGAGCTTCCACATCATAAACGAATTTTTTGTTGGTTGATTTGTATAGGATAGAGTTATTCTTCTAGTATACAATGTTGTTTTATAAGATACAAATATGATGTTGAAATTCAGTTCAATGAGGTTTGATATAGAGAAATTTGATGGGAGAATTAATTTTGGCTTGTGGTAAGTTCAAGTCATGGATGTATTGATTCAACCTGGGCTACACAAGGCTTTGTAGGGTAAATTGACATTTCTGTCAGACGGTGATTCTAGCGGAACAAGTAAGTTCCATTAAGAAGAATTGGATGATATGGATTTGAGGGATGCAAGTGTGATTCGTTAGTATCTTGCAAAGAACGTGCTTGCAAATGTGGACGGGTTAACAACGGCTAAGGAGTTTTGGGATAAATTGGAGCAGTTGTACAAGGTCAAGAACATCTCAAATCGGTTGTGTCTTAAGGAACAAATCCATATTTTGCGTATGGATGGCAGTTCAAAGATTTCAGATCATCTGAGTATTCTTAATGGCATGGTTTCGGAACTGGAGGCTAATGGAGTTAAAGTGGATGATGAAGATAAAGCTTTGAGGTTGATATTATCTTTGGCATCGTCCTATGTGATGACCCGGATTTTTCTGACTACTTGATTATACTACTAACATGATTTAATAATTTCGACTTGATAAACAATGAATATTGATATATCTTGAACCTCCGAATAGAGTTTTATACATACATTTGGCCACCCTTTTATTCCTACAATTCTCGAACGTCATAACTTGTATTAATTATATGTGTGTGTGTGTGTGTGTATATATATATATATATATATTTAATTTAAAAATATGATAATTAAATATCTCATTAAGTATATTAACAAGGTATTATATATACATTTTCATACTACTAATTTAGAGAGTTTTCGAACAATATATATGTTACTATTTAAACGACGTAATTAACTTATGTTAAAATGTATTTACATACAATGTATTATGAGTATAAATACAACCTTAAAAGTATTAAATACACTTAATAATATACAAAAACATATAAAGGATAGCTATACTCGTATTTCCGTTCATTTTTCTCCAGAATCCTACTCATATTCATACAGTATATATATACACGTATTATACGAAGCTTCTAGAAGTATTTACTATTAATATATACTAATAAAAATCTGTATTAGTGGAGTATTATGTCATGCATGACATCATCAATCTTATTATGTCATGCATGACATCATCAATTTAACTTATACTAGATATTAGTCAAAAAAAGACAACATAAAGTATTTACTATTCGTATATACCAATAGTAACTTGCATGATTGATGTATTATGTCATGCATGACATCATCAATCTTATTATGTCATGCATGACCTCATGGTATTTAACTTATCCTAGATTTTTGTCATAAAACAACAAATTACAAGTAGTATATAAAGGCCTTACATGGTATATTTTTACACACATTTACATCCATTCTACTTTCAATTCTCTTCCAAGTATTCTCTTATTCTTTCTCTCTAAAAACACTCTCTAATATCTTCTCTTCAAGTTCTAATAGAACTTCATCATCCACAACAAAAACTAGTTACAAAAACAATCTATAATCATCATATAAGAAGCGATCAAGAACACTTACTTTAATTCAAGTTTTGCTTCCAAGTTTGGTTATCTTTAAGCACCCTTTCAAGGAGTCTTTCAAGCTCTAGAAATCCTCTTCATATTCAACTACTTCCTTTTCCTAAATTAAGGTATTAGCCTTACCAAAACTCTTGTTCAATCCATATAATTATAGCTATCTATATAAGAGTTTATAAACTATAACATAGTTTAGTTAATTCTAAACTTGTTCGCAAACAAAGTTAATCCTTCTAACTTGACTTTTAAAAGCAACTTAATACATGTTCTATATCTATATGATATGCTAACTTAATGAATTAAAACTTGGAAACACGAAGAACACCGTAAAACCGGACATACGCCGTCGTTGTAAAACCGGGGGCTATTTTGGGTTAGATAATTAAAAACTATGATAATCTTTGATTTAAAAGTTGTTATTCTGGGAAAATGATATTTTATATGAACATGAAACTATATCCAAAAATCATGGTTAAACTCAAAGTAGAAGTTTGTTTTTCAAAATGGTCATCAAGATGTCGTTCTTTCAACGGAAATGACTACCTCTTTCAATTATGGACTTGTAACCTGTAACTCTGACTATAAACCATTACTTTTTCAGTTTAGTTCTAAAAATTATAGTTCGTTACAAAACCATAGCACTTTGATTCACTCAAAATGGATTTGTAATAAAGAAGTTATGGGCAAAACAATATTGGTTAAAAATGACTAAAATGATTACGAGATTAATTCATTAAAATCTATACTAACCATATCCTAGCTAACTTTTCTTGTATTATACATGTACTCTAACATGTCATGGTTACACAATATGTCGGATAAATCAAAAGACACCACATACACAATACGTGTAACTACAATAGCGGTATCGTGGGTCATGATTGAGTCTTATACAATACGTGTATATTATGTCTTGATTATTTCAAGGTGGTGTATCGATCTATATATTTACTACTAACTGTGGACTACTAACTGTGGACTACTAATTGTGGACTACTAACGTTGGACTGCTAATTTGACAACTTAAACAATCACACGTGATTGAAATTATAAACTTAAACAATCACACGTGATTGAAAATATGAACTTAAACAATCATATGTGATTAAAGATATGATATGAATATAGTTGTATTACATTTTGATATATATATATTTGTTACAGGTTCGTGAATCCAAGGACGACGACCATATTTTTAATAAGTTGAAAACTTATTATTTATATACTTTTACTACTGTGAGTATATAGTCCCAGTTTTAAACTCTAAAATATTTTGGGATGAGAATACATTCATTTTATATTTTATGCTATGGACACAAGTACTTAAAATATATTCTACGTTGAGTTGTACCACCTTGCATATCTTCCCTAATAGCTTGGTAACTAACATTTATATGTTGTAAGAACATGTAAGCGCGAATCCTATTGATAGATCTATCAGGTTTGACAACCCCAACTGGGCTAGTCGCTCTAGTATCGTAAACGGTTGCATAGTACTTCGTTTTACTACACTTGGTACAGTGTAGGGAGATTTCATAATAAAGGGAATATGCTACATTAATGGTTAAGTATGGTTACCGAAGCGCTCAACAACTTATAGAATATCTTTATTGAAACGTTTGTAACTATGAAATCATGTGGTCTATATTTATATCGATGCTAGCTTTAAACCTATATATCTCACCAACCTTTGTGTTGACTGTTTAAGCATGTTTATTCTCAGGTCCTTAAGAAAGTCTTCCGCTGTTGCATTATCTGAGCAAGCTGTGCATGGAGTCTCATACTTTTATTTAAATAAAATGTTGCATTCAATAAAACCTTTGTCTTGTATTATAATCGCCCAATTATTTAAAACATGCATTATGTATAATAATGGTGTGCTATTATTATTAAAAGTATCGTTAGTATTAAAACTATCATTTTAACAAAAATTATCATTTTAATAGAAATGTCATTGTTACTATAAAATATCATTATTATTATCATTTTAAATAGAATTATTATTTTAAAAATAATATTAAAAAGTATCGTAAATATTAAAGTTATCATAATTAGAATTATCATTTTATCATAATGTCATCTTAGTAATTATAAATAGTGATATTTTTATAATAATAATTATTATTACAAAATAATACAACTTTTACTTACTATTATTATAGATATTATGTTATCAAATAAATATGTGATACAAACATATTTTACTACGTGTAATAAATTACTTTAATAATACCTATCATACTATCTTTATGATATTAAATGAACTCTATAAATTTTATTACTTAATATATATAAAAGTATATTTTATTATATAAATTTTAATATAAAATTTTATTTATTAATAAATGAATTATATTATTTACTCTAATAAATCTTTTAAAAATATTTAAAAATATAAAACGACGATATTTAAAATATATTATAATCATGTATAAATTTTGGAAATCATTTTGAGTCAAATTGACTTTTGTTGACTTTTGCATATTAGTCTCGAGCATTAGGATTGAGATACACTATGACCTAACCTAAATTGTTCGACAAATATTGACCAACATATATATGTATATATATAATTAATATAGGTTCGTGAATCCGAGGCCAACCTTGCACTTGTTCAATGATGTTATATGTATTTTTACTACGAAATACAGTATGGTGAGTTTCATTTGCCTTTTTACCCTTTATATTTTTGGGCTGAGAATACATGCGAAATTTTTATAAATGTTTTACGAAATAGACACAAGAAATTGAAACTACATTATATGGTTAAATGATCGAAGCCGAATATGCCCCTTTTAGCTTGGTAGCCTAAGAATTAGGGAACAGATCCCCTAATTGACGCGAATCCTAAAGATAGATCTATCGGGCCCAACAATCCCCATTCTGGAATTCGGAATGCTTTAGTACTTTGAGTTTATCATGTCCGATGGGTGTCCCGGAATGATGTGGATATTCTATATGCATCTTGTTAAGGTTGGTTACCAGGTGTTCAGGGTATGAATGATTTTTATCTCTATGTATGGGATGTATATTGAAATATGAAATCTTGTGGTCTATTAAAATTATGGAAATGATCGTTTATGATAAACTAATGAACTCACCAACCTTTTGGTTGACACTTTAAAGCATGTTTATTCTCAGGTTTGAAAGAAATCTTCCGCTGTGCATATGCTCATTTTAGAGATATTACTTGGAGTCATTCATGACATATTTCAAAAGACGTTGCATTCAAGTTGTTGAGTTCAATAGAGATTATTATTAAGTAAATGATAGATTAAGTCAATTATAAGTTGGATATTATGAAATGGTATGCATGCATGTCAATTTTCGATGTAATGAAAGGTTGCCTTTTAAAAATGAATGCAATGTTTGTAAAATGTATCATATAGAGGTCAAATACCTCGCGATGTAATCATATGTTATTGTATTCGTCCTTATGGATTAGGACGGGTCGCTTCATGTGGTATCAGAGCGGTGGTCTTAGCGAACCAGGTCTGCATTAGTGTGTCTAACTGATAGTCGTTAGGATGCATTAGTGAGTCTGGACTTCGACCGTGTCTGCATGTCAAAAGTTTTGCTTATCATTTTTGTCGGAAAATTGCCTGCTTATCATTCTTAGTCTAGACACATCTCATTGCATTGATTTCATGAATAGTGTATAGACAAAATTCATATCTTAGCGTATCTACTAATTCATATCTTAGCGTATCTGTTACTGTAAACTTTTCCTGGCATATCTCGTAAATTCCTCCGTAATCTACAAAATCTTTTGCTCTATATATATAGGTATTCTATGTAAATAGGATACCATCTGATAGCCGGAAAATTATTTCATATCGAAAAATCCTTTATTCAATCGTACGAAATGGAATTCGTCATTAGTTCAAGTCCCTCGGATTTTGAAATGGAATCCTACTCAAGCTCCGAAAGCAGTGTGACCGGAATGGACCAACCAATCAGTCATCATCTATTCTGGATGAATTGGGGATGGGTTTGTAGCCTCCTCAATCATTGGAGACAAGAAGAAGGTGATCCCTTCCATCCACCACATTGCCCTCTTGACGAAGAAACTGAAGCACTTACCGGCGAACCAATCCGAAACACCATTTTCTCTCTCATCTCCAGAGTATCTCGTCACGATTATATACTATACCAAATTCTAGATCTTATTTATCCGCTCGTCCGAACTGACAATCACCCCGGTGTAATAAAAGAAGTCAACAAGCTTCGCGCTCGGGTAGTGGCTTTGGAGAATATGGTGCAGAGATTACAGACATCAACAGCAGCACCAGCAGCATAACCAGTACCACCATCATCAAAACCAACAGTACCATTACCACCTCCAACCACAACCGCGTCGTAAACCTCAACTTCACAATCTGTCCCACGAGCATCAATGTCATACGCACCATAGATACCAAGGAGTACCAACAACAATAACTGACGAAGTATTAATTCATAACTTCATTAGAGAAACATTCCGCGGTGATTATGTAATCTCTAAAGTCTTAGAGATTATCTAATATAGCCCTAACCATAAATCAGTTAAGCAAACCAAAAGGATAGAAGGAAGAGTAGAAACACTGACAAAAATGGTTTGTGATTAACAAGCTAAACTTGCTTTACCAACAGCATCAACAGTACCGTCAGCGTCACCAGCATCGTCAGTACAGTCAACATCAGAATCAACAACACCTATAACATCGCAAACTCCGTCAGTTCAAGAATCACTGTGGACATCATTACGAATCAATAACGCGTATATTGTATCAACGAGTTATGAAGAATTAACTCATTCCCTCTGAAGAAATTATATGTATATTTTATATATATATATTTTGAAATAAATCTTTCCGTGCTAAGCTATTGTGTGTGAATCTTAACTACTCGGTTAATTCATATTACAAATATGCAATAATGTACGTCCTTCGGCCGCAACTTAACCAGCGTTAACTACAATCTCTGTCGCAATTCAACAAATTCCAATTCATAATAAATCAAATATATATTTGATTTTACACTTTCATCATCGATGTACCCGAAACTTTTCAGATAACATCATTCGTACTTTGCGAAGTTCACAAGAATTTAACGAAAACCAACATCACATCTCAACAAATAACGAAGTATTGATTCATAATTTCAATATTATTGAAGAAATACTTATGTAATCTCTAAAGCCTTCAAGGGATTATTCAATTCTGGTTTCAACCATAAATCGAATGAGTTTAATTTAGTATTGACTCATTGAAATCTATGTTACATCTGAAGAGAATATATACATATATATTTTCATAAAGACTGTAATAAAATTCTGTTGTACAAAATATTAATTGTGAAAATTTTTTAACGGGTAGGTAATATCCGAGAGATATATATATATTCACAATTAATATGTTATATTCTTCGAATCTGATTAAGCAAATTATCAACTATACTTCCTACTTTCTCAATAATATACATTCTTTCATAGCAATCAAAACAACAATACTCATTCAAACCCAATTACATATTATGATTTTGAAACCTCAGAATTCAATACGAAATATAACCGATACCATCACTTTTAGATTCTTACATCTTTCAAAGCTATACTTTGACTTCAAAACTGTGTTAGAACATCAAATGTATATTAACGATTACAATCTGTGTTCAAACCCTTCGAAAATTTCTGAAGACACTTCAAATAATGAGCAATCGAGATGATGATTCAACCACATATTACCCACAGTTATGTACTTAAGAAGCTCTCAAAACCAAAGTCATAATTCAACATAGATCTGTGTCAGATCCTTTGACATTTATTAGCAAAAATAACTTTGCAATTCCTTCACAAAGTAGCAAATTATATCACAGCTCCAGCAAGACAACTTCGATTTTTCATTCGGAGTAGCCTTATCATAATCTTGATATATTTGATTACCCTTTTGTTACCGGAGAACTTTTCATATTCCACCACATTAGCAATAAACTTACCAACAACTTCACTGATCTTGGGCATTCCGAAGAATCAGTATATTTATCGAAACCTCATCATTTACTCATTCGCATCTTGTAACAAGAATTGCTATACGAATCATCGGGAATTAGCAATCAGTATTTTGAAATCTCGCAGCATGTCTACGCCAACAACTATATGTGTACATATAACATCTATCTCCTGGACTTACATACTTGAATGTGAAGTTTCTGAAAAACACCCTGAACTGCGGAATAGTTCTCGAAATGTTGATGAAGCAGCAAAAACTATAAAATGACCTTAACAGTAAAAAGTTTGATGATAATGAATAGTGTGCTGGCAAAGCGCAGAAAAAGAGAAGTTTTGGAACTGGAAAACGGATTGAGCAAAGTATGAAGGAGGCTGTGGACAAATCACAAGGACGAAATCTACCTTCAAAGAATCCAAATGATTCAGTGTCTGCTAAAATCGTTAGCAAACACCTTACTCCGTATTCTAAACCTTCACAGACAAATTTCCCGCACCATCCTTTGATTCCAGATATTTTAAAATTCTAATATATCATCGAATCTTTCATTATAAATATCTTCGATAATTCTGAAGATATATTCATAACTATTCTTATTTGAAATCATTTATCTCTTCGCGCTATCTGTGTTATATCATAAAAGAAACTATTTTAGTTTCTAAATTCTGAAACCTTCGAGTTTAAAATATGAATGTTTTTGAAGTAGTGTTGGGAACTAAAGCATGAGTTAGTATAATATAATGACACTTGATCAATGTGATTATATTACAGTAAGTCATGCTGAGTTTCTAAATGGAACGTGATGATTCACAGATCATAACGTCATCATGTGCCATGTTACACGACTCTTGTATTCTACTTAAACTCTAAACTTATCAAGAAAATATTTTCTTGATGATTCGGTCTTTTCCGAGATATTCTGGTAATTTGACAAATCAAGATCGTGCCATTACAATTTCTTTCCTAGAACATTAACAATGTTCATTCCGAAATTCATATCTGCAAATTCTGGACCATTACAAGCGGTGCTTAATCGCAAGAAGAAGAAACGAAAGGACAAAACTCCGAAATAGAAATTGGGGTATAAATCGCAGCAAATACAAGAAAGCATTAACTGGAGATGACAATGATTATGGAAGACAGAAGCAGGGACATCGAAATATAAGAGAAGATATAAAACCCAACAACCACTCAGAAATTATAAACCGTATATATCAATACATATAGCAATATAAAGGCACGAGAGAACTAAAAACACTATAAAACTAAGTGTATAGTAGAAGTAAATAGATTCTTCCGGCGGTAGATGAAAAAGAAGAATGACCGATATGAAGGTTAGGAATATATCATGAAGCAGAACTGGATGGAGCATATTGATGAATGATTTAAAGTATGAGTTAGAAATAATGGAAGGTGTGAGTTAAAAGGAAACGAAGGAGGTGGATTTATAGTAAAATATCCGATCAGAGAAATCAAAACAGATGTCGCATTTAAAGCAGATCCTAATTCCCTTGATTATCGAAGAATCAAATCCTATTACGAAGATTTTCTCCAAATCTCTTGAACTTGGAAATCAATCCTATCTACGTCAAAAGATATGACGAATCTATACCTACTCATTTCACTCTTTTGGTGATAGCTTCACTCGTACTCTTCACAAAATCAAATGGTTTTATCCATATTACTCAATGATGATAAAACCCTAATCTTAAGCTTATATGCGTCATGAAAACATACTTATTGTCAGCCATGACCATCCCAATCAAATTTCGGGACGAAATTTCTTTAACGGGTAGGTACTGTGACAACCCAGAAATTTCCGACCAAATTTAAACTTTAATCTTTATATATATTCCCGACACGATAAGCAAAGTTTGTAAGTTGAATCTCAAGAATTTTAAACTGTGTTCATACACTCATTTAACCTCGACCAAATTCCAATAATTCACGAACCATTATATGAACGAACATGATTATATATGTATATGTGTATATATTATAACTTGAAAATATTAACAAAGTATTAGACGTATAATACTTTATATAAACGTATTTGTTTCAAAATATATTCTAATAGTTATCAATGGAATTAAAAGATGATATCAAATGATTGAATTATTAGATACATTGAATTATAATTACGAGTCTCTGTTAAGAGGTCCACTATGATTTGAGAAATCTATTCTTTTTAACGGTATTAGGAATAATTGGTAAAGTGATTTATTAGAAGGAACAAAAGTGTCAATTAACGGGAACTAGACAAGAGTTAGTGGAGATTTCCGTTTGATTTTTCAATTTATGCTTTACAATAATTGTCTCGTGACTTTTGATAAGATAAACTATTAAACTTGTATATTAATTAACGTGAAAGTAAAATTGTAGAATATAGATAACTTAGAAGATGGATATCGACAAGTTAAGTAAATTAACGTTTTACATTAAAATGATTTTTATATGTTTATCTAACCTTTAGACGTTATATCAAATTGCACCAACAAACGTTAAAAACTTGAAATCTATTAAAAGTATATTTAATCTTACTTTTCTAAAATATTTTTACGATATAACAGCTTCTTCTATTTTAAAATTTTAATAAAATGATTATTTTATATATTTAGTTTTAGAAAAACAAAGTTATCATATTTGATTTAAATGTATAAAAATGTTTCAATTTAAAAAGAACTTTATTAATTAGGACGTTTTATAAGATAATTTGTATATGACTTTTGAAGAATTTAAATAAAGTTTATATTATAAATTACAAGTAGATAAAGCGTTTCAAAAATGTAAACGTGATTGATATAATATTTTTCTACTATCTAAACGATTCCAAAATAAACTTTAAAAATATAATTAGTTTTGAAAAACTAAATATTGTATTATTACATATTTCAATATGAACAAATATATATTTTAAATAAGGATATATATATATATATATATATATATATATATATATATATATATATATATATATATATATATATATATATATATATATATTATACAAGTGACAAAATATAATATTTTAACAGATGATTTAAAATGATACATTTTGATAAACTATGAGACTCTGATTTATAGAAGCAAATGACCACAACGCTCAATTTTATAGGTTACATTTATTATAAGGTAAATTTTTGATGAATAAAGTCAAAGTATTAATAAGTGTACATGTCGAGTAACGTAAAAGGCTAGTTTTCTAAACGTACGAAAGTGCGCTCGAAAAACCGAAAGTGGTACATGAGTCGAGTGACAACGTCCAAGTCATTTGAGTAAAAATTATATTTTTACCATGAGCGTAAATATAATATAATATATAAGTAATTATATAAATTAAATATATTATATATATAATAATAATTAATAAAACATAAGAAACATATTATACCAATAACTTTAAAGATTGATTCCGTAATTTAAGGATTTTTTGATTCAGTAATCCTCCGAGATTGCGGAGGTGGGGCCAGATTTGGGACTATAAAAACTCGAGCTCATCATTTTTCAATCTATCTTCTATCTCTCTCGTTATATATATATTTATTATTATTATTAATATTATAAAGATTATTATCATTAAACTTATTATTAGTAGTACTAGTATTATTATAATTAGTATTATACATAAAATATTACGACGAGGTCATGAGTGCATTATTTTCAAAACGAATTTTTATGAGCGGGATAAAGCTAAGAAAATTATGGGATATAGCTATGGAGGTTATGGGTATGGGTCGAGGGTATGCCCATGAGGTCAACCTAGTATTTATCATCTCTGTTGCGTTTACGTACCTTTCCTGCAATATTGAATCTCAATATTGATACGTGAGTACTCATAATTTAATTTTTACATACTAATAGTGTATCTCTGACTAGTGCTCGAGTATATAGAATTATGCATGTTTGTACTTTTGATATTGCCTTTAGTTAGGTTATGTTGAATCCTGAATTAGTTATATATGCGGTTGAGATAAGGTATAAGATATGCATGTCATTGGAAAACTAGCGAAAAATTAAGAACTTTTTCTTTAGATATCGAATGGTTTCGATGAACGGATTTGAAGTTATAGTCAATCAAATTTTTGTATTATTATTAAAAATGATTATTATTATCGTTGTTATTATCGTCGTTCTAGTTTATTTTATTATTATTATTATTATCTTTATCAATAAATGGATTTATCATTAAAAATTGTTATTTTATTATTATTACTATCGTTATTATCGTTAAAGTTATAATTAGTATTATTATTATTATCTAATTATTATTATTATTATTATTATTATTATTATTATTATTATTATTATTATTATTATTATTATTATTATTATTATTATTATTATTATTATTAGTATTATTATTATTATTATTATCATTATTATCATATATATATATATATATATCATTATTTAAAAATGGTTATTGTTATTGTTATTATTATTATATTATCATTAAAATAATTATTAGTATTATCGTTAATAATGTCATAGTAATTATCATTATTAGTATTATTGTAATTAAAACTAATATTAGTAACACCTAATTATTTTGATTACTATTATTATCATTATTATGAACACGATATAAAAGACGATTAAAAACTATTAAACGAAACGATTAGGAAATAATGAGTAAGAGTATCATGATGAAATTAAAATATTATAATATACTGATTTAGATAAAATTATCGTTCTTATTATTTTTATTATTAATATTATTATTAAAAGTATCGTTAGTATTAAAACTATCATTTTAACAAAAATTATCATTTTAATAGAAATGTCATTGTTACTATAAAATATCATTATTATTATCATTTTAAATAGAATTATTATTTTAAAAATAATATTAAAAAGTATCATAAATATTAAAGTTATCATAATTATAATTATCGTTTTATCATAATGTCATCTTAATAATTATAAATATTGATATTTTTATAATAATAATAATTATTACAAAATAATACAACTTTTACTTACTATTATTATAGATATTATGTTATCAAATAAATATGTGATACAAACATATTTTACTACGTGTAATAAATTACTTTAATAATACCTATCATACTATCTTTATGATATTAAATGAACTCTATAAATTTTATTACTTAATATATATAAAAGTATATTTTATTATATAAATTTTAATATAAAATTTTATTTATTAATAAATGAATTATATTATTTACTCTAATAAATCTTTTAAAAATATTTAAAAATATAAAACGACGATATTTAAAATATATTATAATCATGTATAAATTTTGGAAATCATTTTGAGTCAAACTGACTTTTGTTGACTTTTGCATATTAGTCTCGAGCATTAGGATTGAGATACACTATGACCTAACCTAAATTGTTAGACAAATATTAACCAACATATAAATGTATATATATAATTAATATAGGTTCGTGAATCCGAGGCCAACCTTGCACTTGTTCAATGACGTTATATGTATTTTTACTACGAAATACAGTATGGTGAGTTTCATTTGCCTTTTTACCCTTTATATTTTTGGGCTGAGAATACATGCGAAATTTTTATAAATGTTTTACGAAATAGACACAAGTAATCGAAACTACATTATATGGTTGAATGATCGAAGCCGAATATGCCCCTTTTAGCTTGGTAGCCTAAGAATTAGGGAACAGACCCCCTAATTCACGCGAATCCTAAAGATAGATCTATCGGGCTCAACTAGCCCCATTCTGGAATTTGGAATGGTTTAGTACTTCGAGTTTATCATGTCCGAAGGGTGTCCCAGAATGATGGGGATATTCTATATGCATCTTGTTAAGGTCGGTTACCAGGTGTTCTCCATATGAATGATTTTTATCTCTATGTATGGGATGTATATTGAAATATGAAATCTTGTGGTCTATTAAAGCAAGAACCGTTGTTCCTCTGTTCGTGTTCAATAATTCAAAACCTCAAAATTCGTATGTAATTTCAAAATCTATAAATGTCATTCTGTTAGGAATAATCTGTTCAAACTGTCTGTAAAACAGCAGAGTCCAATTCTTTATATCCACTTCGAATTTTTTAAGTCAAATTTGATTTCCAGAAAGTCAAACTACATGTTCATTGCGAAATTTGAGTTCAATTCAATGATTTAGATCCAATTGAGGTTACAGAAAGTTTATAGGTGTGATTTACAACCATTTTCATGTTGTAAGTTGGGTCTCAAACGCTTTAAATTTCAAAATCAATAAATGAGTTTATGTATGTTCTTCGTATTCTGCTACAACGAATTTTTCTTATTGCTTTATTCTATTAATTCAAATCAAACACACAACCAGGGTCGTTTCTGTTAAGCTATGAGTTTAAAACAAAGGTTCGTGATAATATACGGGTTGATTGAAATCCAGTCGATCGATTCAATGAACAAGAAGATGGAAGAAGGGCAAGTATATTATACGGGTTATATAATTAGGAGGTTAGAATAAATCAGAAAGACGTAGATATATGGATGGTTTGTGAGGTATTGGAGTAGCGAGAGGTTTGGGGTTCAATCCCGGTCCAAGGCATCTTGTTATATTTTTTTACTCGTATGAGGTAGTTTTCTTTTATTATTATTATTATTATTATTATTATTATTATTATTATTATTATTATTATTATTATTATTATTATTATTATTATTATTATTATTATTATTATTATTATTATTATTGTTATTTTGATGATTATTATTATTGTTAGTATTACACTTATCATTATTGTTATCATTATTATTATCAAGAAGTATGAAGTATTAGAAGTATTAATATTAATTTGTATTATTAATAATTAGTATTATTATTAAATGTAATTAGTATTATCATTATCCTAAATATTATCAATAACTTAATTATTATTAATAGAATAAGTATTATTATTATTATTATGATTACAATTATTATTATTAGTATTACTATCATAATTATTACTTTAACATTTTAGTATTATTATCATTATTAAGATTGTGGTTATTATTATTATTATTATTATCATAATTAAAAAAATATTATATCTATTATTATTATTATTATTATTATTATAAGTATTAATTATGATCTTACCATTAAATTTAAAACGTTAATAATATTATCATGAATAGATAATATTAACAATTTTTATATAAATCATCATATAAAGCAAATTAGGTATTTTAAAACATATAATATGTATGTA
The DNA here is from genome assembly GCF_046630445.1 of Rutidosis leptorrhynchoides. Taxonomy (NCBI): domain Eukaryota; kingdom Viridiplantae; phylum Streptophyta; class Magnoliopsida; order Asterales; family Asteraceae; genus Rutidosis; species Rutidosis leptorrhynchoides. The sequence continues at coordinate 291,618,526 of NC_092341.1, read as the reverse complement.
TAACTATATAAAAAAAATAATTAATATCAAATATATATATATATATATATATATATATATATATATATATATATATATATATATATATATATATATATATATATATATATATATATATATATATATAAATTAATTACATGATATATAAAGTTATAATTGTTAGATTACGAGTATATGTTTTAATATATATATATAAATAATATAGGTTCGTGAATCCGAGACCAACCTTGCATTCTTAAATGATGTCATATGTATTTTTACTACAAAATACAGTATTGTGAGTTCATTTGATTCCCTTTTACTCTTTATATTTTTGGGACTGAGAATACATGCGCTATTTTTACAACTGCTTTATTAAATAATTTTGAAATATATTTTGAACGGCGAATACATTAAATGCTTTTATAAATGTTTGACGAGATAGACACAAGCAAAACATTCCTCAAATGAATTATGTGGACGTGATAATTACCACCATTGAATTATGTGGACGTGATAATTGCCACAATTGATATGAATATTTTTCCCTGATTATTATTGCTTGGTAACCTAAGAATTAGGAAATATCACTAATTTTGAGAATTAGTGCACGCCTAATTGACGCGAATCCTAAAGGTAGCTACCGGGTTTAACACCCCCACCCAGAATGTTCACTAGACGGAAGGGCTAGTGGGCGTGGTGTTTAGTACTTCAAAGTTTATATGATTATTATACAGACGAGATGTTCTGTTTTGGGGATATTATTATGCGCATTATATGTTAAGGTCGGTTACCAAGCCAAGCAATGAATGAAAGAGAATGTTATGCATCGAGAGAATGATTTTTATACACAGGTTATGTGTATGATATTTTTGTACACGAGATATGTGTACGGTTACTAAGATTTAAAAGAAAGGTGTACTGTATTTAAAAGATATCGCATGTACATTACATGTGGGTATAGGATTCGGGCCCATTTGTACCATGCTGGATTTAAATCTTGTGGTCTATCAAAATGATGAATTTTATTATTTTATGATAAACCTATGAACTCACCAACCTTTTGGTTGACACTTGAAAGCATGTTTATTCTCAGGTATGAAAGAAATCTTCCACTGTGTATTTGCTCATATTAGAGATATTACTTGGAGTCATTCATGACATATTTCAAAAGACGTTGCATTCGAGTTGTCGAGTTCATCAAGATTATTATTAAGTAAATTATTGTGATGGCCCCGTCAAAACACTTAACGGCTCCGTCACTTGGTCCCACAGCTTGATCGAACTTAGATGAATTTAACAAACGACATTGCATTCTTTTATTTCAAAAGTTTCCCAAAAAGGAAAGCATACCAAAGTATGTAGTTTAAAAGTAACCCAACATATTAATAATCCAAAGTTGACACAAAACATCGTCAACAAACCCACAAATTTAAATTATCCAAAAATAGAATGCAAGCCAAAGTTTCATAAATGGTTTCGTTAAAATCTGCCCAAATGCATGCAGACTCTTCTAAACACAGCGAAAGCATCACATAAACTCAAGTACCTGTGAAAACATGCGAGTAAACTGTCAACACAAAGGTTGAGTGAATTATAGGTTTAAATAATTGAATAAACTTTAGACCACAAGATTTAAAAATGTTAGAAAACATTAAACATTATTCCATTATCAACGAGCCACCTGGTAACCACTTAACCCTTTATTTACCCTTGCCAAACACAATAAAAATATACACTGGACAGTGTATCTACAACAAAATACGAAGTACTAAACATTTTGATTATAAATTGCTAGCGCGACTAGCTCGAAATGGGGTTGTCAAACCCGATAGATCTATCCGTAGGATTCGCGTTCACTGGTAGAAACCAATGATTACAGTTACCAGACTAGGGAATATTTTTGTCCAACTCACAATGAATAATTTAAATTTAATTGTCACTTGTGTCTAAACGTGAAATAAAATGCATGTAATCACATCCCAAAAATATACTTTGAAAAGTATGTAAAAACGTTACTATAACTCACCTTAATAGTAACGAAGTAACCAACACAATTAAGCGAACAACAAATGTAGTACAGTGATCAGGAATGATCACAACGCCGACCTATAAATAAAGCAGGTCGATATAAATAACTAACTTAGGTTAAGTCTTAGTATGATAGCTATTGTACATGTTGCAAGTAGTCATAGAACAACACTCAATATGCATCGGTTGGATTGGAACAGCTTACGGACACACACTTTCTATTTTTAGAAAGTTTCTATTTTTAGCAGGTTTCCATTTTTGAAAAGTTTCTATTTTTGGAAAGTTTCTATTTTTGGTAAGTTTCTATTTTTGGAAAGTTTCCAAATTTAGAAAGTTACTATTTTAGGAAAGTTTATAAGTTAGGAAAGTTTCCTTAATTAGAAAGTCAACAAAAGTCAACTGAAAGTCAAAGTCAACCGAAAGTCAACTCAAAAGTCAACCTTGGTCAAACATGGTCAACGTAAATTTTAAAAGTGTAAGTTATAATAATAATGTAAGTTATAATATTTGTTAAAGTTAAATATGTCTAATTATGTCATAACATAAGTTTAATTAAATTAAAATGAATTATTAAAGTTAATATAAGTTTAATTGATATAATTAATATAACATAAGTATTTAATTAATTAATTAAATATTAGTCATAATATAAGTATTATTAATTAATAATAAATTTTAAATCATATCATAAGTATTATTAATTAATAATAAATTATTAATCATATCATAAGTTTCTAATTACAATTATTAAATCATAAGTATTTAATAATTAAATTATAATTAAATAATAACTAAGCCTTATAATAATTAAACAATTAATTAATCCTTATTATAAGTCTTATTATAATAATCTCATAATATAAGTTTAATACTTATCATAAGTATTTTTCCATTAATAATGAAGTATTATTAATCATAAGTTTAATTAAAATGTGAATTAAATCATAAGTATTAATTAAATGATATAATAAATATATATCATAAGTCTTAAATAATAAAAATTACTTTTTTTATCATATGTAATTAAATGATAATGAAATCCATTATTTATATCATAAGTTTAATAATTAGTCATAAGTTTTAAATCAAAAGTTCATCGGGTCGTATCCTGAGCCCCGGGTGTCGGTTTTCGGCGAGCCTTACATATATCTCCGCCAAAGCAAACCACCCGACACTTTGATACACTCAAGAACACCCCAAGAACAGTCCACAAGTCGTGATGTACAGCCATTACACTACTTGGAACTTCAATTCAATCAAAAACGTGTTTTAGACGTAACGGGTGATTCGTGGCTCGGATTGAGATGACCCGAACATGAAAGTTTGCCCCACCATCAGTCCTAACACACTAACACACCCTAAAGTCACCAAATATGGTCACAAAGTCGGACCAAACCTGGTTCATACCAAAATCACATTTCAATCTTAACAAAATACGACTTTGATCATATCTAGGGCTCCGGGAATCGAAACGACATGAATCCGGAGTCTAAAATTAATGTCTTGATGAGAGGAACTCATATAGATACTTTATTTTAACTTTTATATCAGTCACAATAGCATAAACACACGAAAAAGCTGCTGTCCCAATTATATCAAACCGAAAACATATGTTTACGAGTAATTCTATGCATACAAACACCATTACAACAACAAGTAATCATCATACTATTAATATATAATCAAAATACAGAAATATAATGAATAATCAAAAGTTCTAGGGTTAGGGTTTATACCCTAATCAAGAAACGAGAAGTATAATCGCGTAGAGAACGGAACGAGGAACGCGTTGGTGTATAACAATGGATGATCCAAACCTTGATTTAATGCAAGATGATGATGATGATGGGTGTGGTTCGTCCAAAAAGAAGAAGAAGAGGAGAGAGCACAAAAAAATTAGGTTTAGATAAAATTAGGATGTAAAAATTAAATGAGGAAAAATAATGAGAAAATGGGAGTATTACTCCCTCCCTTGGAGTCTCGGCCGAAGGTGGGGTCATGGGGTGGGTCCCATGGCCTAATTTTGCTAAATGGTTATTTCCTGATGGCCCGAAAGCCAGAACGAATCCCGAAACGCGAAAACACGCTTACGCGATTAAAAATTCGGAGAGATAACAAACGCGCGACGAAAAATAAATATAAATACCCTATATAATTATATGATCTTAAAATATCTTATTTAAAATAATTAGGATTTAAAAAACCCAAAAACACGACCGTTGGTTTGAAAACCGAAAAGATTCGCCGAATAGAAATCCGCGACACGTAGAAACGTATAAATTAAAATATGAATACAATTATTCACATAACACTTAATAATTAATATATTATTATTAATATAATAATATAGGTCATAGAAATGACGTAGCACAATTAACAGTTAACGGTCGTTAAATAATTAACTATAAAAGATAACGGAAAAAGTAGGGTCGTGACAGTACCTTCCCGTTACGGAAATTTCGTCCCGAAATTTAAGCAGGTGCAGGGGTTGACTCAGCATCTGGGAACAAATGCGGGTACTTCTGCTTCATCTGATATTCACGCTCCCAAGTGAACTCGGGACCACGTCTGGCGTTCCATCTAACCCGAACAATAGGAATTCGGCTCTGCTTAAGAGTCTTAACTTCTCGATCCATAATTTCAATGGGTTCCTCAATAAAGTGTAGTTGCTTATCAACATGAAGTTCTTCCAGAGGAATAGTCTTGTCGGCCTCGGCCAAACACTTCTTTAAGTTCGACACATGAAAAACATCGTGAACAGCACTGAGTTCTTGTGGCAATTTCAAATGATATGCCTCCGGTCCAACTCTCTCAACAATCTCGAACGGTCCAACAAAACGAGGACTTAGCTTTCCCCTCTTACCAAAATAGATCACACCCTTCCAAGGTGAAACCTTTAACATAACATGATCACCAAATTGAAATTCTACATCTTTCCTTCCTCTATCGGCATAACTCTTTTGCCGACTTCTCGCGGTTCTCAACCTTTCCTTAATCTGTACAATCTTCTCAGTAGTCTCGTGAATAATTTCTGGACCTGTGAGTTGAGCATCCCCAACCTCATTCCAACAGACAGGAGACCTACACTTCCTACCGTACAGAGCTTCAAACGGTGCGGCTTGAATACTTGCGTGAAAACTGTTGTTATAAGAAAACTTAGCTAGCGGCAAATATTTATCCCACCCATTACCAAAATCAATAACACACGCTCGTAACATATCTTCTAACGTCTGAATGGTCCTTTCACTCTGACCATCCATCTGAGGATGATAAGCGGTGCTCATGTCTAACCTAGTTCCCAAGGCTTCCTGTAAAGATCGCCAAAACCTCGATACAAATTGACTGTCTCGGTCCAAAATAATGGATACAGGAACACCATGCCTAGAAACAATCTCCTTCAAGTACAAACGTGTAAGCTTCTCCATAGAATCTGTTTCTCTAATCGGCAAAAAGTGAGCCGACTTAGTGAGTCAATCTACAATCACCCAAATAGTGTCATAGCCACCCGCAACTCTCGGTAACTTAGTAATAAAATCCATCGTAATTCCTTCCCACTTCCACTCGGGAATCTCAGGTTGCACCAACAGTCCAGACGGTTTTTGATGTTCAGCTTTAACCTTAGCACAGGTCAAACATTTAGCCACATACGTAGCCACATCACCTTTCAAATTTGGCCACCAATACAGCTCCTTAAGATCATGACACATCTTTCCTGAACCAGAATGAATAGAGTACCTAGACTTATGAGCCTCATCTAAAACAAGTTGTCGCAGTTCACCAAACTTCGGAACCCAAAGACATCCTGCAAAGTATCTAGTACCATCTGCTCGTACCTCAAACTTCTTAGCCATACCTCTTACGTTCTCTTTCACAAAATTCTCTTCCTTTAAGGCTTCTTGTTGTGCCTTAAGAATCTGCCTTGCGAGGTTTGTTCTAATTGTCATATTCAAGGCCCTAAACCTGCGAGGTCCAGCCCTTTCTTTATGACTCAACGCATCTGCCACAACATTGGCCTTACGCGGATGATATAAAAGTTCACAATCATAATCATTCAACGTCTCAATCCATCTTCGTTGTCTCATGTTCAACTGTTTCTGATCGAGGATATGTTGAAGACTTTTGTGATCTGTGTTGACCCCATACAAATAATGTCACCGAATCTTAAGCGCAAAAACAACGGCCCCTAACTCTAAATCATGAGTTGTGTAGTTCTGCTCGTGAATCTTCAACTGGCGTGACGCATACGCAATGACTTTCTTTTGTTGCATCAAAACACAACCAAATCCTTGACGCGAAGCATCACAATAAACAAAAAAATCATCATTACCCTCAGGTAGTGACAATATCGGAGCGGTAGTTAACTTCTTCTTTAAAATCTGAAAAGCAGTCTCTTGTTCATCCTTCCACTCATATTTCTTCCCCATGTGCGTTAAAGCAGTCGGAGGTTTCGCTATACGAGAGAAATCTTGAATGAACATTCTATAGTAACCTGCTAATCCTAGGAACTGACGAATCTGAGTAGGAGTTTTCGGAGTTTCCCACCTTTCAATCGCCTCAATCTTAGCAGGATCAACTTGTATCCCTTGTTTACTAACAATATGTCCAAGGAATTGAACTTCTCGTAACCAGAATGCACACTAAGAGATCTTAGCTTACAACTCTTCTTTTCTTAACAGATCAAGCACTAACTTCAAATGTTCTTTGTGCTCTTCATCATTCTTCGAATAAATATGGATGTCGTCGATGAACACAATAACGAACTTGTCCAGATAGGGTCTACACACACGGTTCATGAGGTTCATGAACACAGCAGGTGCGTTTGTCAATCCGAACGGCATAACAAGGAACTCAAAGTGACCGTAACGAGTGCGAAAAGCAGTTTTTGAAACATCAGATTCTTTAACACGCAACTGATGATAGCCGGAACGAAGATCGATTTTTGAATAAATAGATGAACCCTGAAGCTGATCGAACAGATCATCAATTCTCGGAAGGGGATAACGGTTTTTAATAGTAAGCTTGTTCAACTCACGATAATCAATGCACAAACGAAAAGAACCATCCTTCTTCTTAACAAACAGAACAGGAGCTCCCCAAGGGGACGAACTAGGACGAATAAAACCCTTGTCTAACAACTCGCAAAGTTGACTTGACAATTCTTGAAGTTCGGAAGGCGCAAGACGATAAGAAGCACATGCTACAGGAGCAGCACCGGGAACAAGATCAATTTGAAATTCTACCGCGCGTTGCGGCGGAAGGCCAGGTAAATCTTCAGGAAATACCTCGGGAAAATCTCTAACAATATGAACATCTCCAACACTCTTCGTTTCTTTATCGGAATCAACAACATGGGCTAGAATAGCATGACAGCCCTTGCGAAGATGTTTAAGAACTTTCAAACAGCTAATAAGATTTAACTGTCGGCATTTCTTATCTCCAAGAACCATCAGCGGCTCTCCAACCACATTAGTAATACGAATAGCTTTATTATAACACACAATCTTAGCACGATTCGCAGATAACCAATCCATCCCAATGACAACATCAAAACTACCAAGTTCAATCAGTACCAAATCTATCTCGAAATCTCTATCAGCTAAACTAATGTTACATTTACGATGCACAGTCTTAGCAGTGAGTACCTTACCATTAGCTATTTCAACAACATACGTATTATCTAAAGGAGTTAATGGTGTTTTGATTTTTGGACTTAATTTACTCGACACAAAACTCAAATCAGCCCCTGAATCAAATAGTACATAAACTGATAAATCGTTGACCGAGAACTTACCAGTAACAAGTTTAGGATCTTCCTCAGCATCCCTGGCGTTAATGTTGAACGCTCTACCACGTGCAGTCTCTGCAGTCTTCTTGTTGGGACAGGCATTACGGAAATGCCCCGGCTTCCCACACTCGTAACAAACTCTCGGATTACCACCATTATTCAACTTTCCATTACCATTACCATTACCACCTCTATTACCAGCATTATTACCATTATTACCACCTGCAGCAGGAGTAGCAGAACCGGGCAGAAGCACCGTACAATCCTTAGCAATGTGTCCCTGTTTGGAACACCTCTTGCAAGTCACGGTACAGAAACCATCATGAGCCTTGTAACAACGAGGACACACACGCTGACTGTGGTTATTCGAACTAGAAGTATCCTGCTTTTTCTACTGACCTTGTGTAACATCCCGTTTTCCCCGTACATATCGAAAGGTACATACTTAATCATTTGTACGTATGTAACTCGTTGTTTATGCGTAATTGTGTAGATATATATATATATATATATATATATATATATATATATATATATATATATATATATACACTTGTTAATGTGTGCGTAAATAAGTCTTAAAGGAGTTTCGGTTATTGTTAAGTCTTGTGAGACTTAGATATGAGAGTTAGACGTGTATTGGAGGCTTGAACGATTTAATGTTGTGTAAAACGATTTTTGTGTTTAAGATGGCCGAGCTGACCAGATCGTGCCTTAAGCCGCGCCGCGACAAATGGGTCCGCGCCGCGGCAAAGCAAGCAAACTAGGATCAGAAGTTGAGTTAAGAGTGGTGGTTTTTCCTTTGTAACGTCGCGCCGCGACATTTAGCGCCGCGCCGCGGTAATTCTGCAGTTCTGATTCCGGTTTTAGCTTAAATTAAATGACTTTGAGGGACAAAATGGTAATTTGACATGTAAATCTGGTGGGAGCATTAACTCTCCACCACACATCCATTTATTTCATTTTCATTTCCATTTTCTTTCCTATTTCTCTCCCAAAACACAAAACCCACCTAGCTTGATCTTGAGATTTGAAGTTGGAGATTTGTGAATCAAATCTAGGAGCGAGATTTAAAGTTGTTCCTTGTGTCTCTAGCTACACGTTGATAGTCTCGGTAAGTTCTAACTCTAAGTTTGAGTTTTTATTGGTTAATGACTAGGGTTTTGGGTACTAGTGATTTGTATGACCCATTCGAGGGTAAAATGGGTGAGTTTGGGTTATGTTGTTGTAATTAAACCCTAATAGCCATAATCTAGGGTTTTGGCCTTGTGATTTGAGGTTGTAAGTGTCAATTGGTGTTGTTAGTCACTAATGCACTTTAAGATTTATGAAAGAAGGGTTAATGGGTACGTTTGACTTGATTGTGAGTTTAAGTGAGTTAAAATGGGTCAAAATGTACTAGTTGACCTAATGGGATGAAATGGGTATGGATTACCCTAAGTTTTGTGTTAATTGAAGTTAATAGACTTTAATTCACTAGTCTTAGTGATTAAAGTCGAGTCTTGGCCATTTATGGGCGGTTGTGAGTAGTGGAGTCATTGAATGCAAATTGGGACATTAAATGCTCAAGTGGGAGTATTGTGGTTAATCCCACTAGTTGTAAAATTGAATGTGCACTTAATGATTTAGGTACATTGCGTTGAAGCTCGGAAGTGCTAAATCATCATCTTTGTGACAAGGTGAGTGGAATAATTATATGTGTATGTATATAATTTATTTACTTGTAGGTGTGGGTTTAAAGTTCGTTGTTGACGATACCATATACTAGAGTATATTGTGTTGTGATGAGGGTTTAAAGTTCATTGTTGACGATACCTCACGTATGGAATTAAAGTTCGATGTTGACGATGCCATACGACTATTGTAGTGAGTTGATGAGGGTTTAAAGTTCGATGTTGACGATACCTCATATGTGGGTTTAAAGTTCGGTGTTGATGATACCACATTAATATAGGCGAATGGGATTTAAGTTTGATGTTGACGATACCATTCGTTGGGCTAGCCTTGAGATCTTGAGTACTATGGATGTTGTGAACATCATCGTTATACTTGTATTTTAGCATAATGTGTTGTTGTGATATATGCTATTGTTATACTAGCCTTGCTATCGTGGTACTTAGCGTTATACTTATGAAATGTATGCTAAGCATGTAACTAGTATGTATGCGGATTTGGTAAGTGTTTGCAAGTAAGTAGGTTATATATATGTATGTATAATTGTTGCACTCACTAAGCGTTGCTTACCCTCTCGTTGTTTACCATTTTATAGGTTCCGACTTGGACAAGGGTAAGGGCATACGGTTGGATTAGTTGTCTCCCGTTATGTTGACAGGGGGTGCTTTTGGTGTTAGCTTTTGGAAGTTGGCCTAACGTTTTGGGTAGTTTAGCCCCAAACCATGCTCGGGTGTCGTTTGGATTATAAACTATCGTTGTAGTGGGTCCAACTTGTATTAAACTTAATTAATGGCCTTCGTGCCTTTTGTAAACATTTAAATTGTTGAATGTTTAAATGGAACTCGTAGGAATGGGTTACATATTTAATTGGCGCATAAATGTGTATTATATTTTTTAAAAAAATATATATATCGTACGGAGTACGGGTTGGGTTGTTTCACCTTGGCTTTGATTGCGGTTATTATCCCACTTTCTCTTCCCATTATCAGCTTTCTTAACAGTCTCTTCACTGGGTTCGGTTACAGCAGCCTTGCTTCTTCTCAAGATCTTATCATTCAACTTATGAGCCATAGACATCGCGACCTCAATAGTCTGGGGCTCACTAGATTCAACCCCATGCTCAATTTTCTCGGATAGCCCATCAATGTAAGCTTCAATCTTAAGATTCTCATCGGCATAAACATTAGGGCACAACAAAGTCAACTCAAAGAACCTCTGCTCGTAGGCATCTAATTCGGTGCTCTTCATTTTCAAGTTTTTAAGTTCAACCTCTAACTTCTTAAGCTCACCCCTAGGTCGGTAGCGGGTGATCATTCTTTCCTTGAAATTATTCCAAGTTAACCCATAAGCCACATCATTTCCTAAACTGTTAACCAAGTTGTTCCACCAGGTCAATGCACTATCCTTCAAAGTGTAGCTAGCAAAACTAACCTTTTCCTCCTCCCGGACACGACTAACCCTGAAAATAGACTCGATTTTCTCAAACCAGCGGGTAAGTCCTATGGGTCCTTCTGTACCACTGAATTCCTGTGGGCGACTTGCCATGAACGTTTTGTGGGAGCATCCCACCTGATTATTGTTCGCATTAGCATTTGCATTAGCATTCGTTGCCATAGCAGCAGCTATCCCTTCGGTAACAAGACGTTGGATACGGGCTTCGTTGGACTCTCTAGGAGGCATGATCTTCAAAACAGAATAACACAACCGTTAGTACTAAGAATAATACCAGTGTTATAAAGGAATAGATCGAACACGAAAAGATTAACCATTAAAATAATAGTCAATAAACACTATGAGTAATAACATGACAGTTATGATTGTTATAGAAATAACCACCACATGCATACATATTTTATGATAACATCGTACAACATACATAGCACCTAACATACATGATCTACATTACGCATAATATAACATGCCAAGAGTCACAACATCAGAAATAAAATGTGATAATGATAATAGATGTCATAAAAATAACCATCCATACATAATAAAAAACATCCCATAACAAAATCTTAATAAAATCCTCGGCAAAACGCCGTACATAATCCAAAAATGTATGTATGAAAGGACATTAAGTCTTATTAAATAAATCATCAATCATGAATCCTCATATCACATCTGCTTAGAGCGGGTGTGATAAGCTGGGCCAGCATGAGTCTCAGCAGGTGGCTCATACTTCCGCAACTTTCCTTTCACTTCTTCCAACTCTGCCTTCAAACCACGAACTGTGCTCTGGAGAGCCTCGAACTTAGCTTCAACTTCACGGTTACGCTTACGATTCTCGAACCCAACATTGTTCTTGAAGCTAACAAATGAATCCATACTAGCTCGTATCTGGTCCATCATCTCGTTATGTGGTAAAGTACGCATACAATCACTAAGAGCATTAATACGCGTCACTTCATTGTAAGCCCTGTTCATATGAGTAAGGGTGGAAAAGTAGTAGTGAACAGGATCATCGATCTGGGGTTGACCAGCACGGCGTCTGGCGGCAGCCGGAGGAGCAGGAGCAGCAACGGAGTTATCGCTCGAAGTCGACATCTGCAAACAATAAAACCACAAACCACATACCAAATAGGAATAAATGCTAATGATATAACTTATACGAAATGAAATGCATAATAATGCTATAGCAAAAGGGTCGGGCTGTAGACTAGACTCTAATGCACCCTAAGAACCACGGGTTGACCACATTAAGACCGCCTAGTTCCCTACAACCTGGCTCTGATACCAACTGTGATGGCCCCGTCAAAACACTTAACGGCTCCGTCACTTGGTCCCACAGCTTGATCGAACTTAAATGAATTTAACAAATGACATTGCATTCTTTTATTTCAAAAGTTTTCCAAAAAGGAAAGCATACCAAAATATGTAGTTTAAAAGTAACCCAACATATTAATAATCCAAAGTTGACACAAAACATTGTCAACAAACCCACAAATTTAAATTATCCAAAAATAGAATGCAAGCCAAAGTTTCATAAATGGTTTCGTTAAAATCTGCCCAAATGCGTGCAGACTCTTCTAAACACAGCGGAAGCATCACATAAACTCAAGTACCTGTGAAAACATGCGAGTAAACTGTCAACACAAAGGTTGAGTGAATTATAGGTTTAAATAATTGAATAAACTTTAGACCACAAGATTTAAAAATGTTAGAAAACATTAAACATTATTCCATTATCAACGAGCCACCTGGTAACCACTTAACCCTTTATTTACTCTTGCCAAACACAATAAAAATATACACTGGACAGTGTATCTACAACAAAATACGAAGTACTAAACATTCCGATTATAAATTGCTAGCGCGACTAGCTCGAAATGGGGTTGTCAAACCCGATAGATCTATCCGTAGGATTCGCGTTCACCGGTAGAAACCAATGATTACAGTTACCAGACTAGGGAATATTTTTGTCCAACTCACAATGAATAATTTAAATTTAATTGTCACTTGTGTCTAAACGTGAAATAAAATGCATGTAATCACATCCCAAAAATATACTTTGAAAAGTATGTAAAAACGGGACTATAACTCACCTTAATAGTAACGAAGTAACCAACACAATTAAGCGAACAGCAAATGTAGTACAGTGATCAGGAATGATCACAACGCCGACCTATAAATAAAGCAGGTCGATATAAATAACTAACTTAGGTCAAGTCTTAGTATGATAGCTATTGTACATGTTGCAAGTAGTCATAGAACAACATTCAATATGCATCGGTTTGATTGGAACAGCTTACGGACACACACTTTCTATTTTTAGAAAGTTTCTATTTTTAGCAGGTTTCTATTTTTGGAAAGTTTCTATTTTTGGAAAGTTTCTATTTTTGGAAAGTTTCCAAATTTAGAAAGTTACTATTTTAGGAAAGTTTATAAGTTAGAAAAGTTTCCTTAATTAGAAAGTCAACAAAAGTCAACTGAAAGTCAAAGTCAACCAAAAGTCAACTCAAAAGTCAATCTTGGTCAAACATGGTCAACGTAAATTTTAAAGTGTAAGTTATAATAATAATGTAAGTTATAATGTTTGTTAAAGTTAAATATGTCTAATTATGTCATAACATAAGTTTAATTAAATTAAAATGAATTATTAAAGTTAATATAAGTTTAATTGATATAATTAATATAACATAAGTATTTAATTAATTAATTAAATATTAGTCATAATATAAGTATTATTAATTAATAATAAATTTTAAATCATATCATAAGTATTATTAATTAATAATGAATTATTAATCATATCATAAGTTTCTAATTACAATTATTAAATCATAAGTATTTAATAATTAAATTATAATTAAATAATAACTAAGCCTTATAATAATTAAATAATTAATTAATCCTTATTATAAGTCTTATTATAATAATCTTATAATATAAGTTTAATACTTATCATAAGTATTTTTCCATTAATAATGAAGTATTATTAATCATAAGTTTAATTAAAATGTTAATTAAATCATAAGTATTAATTAAATGATATAATAAATATATATCATAAGTCTTAAATAATAATAATTACTTTTTTATCATAAGTAATTAAATGATAATGAAATCCATTATTTATATCATAAGTTTAATAATTAGTCATAAGTTTTAAATCAAATGTTCATCGGGTCGTATCCTGAGCCCCGGGTGTCGGTTTTCGGCGAGCCTTACATATATCTCCGCCTAAGCAAACCACCCGACACTTTTATACACTCAAGAGCACCCCAAGTACAGTCCACAAGTCGTGATGTACAGCCATTACACTACTTGGAACTTCAATTCAATCAAAAACGTGTTTTAGACGTAACGGGTGATTCGTGGCTCGGATTGAGATGACCTGAACATGAAAGTTCGCTCTACCATCAGTCCTAACACACTAACACACCCTAAAGTCACCAAATATGGTCATAAAGTCGGACCAAACCTGGTTCATACCAAAATCACATTTCAATCTTAACAAAATACCACTTTGATCATATCTAGGGCTCCGGGAATCGAAACGACATGAATCCGGAGTCTAAAATTAATGTCTTGATGAGAGGAACTCATCTAGATACTTTATTTTAACTTTTATATCAGTCACAATAGCAGAAACACACGAAAAAGCTGCTGTCCCAATTATATCAAACCAAAAACATATGTTTACGAGTAATTCTATGCATACAAACACCATTACAACAACAAGTAATCATCATACTATTAATATATAATCAAAATACAGAAATATAATGAAAAATCAAAAGTTCTAGGGTTTATACCCTAATCAAGAAACGAGAAGTATAATCGCGTAGAGAACGGAACGAGGAACGCGTTGGTGTATAACAATGGATGATCCAAACCTTGATTTGATGCAAGATGATGATGATGATGGGTGTGGTGGTCATCGCCCAAAAAGAAGAAGAAGAGGAGAGAGCAAAAAAAAATTAGGTTTAGATAAAATTAGGATGTAAAAATTAAATGAGGAAAAATAATGAGAAAATGGGAGTATTACTCCCTCCCTTGGAGTCTCGGCCGAAGGTAGGGTCATGGGGTGGGCCCCATGGTCTAATTTTGCTAAATGGTTATTTCCTGATGGCCCGAAAGCCCAAACGAATCCCGAAACGCGAAAACACGCTTACGCGATTAAAAATCCGGAGAGATAACAAACGCGCGACGAAAAATAAATATAAATACTCTATATAATTATATGATCTTAAAATATCATATTTAAAATAATTAGGATTTAAAAATCCCAAAAACGCGACCGTTGGTTTGAAAACTGAAAAGATTCGCCGGATAGAAATCCGCGACACGTAGAAACGTATAAATTAAAATATGAATACAATTATTCACATAACACTTAATAATTAATATATTATTATTAATATAATAATATAGATCATAGAAATGACGTAGAACAATTAACAGTTAACGGTCGTTAAATAATTAACGATAAAAGATAACGGAAAAAGTAGGGTCGTGACAATTATAGTTGGAGGTATTATGAAATATTATGCTTGCCATCAACTTTCGATGTAAAGAAAGTTTATATTTTAAAAACGAATGCAATGTTTGTAAAATGTATCATATAGAGGGCAATTACCTCGCGATGTAACCAAATGTAAAGTATTCGTCCAGATGGATTAGGATGGGTCATTTCAATTGGTATCAGAGCGGTGGTCTTAGCGAACCAGGTCTGCATTAGTGTGTCTAACTGATAAGTTGTTAGGATGCATTAGTGAGTCTGGACTTCGACCGTGTCTGCATGTCAAAAGTTTTGCTTATCATTTTGTGTCGAAAATTAATTGCTTATCATTCTTAAAGTCTAGACACGCCTTACTGCCTCTATTGGATAGACAGTCTATAGACAAATTCATATCCTAGCGTATCTGTTATTGTTACCTTTGCCTGACAGCTTCCGTAGATTCCTCCGTAACGTATGGAATTTTAGTATTATATATGCATATGTAAATTATGTATTGCAGAGTACTAATCTATATCCTATAATCTATTTCTTATCAAAAATCCTTCTTTTGATCGTACGAGATGAATCCCTCAACCAGTTCGAATTCCTCGGATTCCGAAAACTATTCCGATATGGAGTTTCACCTAAGCTCTGAAAACAGCGTCACCAGAATGAATCAACAATCAGCCATCCCCAATTCATCTGATGAGTTCATAGTCTACTTAATCATTGGAGACAAGAAGAAGGTGATTCTTTCTATTAACCGAATTGACCTCTTGATGATGAACCTGATACACTTACCGGCGAACTAGTCCGAAACACCGTTTTCACCCTCATTTCCTGAATATCTCGTCATGATTACATACTATCTCAGATTTTAAACCTTATTCATTCGTTCGTTCTTACCGACAATCATCCCGGAGTAATCGAAGAAGTCAACGAACTTCCTCGAGTAATCAATTTGGAAAACGTGGTGCAAAACCTACCAGCTTCAGCAACAGCACCGGCAACACCAGTACCACCAACAACCCAAGTTTTAACATCACATGCCTCAACATTTCATTATGCACCTCGAGCATAATCATCGTTCTACGAATCATTCTACATCATTTATCTTCGTTCTACATGACGATTAGATAATTTTTAATGTTTTAGAGATTATGTATTCTAGTTCTAATGATAAATCAAATGAGATTAATATCATATTAACTCATTAAATCCATGATTAC
The DNA here is from genome assembly GCF_046630445.1 of Rutidosis leptorrhynchoides. Lineage (NCBI taxonomy): Eukaryota > Viridiplantae > Streptophyta > Magnoliopsida > Asterales > Asteraceae > Rutidosis > Rutidosis leptorrhynchoides. The sequence continues at coordinate 291,601,884 of NC_092341.1, read as the reverse complement.
ATCTAAAGAAAATATATATGTATATATGTTTTCATAAAGATTGTAATTAAAAATTCTTTTGTACAAACTGTTAATGGTGAAAATATTTTAACGGGTAGGTAATACCCGAGGAATATTTGGATTTCACATTAATAAGTTACACTATACATTCTTCGAATCTGATTCAACATTCAATTACATCCATAAGATATAGGAATTCGTTCACCAAAGAATAACCATTTTCATTCAATTTCATATTTAGATTTTGATTTATCAGAATCTAACAAGTGGCATAATGAAGAAAACATTGGACAAAATAAAATTTGTTAGAAACAAACAAATTAACTATGAGAAATTTTTTGTTAAGAATCCACGCTAACTGTTCCTAGCTAACCGTTCCTAGCTAACTGATTACATTTTATTTATCGCAGTTTATTTATCGCAATTTAATTATCGCAATTTTATTTATCATCATTTAATTTCTGTTATTTACTTTACGCACTTTATTTATCGTCATTTAATTTCTGTTATTTATTTTACGCACTTTAAATATCGGGACACGTATACAAGGTTTTGACATATCATATCGACGCATCTATATATATTATTTGGAATAACCATAGACACTCTATATGCAGTAATGCTGGAGTTAGCTATACATGGTTGAGGTTGATTCTACAATAATATATATAGTTTGAGTTGTGATCGAGTTTGAGACGTATACGGGTCATGACACGTATTAATTAATTCGAATATTATATATATAATTATATATGAATTATTGGACTGTTACTGTGGACTATCGACTGTGGACTATCAAGATTGGACAATTAAAAATGAATTAAAATATTGATTATAACATATGAAACTAAATATTTCTTCAAGTTTGCCACTTGATTTCATCTTAAACCTCATTTGTATCCTGATGATCACAATCTGCGTTCAAACCTTTCATGATTCTTGAAAACACCTCAATCGAGAGGATGAACCAACCGCACTTCAACTATGGAAGGAAAGATTTATGCATATAGTTATGTACCCGAAAACACTCAGAACCTGAGTAAACGTTTAACACATATCAGTGCTAGCTCCTTTGGCCTTGTTATTACCGAAAATAACATTTCAATTCTTTTCAAATTAGTCAATTTTGTCACAGCTCCAACAAGTCAACTTCGACTTTTCGTTTGGAACAACCTTATTATAACCTTGATATATATGCGTGCTCTTTTATTATTACTGGTAAATCTTTTATATTCCACTATATTACCAGCAGACGTACCAGCAACCTCGTTGCTCTTTGGCTTAAATCTCTACGACAAATCAATATATTTATCTATTGAAGTCTTATCATAAACTCAGCGGTATCTTGTAACGATAATTACCATACCAAGTACCGGAAGGCATCAATCGATAATCTCGAAATTCTCAGCGATTACACGACAACAATTTTTTTTATATATATAAATATAACTTCTATCTCCTGGATTTACGAATTTCAATTCTGAATTTTTGAAAGGCGCTTTAGCTTATGAATCAGTTTCCTGAGTTTTGAAAAAGCTGATGAAGCAGTGAAAACTGAATACTTCCTTAACAGTCAAAAATTTGATGATAAGGAATGGAGTGTTGGAAAAGCTCAAAGATTTTGATACTGAAAATTGAATTGAGGAAATCATGAAAGAAACTCTGAACAAGGACTAAACTTGTACATAAAAGAATCCTGATGATTCTGTTTCTGATAAAATCTTTAGCGAATACCTTGCTTCTGACTCCAAACTCTTGCCGACAAATTTTCTTCACCATCCTTCGATATTAGAAATTCCAAGATATCATCGTATATATCATTATAAATATCCTTCATATTTCTGAAGATATTTTCATAACTATTCTTATCTAAAATCATAAATCTCTTCGTGCTATCAGTGTTACATCATATAGAAACTGTTAGTTTCTATATTCTGTAAACTTTCGAGCTTAAAATATGAATGTTATTGAAGTAATGTTGGGAACTGATGCATGATTTAGTATAATATAATGACACTTGATCAACGTGATTATATTACAGTAAGTCATGCTGAGTTTCTAATGAAACATGATGATTCACAGACTATAACGTCATCATGTGCCATGTTACACGACTCTTATATTCTATCTAATCTCCAAACATATCGAGAACATATCTTTCTGATAATTCTATCTTTTATCCTGAATTCTGGTAATTTAACCAGTCAAGATCGTGTTATTACAATTTCTCTCTTGGAACATTAGTCATGTTCATTTGAAACTTCATACCTATGAATTCTGGACCATTATTCGATTGACTTAAAATTGGGAAGAGAAAAACAAAAGTACGGAACTCCAAAATATAAAGGAAAACGAAGGAGGTGGATTTATAGTGAAATATCCGACAGAGAAATCAAGACAGATCATCGCATTTAATCAAAGAGGATCCTAATTTCCTTAATTTTTGAAGAATTAAATCTTTTATAGATTTTAAAGATTTTCTCTAAATTCCTTGAATTCTAGAAATCAACCATGACTACGTCAAAGATAAAACGAATCTCTATGTATTTGTTTCAAACTTTTGCGATAGCTTCACTTATGCTCTTCGTTTAATCGAATTGTTTTATCTATAGTAATCAATAATGATAAAACTCAATTTATCAACTCATATTCATCATGAAAACATTCTTATTGATAGCCATGATGACCTCAATCAAATTTCGGGGACGAAATTTCTTTAACGGGTAGGTACTGTGATGACCCGGGAATTTCTGACCAAATTTAAACTTGATCTTTGAATGTTTCCGACACGATAAGCAAAGTCTGTAATGTTGAGTCTCAAAAAGTTTTGGAACTATATTCATGTAACCAATTACCCTGTGACTGTGCCCGACGATTCACGAACAATTGTTTGTAAATAAACATGTGTATATATATATATATATATATATATATATATATATATATATATAAGTATATATAATAAGTTATAAGTTATAAATATAATATAAGCATTAGAATTAAATAAGTAAAATAAGATACAAAATAATTAAGTGTAATATAAACTGAATCTATATATGATTTCTATGTATAAATACTATAATAAATACTCAATAATTAGTAACTATAATATAATCGATAAATTATAATATTAATATATTAAATGTAATTTCAAATTAAAAATATAGATGTTGTAGTAAGAATATTATTATTACTTTCATTATTATTATCAATTATCAATATTAATATTAATATTAAAATCAGTATTATTAATATTATTATAGATATGATATTTGATATATACATAAACTGTTATATTATTATTATTAATTGTAACTAGTATTATTATAATTAGAATTAATAAAATTAGTATTATTATTATAATTGTCATTAATAAAATAAGTATTAAATTCATTAAGATTAATATGATTTATTATTATTACTACCTCTATTATTATTATAAATATTATTATTATTATTATTAGTATTTAAATTAATATAAATCTAATTATAAATATTAATAACAATTATATAACTCATAGTACAAATTAAGGACTTAAATCAATTACACTTACCTATCTCACTGTCCTAAATTTTGTATCTGTCCCTAAAAATCATCGCATATCAGATTCACTTGTACAAAAATATTTATTTCCACTATCTGATTCCTAATCTTTTGTTTTATTCTCTTTTGTATTTTAATACCTGTCGACCTCTGAATTCTCTTATAGTCATCGACCAATTGTGATTTTATATCACTCATCCAATTCTTATTTCCAATTATCAATTGTGAATTTGCAAATCAGATTAATATCCGTAATTATAAACGAAGCAAGAACCGTTGTTCCTCTGTTCATGTTCAATAATTCAAAACCTTAAAATTCGTATGTAATTTCAAAATCTGTAAATGTCATTATGTTAGGAATAATCTGTTCAAACTGTCTGTAAAACAGTAGAGTCCAATTCTTTATATCCACTTCAAATTTTTTAAGTCAAATTTGATTTCCAGAAAGTCAAACTACATGTTCATCGCGAAATTTGAGTTCAATTCAATGATTTAGATCCAATTGAGGTTATAGAAAGTTTATAGGTGTGATTTACAACCATTTTCATGTTGTAAGTTGGGTCTCAAACGCTTTAAATTTCAAAATCAATAAATGAGTTTATGTGTGTTCTTCGTATTCTGCTACAGCGAATTTTTCTTGTTGCTTGATTCTGTTAATTCAAATCAAACACACAACCAGGGTCATTTTTGTTAAGCTATGAGTTTAAAACAAAGGTTCGTGATAATATAAGGGTTGATTGAAATCCAGTCGATCGATTCAATGAACAAGAAGATGGAAGAAGGGCAAGTATATTACACGGGTTATATAATTAGGATGTTAGAATAAATCAGAAAGACGTGGATATATAGATGGTTTGTGAGGTATTGGAGTAGCGAGAGGTTTGGGGTTCATCCCGGTCCAAGGCATCTTGTTATATTTTTTTTACTCATATGAGGTAGTTTTCTTTTATTATTATTATTATTATTATTATTATTATTATTATTATTATTATTATTATTATTATTATTATTATTATTATTATTATTATTATTATTATTATTATTTTTATTATTATTATTATTATTATTATTATTATTATTATTATTATTATTATTATTATTATTATTAATATTGTTATTTTGATGATGATTATTATTGTTAGTATTACACTTATCATTATTGTTATCATTATTATTATCAAGAAGTATGAAGTATTAGAAGTATTAATAATAATTTGTATTATTAATAATTAGTATTATTATTAAATGTAATTAGTATTATCATTATCCTAAATATTATCAATAACTTAATTATTATTAATAGAATAAGTATTATTATTATTATTATTACAATTATTATTATTAGTATTACTATCATAATTATTACTTTAACATTTCAGTATTATTATTATTATTATTATTATTAAGATTGTAGTTATTATTATTATTATTATCATAATTAAAAAAATATTATATCTATTATTATTATTATTGTAAGTATTAATTATGATCTTACCATTAAATTTAAAACGTTAATAATATTATCATGAATAGATTATATTAACAATTTTTATATAAATCATCATATAAAGCAAATTAGGTATTTTAAAACATATAATATGTATGTATAACTATATAAAAAAATAATTAATATCAAATATATATAGACAAATTAATTACATGATATATAAAGTTATAATTGTTAGATTACGAGTATATGTTTTAATATATATATATATATATATATATATATATATATATATATATATATATATATATATATATATATATATATATATATATATATATATATATATATATAAAATATAGGTTCGTGAATCCGAGACCAACCTTGCATTCTTAAATGACGTCATATGTATTTTTACTATAAAATACAGTATTGTGAGTTCATTTGATTTCCTTTTACTCTTTATATTTTTGGGACTGAGAATACATGCGCTATTTTTACAACTGCTTTATTAAATGCTTTTGAAATATATTTTGAACTGCGAATACATGAAATGCTTTTATAAATGTTTGACGAGAAAGACACAAGCAAAACATTCCTCGAATGAATTATGTGGAAGTGATAATTGCCATCATTGAATTATGTGGACGTAATAATTGCCACAATTGATATGAATATTTTTCCCTGATTATTATTGCTTGGTAACCTAAGAATTAGGGAACATCACTAATTTTGAGAATTAGTGCACGCCTAATTGACGCGAATCCTAAACGTAGCTACCGGGTTTAACACCCCCACCCAGAATGTTCACTAGACGGAAGGGCTAGTGGGCGTGGTGTTTAGTACTTCGAAGTTTATATGATTATTATACAGACGAGATGTTCTGTTTTGGGGATATTATTATGCGCATTATATGTTAAGGTCGGTTACCAAGCCAAGCAATGAATGAAAAGTGAATGTTATGTATTGAGAGAATGATTTTTATACACAGGTTATGTGTATGATATTTTTGTACACGAGATATGTGTACGGTTACTAAGATTTATGAAAAATGGTTTCGTACACGAGAAAGGTGTACTGTATTTAAAAGATATCGCATGTACATTACAGGTGGGTATAGGATTCGGGCCCATTTGTACCATGCAGGATTTAAATCTTGTGGTCTATCAAAATCATGAATTTTATTGCGGGCTCATATTAGAGATATTACTTGGAGTCATTCATGACATATTTCAAAAGACGTTGCATTCGAGTCGTCGAGTTCATCAAGATTATTATTAAGTCAATCATAGTTGGAGGTATTATGAAATAGTATGCTTGCCGTCAACTTTCGATGTAAAGAAAGTTTGTCTTTTAAAAACGAATGCAATGTTTGTAAAATATATCATATAGAGGTCAATTACCTCGTGATGTAACCAAATGTAAAGTATTCGTCCAGATGGATTAGGACGGGTCATTTCATTTCAAAAGACGTTGCATTCAAGTTGTTGAGTTCAATAGAGATTATTATTAAGTAAATGACAGATTAAGTCAATTATAAGTTGGATATTATGAAATGGTATGCATGCATGTCAATTTTTGATGTAATGAAAGTTTTCCTTTTAAAAATGAATGCAATGTTTGTAAAATGTATCATATAGAGGTCAAATACCTCGTGATGTAATCATATGTTATTGTATTCGTCCTTATGGATTAGGACGGGTCGCTTCACCAGTAGACAGGAAAAACAGTTCGAGGGGTTTTGGAATTTAACAGATCAGAGTTTAGCTATACTGAGCGCCGCTCCACATATGGAGCGCCGCTCCACTTTCTGTCGGCTTCAGAATTTTACTATTTAAAGATCGAATTTTTACCCTAATGATTCATTCTTGCATCCAGACGAATTCCAGCAGCTTTTTGACGAAAAAGGGTGATTTTTGGGGAATCCCAATATCATTCTAACACCTCAATCATTCCGAAAACGCGTCTCGATTCGTTCATCATTCAAGAACACAATTTTCATCAGGTTTAATTCTTATCAACATAATGAATACTCTTAATTGTTTATTTATGATTTTGGTTTTAGCCATGATTGTTGGCTAAGCACTTTAATGTTTGTCTAGATTTAATATTCGTATGTGTTTGGATGATACTTTAATGTTTAATTTGATTAATGCATGATAATTATGAGTTTTGATTAAGAACCATTCTGATGGGATTTGATTATTGTTACTAGGTTGATTAGTGATCTTGTTTGAACAAAGGGAACCCTGTTTCAATTTAGTGAACTAATTTCCAATTGATTTGTCTTAACCAATTGGGTGCTTACTGGAACAAGGGGGTAAACCGGGTAACATAGATTGAACAAAATAGGGATGAATTGTATGGAGCGAATGTGTAACCAATTGAATCTTAATCTTATAATTAGATAATTACTAAGTCACAAACAAAAGAGGTCTTTGGTGAAAGGGAACCCTAAGCCAATAAATCCTAGTTTGACGTGTTTGCTAAAAGAGAACTCTGGGTAAACCGACTCTGTAGTTGCATGTATTGATAAATAGAACTAGAGCTTAATAACAAATTATTCGACACTGCGAATAGGAGATCTAGGTGAACATTCTTTTATTTATCGAATTCAAATATCTTTATTTTTCCTTGAGTCTGCATTTATTTTCTATAAACTTAAAACACAAAAATATTTTCTTTTACTTTTGATCTATCCTTGATTTGGCTAATCGTTAAATAGCCGCAAAACAAATTATCTCGTACTTTCAATTTTCATAGATTAACTTAGTTTATTTTTATTAGTTTCAATCTTAATTCTCACATTTAAACTGTCCTTGGAACGATTTTAGAATTACCAACTTTATACTATTGCACGATCGGGTACACTGCCCGTTAGTGTGTAGTAATCTTTAAACCAGCATTTTCCAGAGATAAATTATATACTAGATTTCACACATCAAGTTTTTGGTGCCGCTGCCGGAGACAGTTGTGTCAAAAATTAAGATTGTTATCTAATTGTTCTTAGTTTAGTTTTAATTATAGTTTATTATTACTTTTCATTTATTCTCAGTTGAATCGATGCGTTTAATGAGTTGTTAGTTGTGATTTCACCGATAACAGGCAGTGCATGCCACATACGCGTTCTTCTAATTCTCCTATTCTTCAACCATTTAACGAACCTGAAAGAGAGTTATTCAGAGCATTAAGTCAAGAGAAACAGTCTACAGTGGATTCATCAGCTTCATCAAGTGATAATATAATTAATTTGGGTAGTAGTGCTGAGACTGTAGTGCCCGATACACCACCTGAAATCCATGAAGCAGAAGACTCTTACATTTCATTAGATACTTTTGAGACTGAAGAGATGGCTGATCAACCACCTCGTCCTCAGACTATGGCAGAAAAGTTAAAGGCCACTCGAGCTGGCCAAGGAAATTCGATTACTCAACCAAACATCACTCAGCCTTTCCAAATCACAGGGCCAATTCTGAGTTTGTTTTCTTCTGATTGCCAATTTCATGGCAAGGATAGTGAGGATGCTAACGAGCATCTTCATATTTTCAATGATGTTTGCAACTTATTCAAGCTGCATGAGGTTGCTGATACTTCGATCAAGACAAGGCTTTTTCCCTGGACTCTTAAGGGAGAAGCTAAGAGATGGTTAGATAAGCAACCAGAGGGAGCGATTACCTCTTGGGAAGTTTTGGTAGATAAATTCTTATCAAAAATTTTCCCTGCGTCTCGAGCTGCTAGACTTCAAGCAGATATTTTGCAATTCAGGCAAAAGAGCAGTGAGACATTATTTGATGCTTGGGACCGTTATTCTAATTTATTACGCTCATGTCCGCAACATGGGTTGAATGACTTACAAAAGGTCCAGATTTTCTACAAGGGTTGTTGATAATGCTAAAAACGAACATATATTTCATAGCATTATCTCTCAAGAAAGATAAGCTTTTGGTTGCAATTGTTCTATTTACAAGTGATATTCGTTTAAATAATAAAAGGTGAAGACAAAAGACAGATTTGACGAATTGAAGACGCAAACGACCAAAAAGCTAAAAAGTACAAAGTACAATCAAAATGGTTCAAATTATTGATGAGAAACGTCTAAAAGTTACAAGAGTACGAGCCGCGAAACGCAAAGTACAAGATATTAAATAGTACGAAAGGACGTTCGAAAATCCAGAACTGGGACCAGAGTCAACTCTTAACGCGCGACGCAACGGAGCAAAAATTACAAGTCAACTATGCACATGAATATAATATAATATATAATTAATTCTTAAAATTATATATATATTATATTATTTATTAAAACCGTCGGTAAACTAGCAAACAAACAATTGTGAGCTGGATTCCCAGGCCATGCGATCGCATGGCCAGAAGGCACAAATGCCATGCGATCGCATGGAGCAAAAAGTTTGGCCACATTGCTATAAAAGGCGCAGTTTCAGTCGAATATGATACACAATTTTTCAATCTCTCACTCTCTGATATATATATATATATATATATATATATATATATATATATATATATATATATATATATATATAATAATTTTAATCTTAATTTAAGATTAATAATAATAAGGGTATGTTAGCGAATGTTGTAAGTGTGTAAGTCGAAATTCTGTCCGTGTAACGCTACGCTATTATGAATCATTGTAAGTTATGTTCAACCTTTTTAAATTAATGTCTCGTAGCTAAGTTATTATTATGCTTATTTAAATCGAAGTAATCGTGATGTTGGGCTAAATATTAAAGACGGGGTAATTGGGCTTTGTACCATAATTGGGGTTAGGACAAAAGAACGACACTTGTCGAAATTAGACTATGGGCTATTAATGAGCTTTATATTAACTAAATGATACCTCGTTAATTTAATATATAGACTTATAATTTGATGTATTTATATATAACCACATACGCTTGACTGGGTACGGTGGGCGGGATATCTATAAATACCAATAATTATTCATTTGACCGGACACGGGAATGGATTAATAATCAACAGACTTGTTGAAACAGGGGTGAATTACATACAAGGGTAATTGGTGTAATTGTTAACAAAGTAATAAAACCTTGGATTACACGCAGTCGATAACCTGGCGTATTCATTAAACAAAGTATTAAGACCTTGTTACAATTCGAATCCCCAATTAGTTGGAATATTTGACTTCGGGTATAAGGATAATTTGACGAAGACTCTCGCACTTTATATTTATGACTGATGGACTATTATGGACAAAACCGTATGGACATATCGAATAATCCAGGACAAAAGACAATTAACCCATGGTAATAAATTAAAATCAACACGTCGAACATCATGATTATGGAAGTTTAAATAAGCATAATTCCTTTATTTTATATCTCATCGCACTTTTATTTACTGTCATTTTAATTATCGTACTTTTTAATTATCGCAATTTTATTTACTGTCATTTTATTTATCGCAATTTTATTTATCGCACTTTAATTATTGTTATTTACTTTACGCTTTAAATTAAGTTATTTTTATTTTTAATATTTTACATTAGTTTTTAACTGCGACTAAAGTTTTAAAATCGACAAACCGGTCATTAAACGGTAAAAACCCCCTTTTATAATAATAATACTACATATATATATATATATATATATATATATATATATATATATATATATATATATATATATATACATACATACAAATATAGTTTTAAAAATATAGCATTAAACTTGGCTAGATCCCTGTGGAACGAACCGGACTTACTAAAAACTACACTACTGTACAATTAGGTACACTGCCTATAAGTGTTGTAGCAAGGTTTAAGTATATCCACTCTATAAATAAATAAATAACTTGTGTAAAATTGTATCGTATTTAATAGTATTTCGCAATAAAAATATAACTATTTCGTATACACCTCTACGTACATCAGTTGTGATATCCCAACGCGTCAGAGCATTGATCAAGCAGCAGGTGGTACTTTAATGGATAAGACAGAAGAAGAGGCGTTAGAGATACTTGAAAAGCAAGCTGCCTACACTCACGAATGGCATCAAGATCATGAGTCATCCCGTTCAGCGTCAGTTAAGAGAACCGAAACCACTGGTGCATATGATGATTATGGGTCTATTAATGCTAAGTTAGACAAATTTGGTAGACACTTGGAGAAGTTGGAAAAGGACATGTATGGTATTAAGGTTGGTTGTGAGTTTTGCGGGGGATTACACTTAGGAAAAGATTGTGATGCAGGTTCGACTATGAACCATAAAAAAGAGATCGCTTATATTAGTCAACAGAACAACAATCAGTTTCAGAGACGTGCGCAGTTTAATAGAAATTTCAACAATCCCTATAATCCTCAAGGTAATCAAGGTTCGAGGTTCCAGCCAGGATCTAGTGGAGGATATCAACAGCAAGCTCCCAGATATTTTCAGAAACCCCAAGCCGAAGAGAAAAAGTCCAACCTTGAAGCTATGATCAAAAAGCTTGTGATGTCTCAAACTCAGCTTGTTACTAGTGTTACCCAAAACAATGAGAAGAATGATCAAATGTTTCGAAATCAACAGGCGGCTATTCAGAATTTGGAGAAACAAATTGGTCAACTTGCTAATCAGAGTAATGAGAGGAAACCGGGGGAATTGCAGAGTAAAACAGATACTAACCCGAAGAATGGGCACGTTAATGCTATCATCACCCGAAGTGGTTTAGCATATGATTCACCAAGGAAGCCCGATGAGTATGATTTGAGGGTGCCGTTAGCTAAGGATAGTGAACCGGTTGTTGTTAGTGAACCGGAGGGGGAAAAGGAGCCAGAACAGGTGATTGAGAAGATTGTGCGGGTACCGAAACCCGTTGCTACTAAACTGGTAGTTAAAGAATATCAACCACTGCTCCCATTCCTGAGGAAGCAGAGATTGGAGAAGCTTGAGGCGGAAAAGTCCAAGTTCATGGACTTGATTAAAAAAGTTAACATAAATATGCCTTTTATTGATGTGATTGCAGGTATGCAAGGTTTCTGAAGGATTTGCTAACTAACAGGAAGAAGCTGGAGAACGTGTCTTCAGTCAGGTTGAATGCCGCATGCTCAGTGGTAGTTGCAAACAAGCTTCCCGAGAAGCTTGAGGATCCTGGGAGTTTCACTATTCCTTGTTTACTTAGGAATTTGGACTGTGTGATGGCGTTGGCGGATTTGAGGGCTAGCATAAATTTAATGCCTTATTCTATTTATTTACAGCTAGACCCCGGGGAGTTAAAACCCACGCGTATGGCTATTCAGCTAGCTGACTGCTCTATTAAATTCCCTCATGGAATTATAGAGAATATGCTAGTTAAGACCGGGTCGTTGGTTTTCCCGGCTGATTTCGTGGTTTTGGATATGGAAGTGGATGAAAGGATTCCACTTATTTTAGGTCGGCCATTTTTGAATACTGCTAGGTGTATCATCGATGTTTATGGTCAAAAGTTGACCCTTAGGATAGATGACTTGAGTGCAACATTCTCAATCGACCATGCTTTAAAATACCCTGCCTACACTGATGATACATGTTATTTTCTTAACACTGTGGATGTCCAGTCTGAGTTTTCCAGGAATTCCCAGAGTTACAGGGTTCAGGAGAATGCTCATTGGTTGAAATTGATGAGGAGTTGCAGGTTGAGGAGGTGGATATTTTAACCGCCTTGATGGAGAACGGCTATGAGCCGACTGAGGAGGAGTTCAAAGAACTAGAACGTGATGTGGATTACCGGAGCAAGTCTTCAATTGAAGAACCTCCCGAGTTAGAATTGAAGCCACTTCCAGATTATTTGGAATATGCTTATTTGCAGGAGGAATCTAAGCTCCCGATAATTATTTCTTCTTCTCTTACTACAGGTCAGAAAACTGAACTTGTGACCATGCTAAAGGCCCATAAACAGCCATTACGTGGAAAATTCACTACATCAAGAGAATTAGTCCCTCCTATTGCACCCACAAAATTCTAATGGAGGATAACTCTAAACCTGTGGTGCAACGTCAAAGGAGGTTGAACCCGCACATGCTAGATGTCATGAAGAAAGAGATCATTAAGCTCCTCGATGCTGGTTTAATTTACCCGATTTCTGACAGTCTGTGGATTAGCTCAGTACACTGTGTACCTAAGAAAGGTGGTATGACTGTTACCACTAATGATAAAAATGAGTTAATTTCCACTCGCACAGTCACGGGGTGGCGTGTTTGTATTGACTATAGTAAGTTAAACGATGCCACACGCAAAGACCACTTCCCGTTACCTTTCATGGATCAAATGCTAGAGAGGTTGGCGGGAAACAACTTTTATTATTTTCTTGATGGTTTTTCGGACTATTTTCAAATTCCTATCTCGCCCGAGGACCAAGAGAAAACCACTTTCACGTGCCCATATGGCACATTCTCATACCGTCGCATGCCCTTTGGCCTTTGTAACGCTCCGGCCACTTTTCAAAGGTGCATGATGGCCATATTCCATGATATGATAGAAGATTGCATGGAGGTGTTCATGGATGACTTTTCGGTCTTCGGTGACACTTTCGATTCATGTATTTTTAATTTAGAGCGGATGTTGGTAAGGTGTGAGAAATCTAATCATGTGTTCAACTGGGAAAAGTGCCATTTCATGGTACAAGGGGGCATAGTTCTCGGGCACAAGATTTCTAGGAATGGTATTGAGGTGGATCCCGTAAAGGTAACTGCTATTAAGAACCTTCCACCTCCCACCGATGTTAAGGGTGTTTGGAGTTTTCTCGAGCACGCCGGTTTTTACCGGCGGTTCATAAAGGATTTTTCCAAAATCGCTAACCCGATGAACAAACTCCTCTAAAAGGACACACCTTGGAACTTCTCCGAAGAGTGCCAAAAGGCATTCGAACTTCTTAAGGAGAAACTCATCAATGCACCTATCATAATTGCTCCGAATTGGTTCCTTCCGTTCGAGCTTATGTGTGATGCATCCGATTTTGCTGTCGGCTCTGTTTTGGTCCAAAGGGTCGAGAAACATTTTCAACCCATTTATTATGCAAGCAAGACTTTGCAGGGACCACAGTTGAATTATACTACCACTGAAAAGGAGCTCCTTGCGGTGGTCTTTTCGTTCGATAAGTTCTGGTCCTACTTAGTCTTATCTAAAACTATAGTCTTTACGGACCATTCTGCTCTAAAGTACCTTTTCGCTAAACCGGATGCCAAACTTTGACTGCTTAGATGGATCTTGCTTTTGCAAGAATTCGATATCGAGATCCGAGATAAGAAGGGTGCTGAAAATCTCGCGGCCGACCACTTGTCTAGACTCGAGAATCCAAATCTCGAAGTCCTTCATGAGTCGAGCATCCATGATGATTTTCCCGATGAATATCTCATGAAGATGGACAAGGTGGACGAGCCATGGTATGTGGACATTGTTAATTATCTCGTTGGGAAATTCTTGAAAAAAGGGTGGTCACATCAAAAGAGGAAGAAATTCTTTAGTGACCTTAAGTACTATTTCTGGGAGGATCCCTATCTTTTTCGTTGTTGTCCCGATGGTGTTATCCGCCGGTGTGTTTCCGGTGAAGAGTGTATGCGAATTTTAACCGAGTGCCATAGTGGGCCTACCGGTGGGCATTTTGGACCCCAAATCACGGGGCGTAAGGTCTATGATGCCGGCTTCTTTTGACCGACAATCTTCAAGGATGCCCACCTGATTTGTAAATTGTGCGATTCTTGTCAAAGGGCCGGTAAAGTCACCAAACGGGATAAGATGCCTCAACAAAGCATTCAAGTATGTGAAGTATTTGACGTTTGAGGAATTGACTTTATGGGGCCATTTCCGAAATCTCATAATTATAGTTACATACTCGTTGCCATTGACTACGTGTATAAATGGGCCGAAGCACAAGCTTTAGCCACAAACGATGCATGAGTTGTGATTTCTTTCCTTCAGCGTTTATTCTCTTGATCTGAAACTCCTAAAGCATTAATTATCGATAGGGGTACTCATTTTTGTAACGCCCAAATGGAGAAGGTATTGAAGCTATATGGAGTTCTCCATAAAGTTTCTACTTCATACCATCCCCAAACGAGCGGGCAAGTTGAGAATACCAATCGAGCTCTTAAAGGAATTCTTGAGAAAACTGTGGGGTCGAATCTGAAGGAGTGGGCAAATAAGCTCGATGAAGCTTTGTGGGCGTTTAGAACTGCCTACAAAACACCGATTGGTACTACTCCTTATCGGTTGGTTTATGGAAAAGCGTGCCATCTCCCGTTAGAGATTGAGCATAAGGCGATGTGGGCACTTACAATTTGGATTTAAAGGAGGCCGGACACCTAAGGGCGGGAAAATTGAATGAGCTTGGTGAATTACGCCTTGATGCGTATGAAAATTCGTTGATTTAAAGGAGAAAACCAAGCAATGGCATGATAGAAGGTTAAAGGGTATGAAAGAGTTTAATGAGGGTGATTGAATGCTTTTGTTTAACTCTAGATTGAAGCTTTTACCGGGAAAACTAAAGTTCCAGTGGACGGGACCATTTGAGGTTGTTAAGGTGTACCCATACGGTGCAATTGAATTGAAAAATGCGAGTGGTACTACTTTCAAAGTTAACGGACATCGAGTGAAGAAATATTTTGATGGTCCGTTGGAGATTGATGACGGGGTTAATGTTGAACCCGATCCTAACGTCACTTGAAGTTGGGGACGAGTCTTGTAAATGACTCGGTAATAAACTTCACATTGTTGTAGAGTTTGTATGTTTTTGTGCTTGTTAGATGATATGTGCAATGTGATCGTGCGCGGCTTTTTTTTTTGGTTGTTTGTCGGTTTTTAGGTTGAGGAATTGGGTTAAAATTGCTTAAAAGTGCGAATTTATGGGTGAACAGCACTTGGAGCGCCGCTCCATACCTTTGAGTGCCGCTCAGTAGGTGCGTATATGGTGTTTCAGATGTTTTAAAATGCTCGACATCGATTTTTTAGTTATATGGAGCGCCGCGCACCAAATTTGAGCGCCGTGTACCCAATTGGAGCGCCGCGCCCCACCTGGAGCGCCGCTCCGTTTCACTGTCGGGCAAGCTGATTTCTTTTTAATATATAAAAAAAACCCAATTCTTTCAACCACACAAATAGGCGATGGGGACCAGCTGTATTTTACTCCAAACCCTTTTATTATTTCCATTCTATCTAACTTTCTTACACCTACAAATCCTTAGATCTAAAAACCCTAATTTCCTAAACTTCAATTTCTTGTCTAATTACTTTCAAATCTTGCAAGAATGGCTCCCACTAAGATCCGAATTTGTTTTCTATCTTGCTTATTTCATCTAATTATGTGTAATTACTTGCTTAATCTTTGATTTACATGATGAATTAGTGTGGGGTTTGTTTAATTGGGGTTTTATGTTCTAATTAGTGATGGGTTTTGTTAGATTATGATTGTATGCTTTGATTTCATGATTAATTTGGTGTTGTTAGAAGTTACACTTGATCCTAGGGTTTGTGTGTTTGAGAATCCGAATTTGTAAGTGATAGAAGAGTACTTGCTTGAAATTGTTCTTGTTCTTGAATTGTTGATATGCTTTTGAGCTAGTGTGGAGTTGTGTTCATATGGGCGGGTCATATTGGTTTGAATGACTTGTGCTATTTTGGTTTATTTATTTATGATGCTATGCTAGAGGGAACATAACATGTGTTTTATGATGTGATGAGTATTTTGTTAGTGGTAATTTGAATTGGTGAAAGTTAGCAAACATGATGGATTTTATTAGATTTGTGGAATTTAAAAGAGTGACATGTAATCATGTTTGTCATGTTTTGGTTGTGTTGTTATGTACCTATGGTTGATATGTTGCTAGGTTTTAAGAGATAATGCGATATGCGTAGATTTGATCTCTTGGCATGTTTACATGTGTTACTTGGTTAACTTGGTGATTGTCTTTAAGGTGGATTAACATGCAACATGTTTTGGTTGTGATGGGTATTTGGTGCTTATTATTTTGACTAACACTAACTTTTGAGTTTGGTGTTTTGTTTTCTTTATTTGTTTCATGTGTGTAGAGATCGAGAGGAAACACGGAACAACCACGACAACCACCAAACAACCCGAAACTTTGGTTGTCCCAAATCGCTAATGATGAGGACTTAGAAGAACGTTTTACAATAAATAGCGCCCGTCCGATCGAACGAACATTTCATTTGGATTGGACACAACTTACAGCGTTGGGTAATAATATTGTTAGAACATTGCGTGATTATTTGTGGGTAACATATGCGGGTCAAGAGTTGAGGCCATACGAAAGGTTATTTGAAATTTGTGAAGATATTTTTGAGCAATTGACTATCGAGTTCTTTTCGACGGTTAATTGTCGACAACGAGCCTCTCCGACTGAGGAGAATTTTTTGACATTTCGGTTAGGCGGGTTAGAGCGTAGCATGTGTAAGATTGGGGTAGCTCGGGCTTTGGATTTGTATCCCGAGTTGAATGACAATGATTTAAAGTAGTTTTTGATTCAATGCAAAGTGTTCGGGAAAGAAGCCTTTAGTGAGAGTGAGTATTGGCCGACTATGGCGAAAGATAACATGGGTGCTTTTAGTTCAAGTAGAAGTGTTCAGTCAATGTTTCAACTTTCAGAGGACCGAATGATTTTCAAGATGATTGCTCATATGTTCATGGCTAGAGGAAATGCGAATAAGGTTCAGCGAAGGGATCTTTGGATTCTACAACAAATTAAATTGAGAGAGCGAATTGATGTCCCTTGTATGTTAGGAGTGTGGTTACAAGAGATTGGAACGGATAAACTCACATAACGCCCGTTGTTAGGTGGGCATTTGGTGACTAGGTTTGCTCGGGCATTTTCAGTCCCGACTAATAGGTGTAATATGTTGGGGGTTGAGGCGATGCCCACTAATATTCTATTTTTCTCAAAAGAGGTCCAACAGGTTGGGTTTTATGGGAGGATGAACAACAACGACCGGGTGATGGTGCTGGACGTGGTCGCAGGCGTGGTGGTAGTCGATCCACTTATGAAGCAGGCAGTTCGAGTGCAAACGTACCGGGTACGTGGACACTGAGTGAAGAAAGTTGGGATTATCTGGTTAACAGTGTAGATGGGATGCATTTGGAGTATCGGGATAGTTGGTCAGCGTATAATGCTCAGGTTGAGCATAATCAGAGGATGTTGGAGGAGCAACACAGGCATAATGAGGATATGAGAGTTTGGCACCAGAATAGTTATGGTGCGATTAACACAGCGTTAGGACAGTTCGGAACGGAGGTTGGTCGTTTGGGTGAGCGAGTTGATAGGTTCGAGTATGATGTGAGGGGGATTCAGGCTCACAATCAGTGGGAGATTTATCAGAGGCAAATTCAGTGACAGATGCGTCAGATTCCAGAAGCTTACATTCCGACGCGAACTACCATTCCTGATTATACAGCTGTTACTCCCCCGAGGCCGGATCCATCGTATGACCCGTATCAGGCTTGCAGGATACGTATGGTGTGGATTGGGACCCCTTCAGAGACTTGTGGTCGAGGGAATGATGGGTCGTTGCGCATGTTATTGTTGTAATTTATTTAAAACTATTTCCTTTCCTTTGGTCTGTATTTGGATAATTATGTATTCTGCTTATGTACTTTGAAAACTTATTTTAGGGGCAAGGCGTTTAGGCATTGGGTGGTGCCACCTTGTCCTGTTATCTAGTTCTTTTGTTTTTCTTTTCTTAGGTTTGTTGGTGAAACGATTTTTTAAGTCTGGCATTAAGTTCAGCAAAACTACATGATTGATGATATTGGTTTGATGATCGGGAATGGACGATGTTCTTATGCTGGCAGTCAGTTCAGCGCCATCTGTCACTGGTATTCCGCGATCAATGGTTAAGCTCGATAAGTTTTTATATTTTCTTTCTCATATAACCCTTTCGATTTTAATCTATTTTTGATCTCAAGTGATGGGGACATTACTTGATCTCAAGTGTGGGGTGGGGGATGTAAAATCTCTCGGGTTGGTTGTTAATGGAATCATCATCAAATTAGTTTTAATCTAAAAAAGACTTGATGTTTCACTGGTTTTGGTCGTAAAAACAAATTTGAAAAATTAGGGGAAAATTAAAAAAAAATAGAAAAGTTAGTTTAAAAATATAAAAAAAAAAATAGAAAAACAATTGAAAATTTGGCCAAAACCTTTGTTATGAAAATTGGTTTTGATTTGGCTTTGTATTTTATGGCGTATTTCGTGATTTCAAAGAAGCCAAAATTGTTCCACATGTTCATTTTCTTGGACATGAAATCCTACGAGTTCGGGAAACTCAATAGTAGGTCACCTGTACCAAAAACGGGTGTAAACCGTGAGAGAGCGGTGATTGCATAGCGTGATTGTGACCGAATCACGTGCCAGATCAAAAACTTTTGGTTACTTGGTATAGCAGACGTCCAAAACTATACCATTTTATTATTACATCATCTAATGGTGTGATACTGTGGGAAGAGGAGCCTTGAGCTTCACCAGTGTTGTCCTTTTTAGGAACAATAGCTACGTGCTTGTGTTTGCTTAGACAACACAACCCATAGCCAAAAGCTATGGCACCCAAAGGTTTTTGGGATTTATCGAAAGGGTAGTATCTACTTCCTACCTTTCTTAAAACAAGCAGAAAAGCTTGTCATGTGGGAAGTAGGCAACTTGGAATTAATTCCAACCACGTTCATTACCATTGAATGTGAAATCCTACGAATTCTTTAAGAATTCAATCGTAGGTCACTTGCACCAAGGCGGGTGTCAACCGTATGAACGGTGATTGTATCGTGTGGTCAAAACCGGGCCATGCGCTAGATCAAAAAATTTAATAGGGCGATCCTCATTGTTTCTCCTAACAAGGACAATGTTGCACCCGACCACTTTATATAACCCGAGGAGTAAAGTCTCCAAATCGACACACTTGCTGATTTATTTCAGAAGTTGTAGTCCAGACTAGTTGTAGGGTGACGAAAAGTCTTGAAAAGTCATTGCTAAAATTGACTGGAAATCTACTAGGCCTCAACATCAAATAGGGAAACTGGTAGTCAGACTTATCTCGATGAGGGAGATCTGTCTCGTCAAATGGGAAGCGCACCATGATACACAATTCTGTGATTAATCAGATTCCCAGTGGATAACCTCCGAAAAGGTAAGATATCAGCTTTTAAGCCTGATGAACTTCAATCTTTATGATTGACTTAACAGATTAGATGATTACCTCATGATTATCGATGATATCTGGACGTAATGTGTATCTTCCTAAGCACATTATTTTCTTACCGACATCTCACGATGTTAGGTACTGTGGGAGGCATTGGCTTGACCAATTGCGGGGTAGGCCGTGCGTTCTTTTTGGCACATGCGTTCGATTTCATATCTTTGGTGTTTGGCTCCCACTTGATTCCCGGTTCCTTTGAAGACTTACATTATGGTTCGAGATTCTTTGCCTCATTTTATTTGGTACGCTATTCAAGACTATATTTTGCTACTTTGTTCATATTTAATTGCTTGAGGATTGGGAAGTTAATTTCATTGGAATGCAAGTGGGAGGTATGGTTGGTTTTTACTCCAAATCGTGCGCATGCTAGATGATGGTTTGTTGGTTGTTCGTTTGGTTCTACATACATGTTTGAAGAATTATCATATGGTAGAAGATTATTTTCGAGTTCAATTGCTTGAGGACAAGCAAAACTCTAGTGTGGGGTTGTTTAATATCGCATATTTAATACGCGTTTTCCTTAGCGATATCGATCAAATATTGGTCCTTTTGGATACGATTTGGTGTTATTTCGATAAGTGTTATGAAAGTTCGAGTTCTAAGACCAAGAAGATGAAATTTGAAGTTATTTGATGGTTTTAGTGATTTTCTATGGAAACGAGTGAAAGAGATTGGTTCGATTCGAGTTTGGATGAATTTATTGAGTTTTCAGTCCGGATTCAGCAAAAAGGGGCCTGCAGCGCCGCTCAGAATGGTGGAACGCAGCTCCAGTAGGCAGGAAAAACAGTTCGAGGGGTTTTGGAAGTTAACAGATCAGAGTTTAGCTATACTGAGCGCCGCTCCACATATGGAGCGCAGCTCCACTTCCTGTCGGCTTCAGAATTTTACTGCTTAAAGCCCGAATTTTTACCCTAATGATTCGTTCTTGCATCAAGACGAATTTCAGCAGCTTTTTGACGAAAAAGGGTGATTTTTGGGAATCCCAATATCATTCTAACACCTCAATCATTCCGGAAACGCGTCACAATTCGTTCATCATTCAAGAACACAATTTTCATTAGGTTTAATTCTTATCAACATAATGAATACTCTTAATTGTTTATTTGTCATTTTGGTTTTAGCCATAATTGTTGGCTAAGCACTTTAATGTTTATCTAGATTGAATATTAGTATGTGTTTGGATGATACTTTAATGTTTAATTTGATTAATGCATGATAATTATGAGTTTTTATTAAGAACCATTCTGATGGGATTTGATTATTATTACTAGGTTGATTAGTGATCTTGTTTGAACAAAGGGAACCATGTTTTAATTTAGTGAACTAATTTCCAATTGATTTGTCTTAACCAATTGGGTGCTTACTGGACCAAGGGGGTAAACCGGGTAACATAGATTGAACAAAATAGGGATGAATTGTATGGAGCGAACACGTAACCAATTGAATCTTAATCTTATAATTAGATAATTACTAAGTCACAAACGAAAGAGGTCTTTGGTGAAAGGGAACCCTAAGTCAATAAATCCTAGTTTGACGTGTTTGCTAAAAGAGAACTCTGGGTAAACCGACTCTGTAGTTGCATGTATTGATAAATAGAACTAGAGCTTAATAACAAATCATCCGACACTGCGAATAGGAGATCTAGGCGAACATTCTTTTATTTATTGAATTCAAATATATTTATTTTTCGTTGAGTCTGCATTTATTTTTTATAAACTTAAAAACACAAAAATATTGTCTTTTACTTTTGATCTATCCTTGATTTGGCTAATCGTTAAATAGCCGCAAAATAAATTATCTCGTACTTTCAATTTTCATAGATTAACTTAGTTTATTTTTATTAGTTGCAATCTTAATTCTCACATTTAAACTGTCTTTGGAACGATTTCGGAATTACCAACTTTATACTATTGCACGATAGGGTACACTGCTCGTTATTGTGTAGAAATCTTTAAACCGGCATTTTCCAGAGATAAATTATATACTAGATTTCACACATCAACGGGTAGGTACTGTGATGACTCGGATTTTTCCGACTACTTGATTATACTACTAACATTTGAAGAGAATATACATATATTTTCATAAAGACTGTAATGCAAATTCTCTAGTACAAAATATTACTTATGAAACTTTTAACGGGTAGGTAATACTCGAGAAATATATAAATTCACAATTAATATGTTACATTCTTCGATTCTGATTCAGCAAATCATCAACTATACCCACTACTTTCACAACGATATACATTCTTTCATAGAAATCAAAACAACCATTCGCATCCAAATTTGATTACATATTCTGATTTTGACAGATCAGAATCCAAGTCAAGGTTTAATAGAAGACATCACTATTAGATTCTTACATCTTTCAAAGCCATACTTTGAATTCAAAACTGTGATAGCACATCACTTCTATTCAAAAACCCAGAAAAATATTCGTATCATTCAAAATTCTAGAACATCATATGTATATTGACCATTACAATCTGCATTCAAACCCTTCATGAATCTTGAAAACCCCTCAATTAAGAAACAATCGAGAGGATGATCCAACCACACGATATCAACGGAAAGAAGGATTACGCGTATAGCGATACACCTAGAAACTCTCGAAACCAAAGTCATAGACTAACACATATTTGTGTTAGCTCCTTTGGCATTTATTACCAAAAATAATTTTGCAATCCTTTTCCCAAAGTAGACAGTTTTGTCACAGCTCCAGCAAGTCAACTTCAAATTTTCAGTCGAAACAGTCTTATTATAACTTCGATATATACGTTGCCCTTTCACCATCATTACCGGGGAACCTTTTACATTTCACCATATTAACATAAAATGTATCAACAACTTCATTACCCTTTGACTTAAGCCTCTCCGAAAAATCACTATACTTATTCATTAAAGCCCAAACATATACTCATCTGCATCTTGTAACGGTAGTTGCCATACCAAAAAGCTTGAACCATTATTCTCGAATTTCACAGCAATTCTATGCCAACAGTTATATATATATACATATAATGTCTATCTCCTAGACTTATATACTTCGAATGTGAATTTTCTGAAAAACACCCCAAACTACGAACTAGTTCTCCGAATTTTTGGAAAAATGCTGATGAAGCAGCAAAAACCGTAAACGACCTTAACAGTCAAAAGTTTGATGATAAAGAATAGTGTGTTGGCAAAGCTCAGAAAAAGAGAAGGTTTGGAAATGGATTGAGCAAACCATGAAGGACGCTGTGGACAAATCACAACGACTAAATCTGACTTCAAAGAATTCAAATGATTCAGTGTCTGCTGAAGTCTTTAGCGAATGCCTTGCTCCTTACTCTAAAACCCTTGCGGACAATATTCTTCATCATCCTCTGATCTTAGATATCTTAAGATATCATCATATCTTTCATTATAAATATCTTCGATGTTTCTGAAGATATCTTCATAACTATTGTTATCCGAAATCATTTACCTCTTCGCGCTATACATCATGAAAGAAACTATTTTAGTTTCTAAATTCTGAAACCTTCGAGTTTAAAATATGAACGTTTTTGAGGTAGTGTTGGGAACTGAAGCATGAGTTGGTATAATATAATGACACTTGATCAACGTGATTATATTATAGTAAGTCATGCTGAGTTTCTAATGGGACATGACGATTCACAGACCATACCATCATCATGTGCCATGTTACACGACTCTTGTATTCTATTTAACCTCTAAAAATATCAAGAAAATATTTTCTTGATTATTCAGTCTTTTACGGATATTCTGGTAATTTGACAAATCAAATCTAGCTACTACCTTTCCTTTCTACTTTGTATATTATGATAATTCGAAACTCCATACCTATGAATTCTGGACCATTACTTGCGAAAAGAAAACAAAAGCATGAAGCTCCGAAATAGAAAGGGGGTATAAATCGCAGCAAACAGAAAAGATCATTAACCGTAGTTGTCAATGATTATGGAATAACAGGAGCAGGGACTCCGAAAAATAAGGAAAGATATAAGGCCCGACGACAATACATAAATTACAAACCGTGTATATCAATACGTATTGCAACGTAAAGGCACAGGAGAATTAAGAACACTATAACCCCAAGGTAATAGTAAAAGTAAATAAAATCCTCCGGTGGTAGATGAAAAAGAAGAATGACAGATATGAAAGTTAGGAGTATATCAAGAATCAGAACTGGATGGAGCATATTGACGTATGCTTTAAAGTATGAATTGATGAAGAAAGAATAGAAGATGTGAGTTGTGGAAATAAGGAAACGAAGGGGTGGATTTATAGTGAAATATCAGACTGAGCAATCGAGACAGATTATCGCATTTAAGCAAAGAGGATCCTAATTTCCTTAATTACCGAAGAACTAAATCTTATTACGAAGATTTCCTCTAAATTCCTTGATTTTCAGAAATCAACCGTGACTACGTCACCAGTTAAGACAAACCTGCATTTATTCATTTCACTCTTTTGTGATAGCTTCATTTATACTCTTCGCGTAATCGAATTGTTTTATCCATATTGCTCAATAATTATAAAACTCGATTTATCCACTCATATTCGTCATGAAAACATTTTTATTGTTAGCCATGACGACCTCGATCAAATTTCGAGATGAAATTTTTTTAACGGGTAGGTAATGTGATGACCCGGATTTTTCCGACTACTTGATTATACTACTAACATGATTTAATAATTTCTACTTGATAAACAATGAATATTGATAAATCTTGAACCTCCGAATTGAGTTTTATACATACATTTGGCCACCCTTTTATTCCTACGATTCACGAACGTCATAACTTGTATTAATTATATATATGTATATGTATATATATATATATATATATATATATATAATTTAAAAATATGATAATTAAATATCTCATTAAGTATATTAATAAGGTATTATATATACATATTCATACTACTAATTTAGAGAGTTTTCAAACAAAATATATGTTACTATTTAAACGACGTAATTAACTTATGTTAAAATGTATTTACATACAATGTATTATGAGTATAAATGCAACCTTAAAAGTATTAAATACACTTAATAATATACAAAAACATATAAAGGATAGCTATACTCGTATTTCTGTTCATTTTTCTCAAGAATCCTACTCATATTCATACAGTATATATATACACGTATTATACGAAGCTTCTAGAAGTATTTACTATTAATATATACTAATAAAAATCTGTATTAGTGGAATATTATGTCATGCATGATATCATCAATCTTATTATGTCATGCATGACATCATCAATTTAACGTATACTAGATATTAGTCAAAAAAAGACAACATAAAGTATTTACTATTCGTATATACCAATAGTAACTTGCATGATTGATTTATTATGTCATACATGACATCATCAATCTTATTATGTCATGCATGACCTCATGGTATTTAACTTATCCTAGATATTTGTCATAAAACAACAAATTACAAGTAGTATATAAAGGCCTTACATGGTATATTTTTACACACATTTACATCCATTCTACTTTCAATTCTCTTCCAAGTATTCTCTTATTATTTCTCTCTAAAAACACTCTCTAATATCCTCTCTTTAAGTTCTAATAAAACTTCATCATCCACAACAAAAACTAGTTACAAAAACAATTTATAATCATCATATAAGAAGCGATCAAGAACACTTAGTTTAATTCAAGTTTTGCTTCCAAGTTTGGTTATCTTTAAGCACCCTTTCAAGGAGTCTTTCAAGCTCTAGAAATTCTCTTCATATTTAGCTACTTCCCTTTCCTAAATCAAGGTATTAGCCTTACCAAAACTCTTGTTCAATTCATATAATTATAGCTATCAATATAAGAGTTTATAAACTAGAACATAGTTTAGTTAATTCTAAACTTGTTCGCAAACAAAGTTAATCTTTCTAACTTGAATTTTAAAAACAAATTAACACATGTTCTATATCTATATAATATGCTAACTTAATGAGTTAAAACTTGGAAACACGAAGAACACCGTAAAACCGGACATACGCCGTCGTAGTAAAACCGGGGTTGTTTTGGGTTAGATAATTAAAAACAATGATAATATTTGATTTGAAAGTTGTTCTTATGGAAAAATAATATTTTATATGAACATGAAACTATATCCAAAAATCATGGTTAAACTCAAAGTAGAAGTATGTTTTTCAAAATGGTCATCAAGATGTCGTTCTTTCAACGGAAATGACTACCTCTTTCAATTATGGACTTGTAACCTGTAACTCTGACTATAAACCACTATTTTTTCAGTTTAGTTCTAAAAATTATAGTCCGTTATGAAACCATAGCACTTTGATTGACTCAAAACGGATTTGTAATAAAGAAGTTATGGGCAAAACAATATTGGTTAAAAATGAGTAAAATGATTACGAGATTAATTCATTAAAATCTATACTAACCATATCCTAGCTAACTTTTCTTGTATTATACATGTACTCTAACATGTCATGGTTACACAATACGTCGGATAAATCAAAAGACACCACATACACAATACGTGTAACTATAATAGCGGTATCGTGGGTCATGATTGAGTCTTATACAATACGTGTATACTATGTCTTGATTATTTCAAGGTGGTGTATCGATCTATATATTTACTACTAACTGTGGACTACTAACTGTGGACTGCTAATTGTGGACTACTAACGTTGGACTGCTAATTTGACAACTTAAACAATCACACGTGATTGAAATTATAAACTTAAACAATCACACGTGATTGAAAATATGAACTTAAACAATCATATGTGATTAAAGATATGATATGAATATAGTTGTATTACATTTTGATATATATATATATATATATATATATATATATATATATATATATATATATATATATATATATATATATATATATATATTTGTTACAGGTTCGTGAATCCAAGGACGACGACCATATTTTTAATAAGTTGAAAACTTATTATTAATATACTTTTACTACCGTGAGTATATAGTCCCAGTTTTAAACTCTAAAATATTTTGGGATGAGAATACATTCATTTTATGTTTTACGCTATGGGCACAAGTACTTAAAATATATTCTACGTTGAGTTGTACCACCTTGCATATCTTCCCTAATAGCTTGGTAACTAATATTTACATGTTGTAAGAACATGTAAGCGCGAATCCTATTGATAGATCTATCAGGTTTGACAACTCCAACTGGGCTAGTCGCTCTAGTATCGTAAATGGTTGCATAGTACTTCATTTTACTACACTTGGTACAGTGTAGGGAGATTTCATAATAAAGGGAATATGCTACATTAATGGTTAAGTATGGTTACCGAAGCGCTCAACAAATTATAGAATATCTTTATTGAAACGTTTGTAACTATGAAATCATGTGGTCTATATTTATATCGATGCTAGCTTTAAACCTATATATCTCACCAACCTTCGTGTTGACGGTTTAAGCATGTTTATTCTCAGGTCCTTAAGAAAGTCTTCCGCTGTTGCATTATCTGAGCAAGCTGTGCATGGAGTCTCATACTTTTATTTAAATAAAGTGTTGCATTCAATAAAACCTTTGTCTTGTATTATATTCGACTATTATGTCAGATGTGTAGTATTTGAAAACCGATGTATTATGGGGATTATTCCTTAACTAATCGCCCAATTGTTTAAAACATGCATTGGGTATAATAATGGTGTGCTTTTTATGAAACGAATGCAATATTTTCTAAAACGTATCATATAGAGGTCAAATACCTCGCTATGGGACCAATAAATAACGTACTGCATTTATAGTAATATGGACGGGTTGTTTCAGTTGGTATCAGAGCGGCGGTCTTAGTGAACCAGGTCTTGTATTAGTGTGTCTAACTGATAGTTGATAAGATGCATTAGTAAACCTTAGCTGCATATCAAAAAGTTTTGCTTATCATTTCTTGTAGGAAATTACCTGCTTATCATTCTTAGTCTAGACACGTCTTACTGCATTGATTGCATGAATAGTGTATAGACAAAATTCATATATTAGCGTATCTGCTAATTCATATCTTAGCGTATCTGTTACTGTAAACTTTGCCTGACATATTCCGTAAATTCCTCCGTAATCTATGAAATCTTTTTATTTATATATATATAGATATTCTATGTACTTAGAATACCATCCGATAGCCAGAAATCATTTCATATCAAAAAATCCTTTATTCAATCGTACTAAATGGAACTCGCCGCAAGTTCAAGTCCCTCGGATTCCGATATGGAGTTTCACTCGAGCTCCGAAAGCAGTGTGACCGAAATGGATCAACCAATTAGCCATCATCTATTCTGGATGAATTGGGGATGGGTTCGTATCCTACTTAATCATTGGAGACAAGAAGAAGGCGATCCCTTCCATCCACCACATTTCCCTCTTGGAGAAGAACCTGAAGCACTTACCGGCGAACCTGTTTGAAACACCATTTTCTCTCTCATCTCCAGAGTATCTCATCATGATTATATACTATCTCAAATTCTAGATCTTATTCATCCACTCGTCCGAACCGACAATCATCTCGGTGTAATAGAAGAAGTCAATGAGCTTCGCGCTCGAGTATTGGCTTTGGAGAATATGGTGCAAAGGTTACAAGCACCAGCAGCACCACCGGCATCAACAGTATCACCATCATCAACGCCAACAGTACCATTACCACCACCAACCACAACCGCGTCGTAAACCTCAACTTTACAATCTGTCCCACAAGCACCAATGTCATACGCCCTATAGATACCAAGGAATACCAACAAAAACAAACGATGAAGTATTGATTCATAACTTCATTGGAGAAACATTCTGCGGCGACTATATAATCTCCAAAGTCTTAGAGATTATTTATTCAAACCGCAAATTAGATGAATGGATAGAAATAACAGAGAATAGAAACCCTGACAAGAAAGGAGCCTGAATTAAAAACTAGACTTGTTTTACCAGCAGCATCAACAGTACCGTCAGCATTGTCAGCATCAGCAGCACCTACAACATCACAAGTTTAATTAGATCCATAATCACCGCAAACATCATCACTAATCAACAATGAGTATATTGTATCAACGAATTACTAAGTATTAACTCACTTCCACTGAAGAATTTATATGTATATCTTACATATATAGAGTTTTGAAACCACAATAAATCTTTTCGTACTAAGCTATTACGCGTGAATTTTAAAGAGTAGATACTCGGATAATTCATGTTACTAACATGCTATGATGTACATCCTTCGTTAAAAACTTAACCATCGTTAGCTACAGTATCCGTCTCAACTCGACGAATTCCATTTCATAATAAACCAAGCGTATTATTCAATTATAAGTTTGATTTTACACTTTCATTTTCGATATACTCGAAAATTTCTAAGAATCATCATTCGTGTCTTGCGAAGTTCACAAGAATTTCCAAAAACACCAACATAATTCATCGAAGAAATATCAATAGATGAGTAATGAAGTGGTAATTCATAATTTCATTCAAATAGAAGAAATACTCAGTGAAGATTACGTAACTTCTGAAGTTTTAGGGATTTCTCAATCATAATTCCAACCATAAATCAAATGAGTTGAATGAAAGATTAACTTATTAAATCTGTATTACATTTGAAGAGAATATACATATATTTTCATAAAGACTGTAATGCAAATTCTCTAGTACAAAATATTACTTATGAAACTTTTAACGGGTAGGTAATACCCGAGAAATATATAAATTCACAATTAATATGTTACATTCTTCGATTCTGATTCAGCAAATCATCAACTATACCCACTACTTTCACAACGATATACATTCTTTCATAGAAATCAAAACAACCATTCACATCTAAATTTGATTACATATTTTGATTTTGACAGATCAGAATCCAAGTCAAGGTTTAATAGAAGACATCACTCTTAGATTCTTACATCTTTCAAAGCCATACTTTGAATTCAAAACTGTGATAGCACATCACTTCTATTCAAAAACCCAGAAAAATATTCGTATCATTCAAAATTCTAGAACATCATATGTATATTGACAATTACAATCTGCATTCAAACCCTTCATGAATCTTGAAAACCCCTCAATTAAGAAACAACCGAGAGGATGATCCAACCATACGTTATCAATGGAAAGAAGGATTACGCGTATAGCGATACACCTAGAAACTCTCGAAACCAAAGTCATAGACTAACACATATTTGTGTCAGCTCCTTTGGCATTTATTACCAAAAATAATTTTGCAATCCTTTTCCCAAAGTAGACAGTTTTGTCACAGCTCCAGCAAGTCAACTTCGATTTTTCAGTCGAAACAGTCTTATTATAACTTCGATATATACGTTTCCCTTTCGCCATCATTACCAGGGAACCTTTTACATTTCACCATATTAACCGAAAACGTATCAACAACTTCATTACCCTTTGACTTAAGCCTCTCCGAAAAATCACTATACTTATTCATTAAAACCCAAACATGTACTCATCTGCATCTTGTAACGGTAGTTGCCATACCAAAAAGCTTGAACCATTATTCTCGAATTTCGCAGCAATTCTACGCCAACAGTTATATATATACATATAATGTCTATCTCCTAGACTTATATACTTCGAATGTGAAGTTTCTGAAAAACACCCTAAACTGCGAACTAGTTTTTCGAATTTTTGGAAAAATGCTGATGAAGCAGCAAAAATCGTAAACGACCTTAACAGTCAAAAGTTTGATGATAAAGAATAGTGTGTTGGCGAAGCTCAGAAAAGGAGAATGTTTGGAATTTGATTGAGCAAACCATGAAAGAGGCTGTGGAAAAATCACAACGACTAAATCTGACTTCAAAGAATCCAAATGATTCAGTATCTGCTGAAGTCTTTAGCGAATGCCTTGATCCTTACTCTAAAACCCTTGCAGACAATATTCTTCATCATCCTCTGATCTTAGATATTTTAAGATATCATCATATCTTTCATTATAAATATCTTCGATGTTTCTGAAGATATCTTCATAACTATTGTTATCCGAAATCATTTACCTCTTCGCGCTATACATCATGAAAGAAACTATTTTAGTTTCTAAATTCTGAAACCTTCGAGTTTAAAATATGAATGTTTTTGAGGTAGTGTTGGGAACTGAAGCATGAGTTGGTATAATATAATGACACTTGATCAACGTGATTATATTATAGTAAGTTATGCTGAGTTTCTAATGGGACATGATGATTCACAGACCATACCATCATCATGTGCCATGTTACACGACTCTTGTATTCTATTTAACCTATAAAAATATCAAGATAATATTTTCTTGATGATTCAGTCTTTTTCGGATATTCTGGTAATTTTACAAATCAAATCGTGCTACTACCTTTCCTTTCTACTTTGTATATTATGATAATTCGAAACTCCATACCTACGAATTCTAGACTATTACTTGTGAAAAGAAAACAAAAGCATGAAGCTCCGAAATAGAAAGGGGGTATAAATCGCAACAAACAGAAAAGATCATTAACCGTAGTTGTCAATGATTATGGAAAAATAGGAGCAGGGACTCCGAAAAATAAGGAAAGATATAAGGCCCGACGACAATACATAAATTACAAACTGTGTATATCAATACGTATTGCAACGTAAAGGCACAGGAGAATTAAGAACACTATAACCCCAAGGTAATAATAAAAGTAAATAAAATCTTCCGGTGGTATATGAAAAAGAAGAATGACAGATATAAAAGTTAGGAGTATATCAAGAATCAGAACTGGATGGAGCATATTGACGTATGCTTTAAAGTATGAATTGAGGAAGAAAGAATAGAAGATGTGAGTTGTGAAAATAAGGAAACGAAGGGGGTGGATTTATAGTGAAATATCAGACTGAGCAATCGAGACAGATTATCACATTTAACCAAAAAGGATCCTAATTTCCTTAATTACCGAAGAACTAAATCTTATTACGAAGATTTCCTCTAAATTCCTTGATTTTCAGAAATCAATCGTGACTACGTCACCAGTTAAGACAAACCTGCATTTATTCATTTCACTCTTTTGTGATAGCTTCACTTATACTCTTAGCGTAATCGAATTGTTTTATCCATATTGCTCAATAATGATAAAACTCGATTTATCCACTCATATTCGTCATGAAAACATTTTTATTGTTAGCCATGACGACCTCGATCAAATTTCGGGACGAAATTTTTTTAACGGGTAGGTACTGTGATGACCCGGATTTTTCTGACTACTTGATTATACTACTAACATGATTTAATAATTTCGACTTGATAAACAATGAATATTGATAAATCTTGAACCTCCGAATAGAGTTTTATACATACATTTGGCCACCCTTTTATTCCTATGATTCACGAACGTCATAACTTGTATTAATTATATATATGTATGTATATATATATATATATATATATATATATATATATATATATATATATATATATATATATATATATATATATAGGGGCAGGATTTTTTCGTCCCGAAACCCTAAATTATATATATGATAAATCTCCGAATGGGGAAGTAACCAATCGGGGGGAAGCAAATTTTTTTTTTTTCCGTTTTTTGAAAAGACTTTGTTCACGAACATTATAGATTGGATGAAAATAAGAATATTTAGAAAAGACACTTCGTGATGAATGTTATTATTTTGGCGGGAAAACGATCGACAAAAATAACATTCAAGATAATATTGTTCGTGAAGAATGTTAACGTTTTTTTTTCTTCATGTTTTGTGAAGTAAAATTTAGCCCGATTTAGAGTTTAGGGTTTAGGGTTTAGGGTTTAGGGTTTGGTGTCTTGGGTTTATTCCATAAACCCAAATCACCAAACCCTAAACCCTAAACTCTAAACCGTTCGTGTTAAAAACTCAATCTAAATCCTAAATCTAAACCGTAAATCTAAACCCTAAACCCTAAATTTCTAAACCCTAAAATATAAACCCTATAAACCCTAATATCTAAACTCTAATATCTAAACCCTAATGTCTAAAACCTCAACATACGCTCGAAAAACACGATAATTAATATATATTACTTCTTCGAGCATTTTCCCGCCAAAATAATAACATTCATCACGAAGTGTCTATTCTAAATGTTCTTATTTTCATCCAATCTATAATGTTCGTTAACAAAGTTTTTTCAAAAAACGGAAAAAAAAATTGCTTCCCCCCGATTGGTTACTTCCCTCTTGATCCTACCACCATATATATATATATATATATATATATATATATATATATATATATATATATATATATATATATATATATATATATATATATATATATATATATATATATATATATATAATTTAAAAATATGATAATTAAATATCTCATTAAGTATATTAACAAGGTATTATATATACATATGCATACTACTAATTTAGAGAGTTTTCGAACAATATATATATTACTATTTAAACGACGTAATTAACTTATGTTAAAATGTATTTACATACAATGTATTATATGAGTATAAATACAACCTTAAAAGTATTAAATACACTTAATAATATACAAAAACATATAAAGGATAGCTATACTCGTATTTCCGTTCATTTTTCTCAAGAATCCTACTCATATTCATACAGTATATATATACACGTATTATACGAAGCTTCTAGAAGTATTTACTATTAATATATACTAATAAAAATCTGTATTAGTGGAGTATTATGTCATGCATGACATCATCAATCTTATTATGTCATGCATGACATCATCAATTTAACTTATACTAGATATTAGTCAAAAAAAGACAACATAAAGTATTTACTATTCGTATATACCAATAGTAACTTGCATGATTGATGTATTATGTCATGCATGACATCATCAATCTTATTATGTCATGCATGACCTCATGGTATTTAACTTATCCTAGATATTTTTCATAAAACAACAAATTACAAGTAGTATATAAAGGCCTTACATGGTATATTTTTACACACATTTACATCCATTCTACTTTCAATTCTCTTCCAAGTATTCTCTTATTCTTTCTCTCTAAAAACACTCTCTAATATCCTCTCTTCAAGTTCTAATAAAACTTCATCATCCACAACAAAAACTAGTTACAAAAACAATCTATAATCATCATATAAGAAGCGATCAAGAACACTTACTTTAATTTAAGTTTTGCTTCCAAGTTTGGTTATCTTTAAGCACCCTTTCAAGGAGTCTTTTAAGCTCTAGAAATCCTCTTCATATTCAGCTACTTCCCTTTCCTAAATCAAGGCATTAGCCTTACCAAAACTCTTGTTCAATTCATATAATTATAGCTATCTATATAAGAGTTTATAAACTAGAACATAGTTTAGTTAATTCTAAAATTGTTCGCAAACAAAGTTAATCCTTCTAACTTGACTTTTAAAAATAACTTAACACATGTTCTATATCTATATGATATGCTAACTTAATGAGTTAAAACTTGAAAACATGAAGAACACCGTAAAATCGGACATACGCCATCGTAGTAAAACCGGGGGCTGTTTTGGGTTAGATAATTAAAAACTATGATAATCTTTGATTTAAAAGTTGTTCTTCTGGGAAAATGATATTTTATATGAACATGAAACTATATCCAAAAATCATGGTTAAACTCAAAGTAGAAGTATGTTTTTCAAAATGGTCATCAAGATGTCGTTCTTTCAACGGAAATGACTACCTCTTTCAATTATGGACTTGTAACTTGTAACTCCGACTATAATGTAGTGACCCGAACTTTTCCATGTTTATATATATATTAAATGAAATTATTATTTACATGATTAAGTGTTTCCAACATGTTAAGCAATCAAACTTGTTAAGACTTGATTAATTGAAATAGGTTTCATATAGACAATTGACCACCCAAGTTGACCGGTGATTCACGAACGTTAAAACTTGTAAAAACTATACGATGACATATATATGGTTATATATATAGTTAACATGATTTTATTATAAGTATGTATCTCATTAGGTATTTTAACAATGAGTTATATACATAAAAATGAGACTATTAATTTAAGAAACTTGAAAACGATATATATAACGATTATCGTTATAACAACGTCTTACTAGGTACATATGAATCATATTAAGATATTGATACACTTGGTTAATTATGTTAAATGATAAGTAAATATATTATTAAGTGTATTAACAATGAAATACATATGTAAAAATAAGACTACTAACTTAATAATTTCGAAACGAGACATATATGTAACGATTATCGCTGTAACGACATTTAACTGTATATATATCATACTAAGATATATTATATATCATAATATCATGATAATATAACAATTTAACATCTCATTTGTTATAATAAACAATGGGTTAACAACATTCAACAAGATCGTTAACCTAAAGGTTTCAAAACAACATTTACATGTAACGACTAACGATGACTTAACGACTCAGTTAAAATGTATATACATGTAGTGTTTTAATATGTATTCATACACTTTTTAAAGACTTCAAGACACTTATCAAAATACTTCTACTTAACAAAAATGCTTACAATTACATCCTCGTTCAGTTTCATCAACAATTCTACTCGTATGCACCCGTATTCGTACTCGTACAATACACAGCTTTTAGATGTATGTACTATTAGTATATACACTCTAATGATCAGCTCTTAGCAGCCCATGTGAGTCACCTAACACATGTGGGAACCATCATTTGGCAACTAGCATGAAATATCTCATAAAATTACAAAAATATGAGTAATCATTCATGACTTATTTACATGAAAACAAAATTACATATCCTTTATATCTAATCCATACACCAACGACCAAAAACACCTACAAATACTTTCATTCTTCAATTTTCTTCATCTAATTGATCTCTCTTAAGTTCTATCTTCAAGTTCTAAGTGTTCTTCATAAATTCCAAAAGTTCTAGTTTCATAAAATCAAGAATACTTCCAAGATTGCAAGTTTACTTCCAAGTTTTCTAAATCCATTCCAAGTAATCATACAAGATCAAGAAACCTTTGTTACTTACAGTAGGTTATCTTTCTAATACAAGGTAATAATCATATTCAAACTTTATTTCAATTTCTATAACTATAACAATCTTATTTCGAGTGGAAATCTTACTTGAAATTGTTTTCGTGTCATGATTCTGCTTTAAGAACTTTCAAGCCATCCAAGGATCCTTTGAAGCTAGATCTATTTTTCTCATTTCCAGTAGGTTTATCCAAGGAACTTGAGGTAGTAATGATGTTCATAACATCATTCGATTCATACATATAAAGCTATCTTATTCGAAGGTTTAAACTTGTAATCACTAGAACATAGTTTAGTTAATTCTAAACTTGTTTGTAAATAAAAGTTAATCCTTCTAACTTGACTTTTAAAATTAACTAAACACATATTCTATATCTATATGATATGCTAACTTAATGATTTAAAACCTGAAAACACGAAAAACACCGTAAAATCGGATTTACGCCGTCGTAGTAACACCGCGGGTTGTTTTGGGTTAGTTAATTAAAAACTATGATAAACTTTGATTTAAAAGTTGTTATTCTGGGAAAATGATTTTTATTATGAACATGAAACTATATCCAAAAATTATAGTTAAACTCAAAGTGGAAGTATGTTTTCTAAAATGGTCATCTAGACGTCGTTCTTTCGACTGAAATGACTACATTTACAAAAATGACTTGTAACTTATTTTTCCGACTATAAACCTATACTTTTTCTGTTTAGATTCATAAAATAGAGTTCAATATGAAACCATAGCAATTTGATTCACTCAAAACGGATTTAAAATGAAGAAGTTATGGGTAAAACAAGATTGGATAATTTTTCTCATTTTAGCTACGTGAAAATTGGTAACAAATCTATTCCAACCATAACTTAATCAACTTGTATTGTATATTATGTAATCTTGAGATACCATAGACACGTATACAATGTTTTGACCTATCATGTCGACACATCTATATATATTTCGGAACAACCATAGACACTCTATATGTGAATGTTGGAGTTAGTTATACAGGGTTGAGGTTGATTCCAAAATATATATAGTTTGAGTTGTGATCAATACTGAGATACGTATACACTGGGTCGTGGATTGATTCAAGATAATATTTATCGATTTATTTATGTACATCTAACTGTGGACAACTAGTTGTAGGTTACTAACGAGGACAGCTGACTTAATAAACTTAAAACATCAAAATATATTAAAAGTATTGTAAATATATTTTGGACATACTTTGATATATATGTATATATTGTTATAGGTTCGTGAATCAACCAGTGGCCAAGTCTTACTTCCCGACGAAGTAAAAATCTGTGAAAGTGAGTTATAGTCCCACTTTTAAAATCTAATATTTTTGGGATGAGAATACATGCAGGTTTTATAAATGATTTACAAAATAGACACAAGTACGTGAAACTACATTCTATGGTTGAATTATCGAAATCGAATATGCCCCTTTTTATTAAGTCTGGTAATCTAAGAATTAGGGAACAGACACCCTAATTGACGCGAATCCTAAAGATAGATCTATTGGGCCTAACAAACCCCATTCAAAGTACCGGATGCTTTAGTACTTCAAAATTTATATCATATCCGAAGGGTGTCCCGGAATGATGGGGATATTCTTAAATATGCATCTTGTTAATGTCGGTTACCAGGTGTTCACCATATGAATGATTTTTATCTCTATGTATGGGATGTGTATTGAAATATGAAATCTTGTGGTTTATTGTTACGATTTGATATATATAGGTTAAACCTATAACTCACCAACATTTTTGTTGACGTTTAAAGCATGTTTATTCTCAGGTGAATAATAAGAGCTTCCGCTGTTGCATACTAAAATAAGGACAAGATTTAGAGTCCATGTTTATATGATATTGTGTAAAAACTGCATTCAAGAAACTGATTTCGATGTAACATATTTGTATTGTAAACCATTATGTAATGGTCGTGTGTAAACAGGATATTTTAGATTATCATTATTTGATAATCTACGTAAAGCTTTTTAAACCTTTATTTATGAAATAAAGGTTATGGTTTGTTTTAAAAATGAATGCAGTCTTTGAAAAACGTCTCATATAGAGGTCAAAACCTCGCAACGAAATCAATTAATATGGAACGTTTTTAATCAATAAGAACGAGACATTTCAGTTGGTATCCGAGCGTTGGTCTTAGAGAACCAGAAAATTTGCATTAGTGTGTCTTATCGAGTTTGTTATGATGCATTAGTGAGTCTGGACTTCGACCGTGTTTTCTTTAAAAATGATTGCTTAACATTTTTGTTGGAAACTATATATTATTAACATGTATGTATTATGTGATATAGTAATCTCTTAACATGTTTGATATTGTGTGATAGATGTCTACCTCTAGCACAAATCCCATTGACTCACCTAATAATAATGAAGAGTCGAATATATATTGGACTGATTCACAAGTTCCCGAAGAAGAACCGGAAGAAGAATCAGAACCGGAAGAAGAATCAGAACCGGAAGAGGAGGAACCGGAGGAGGAAATAGAACCGGTGGGGGAAATAATAAAACGGTTAAGTAAAAGAAAATCCTCAACCAACCGACCAAGGTTAATTATGGTCAATGATGTTTCCGCCAAGGAAGCAAAATATTGGGAGGATTACCAATTCTCCGATGAATCGGATTCCGACGAGAATTCCGATGATGTTATAGAAATTACCCCAACTGAATTTAAAAAGGAAAAAGAAAATAATAAGGGAAAGGGCATAAAAATAGAGAAATCTAATTCCAACACCGATGAACTTTATATGTATCGTCAACCCCCGAAGCCCTTAAGTTGTAACAATGACCCGGGAACCTCTAAACCACCAGGTTTTTCTAAACCGTTGTGGAAAACGACAGCTCGTATTAGGGGAACATCATATATCCCTAGAAACTTGGCAAAACGAACCAAAACCGAAGAAGAAGAAACGAGCAAGTCGGAATAAGATAGTTGTATTCGTGTGGTGTAATATATGTAATATAGTGTGCTTATGCTTTATGATATATGTAAAAATTGCTTGTATTAATAAGTATTTTTTTTATGAATCTAACTCTTGTCTATTTTACAGTATAAAAACACAAAATGGATAGACAACCCAATATTTTAAGAGACCTACCCGGAGACATGATTGATGAAATCTTGTCTAGAGTCGGTCAGAATTCTTCGGCACAACTATTTACGGCGAAATCAGTTTGTAAGACATTCGAAGAACGTTCCAAGAATGTCTTGGTTTATAAGAGACTTTCGTTTGAAAGATGGGGGATATCACATTGGGAAACCCATAAGTTACGATGTGTTTACTTTGACGCATATATTTCGGGGAACCCAAATGCTATTTTACGCAACGGGTTAAGAAATTATTTTGACTCAATGTATCCGAATATAGGACTTCATGATTTAGAAAAAGCGGTTAACATGCAACATAAAGAAGCATGCTATGCTTACGGGTTAGTAATGTTCGCTTCTCACCAAAGTGAGAATAAGAACATCGGGCTACAACTATTAAACAAAACGTTCCCACAAGTGACGGAGTCGGTAATTGGGGTAAGAAATGAGGTTTTTAGGTTATTACGAGACTGTTGGTCATTACGTAACCCTCGTCCCTTTGACGACATTACAACACGCTGTCTTATCAACGGCCATAACGGTTATGTTCCACAAGACCAAGGATGGGAAGTAGTCCTAGTAAAACCAGAATGCATGACTTGTTTCTGGATGTATGAATTACGTGTCTTTATTGCCTTTGCTGAACGACTTGTGTACTAGCTAGAATTATCTTCACAACTATCTTGTATCAAAGTTATTGTGTGCTATATTTCATGCTTTATGTAAAATAAGCGGTATTGTAAATTTGTAAAATATTGTATAAAAGTTTGAACGCGAAATATTATTATAATCAGTTTTTCATATAAAATTGTAGTAGTTGAATTGTATATTAGCTACTAAGTATGAACTTAACGGGTAGGTACTACCCGAATTTAAACTTATAAAACGCTAATATGAAGAAAAAGCTTTTATAAATGAGTTCATATTATGCTACGAAATACTATTAACTACTCTTAATATTTTGTATGATTAACTTGTTCCATTTGACTATTTTGAAGGAAATGGCACCGACTACTCGACACACCGTGAATATGAATGAAGAGGAATTCCGTACTTTTCTAGCTTCAAACATAGCCGCAGTACAGGCTGCGCTACATACCAACAATAACCATGGATCTAGCAGTACAGGAAATCGTGTAGGATGCACCTACAAAGAATTCACTGCCTGCAAACCTTTGGAATTTGATGGAACCGAAGGACCGATCAGATTGAAACGGTGGACCGATAAGGTCGAATCGGTGTTTGCCATAAGTAAGTGTACTGAAGAGGACAAAGTGAAGTATGCTACGCATACCTTCACAGGTTCTGCGTTAACATGGTGGAATACCTATCTAGAGCAAGTGGGACAAGATGATGCGTACGCACTACCGTGGTCAGCATTCAAGCACTTGATGAACGAGAAGTACCGTCCCATAACCGAGGTCAAAAAGCTCAAGACAGAACTTAGAGGGTTACGAACCCAAGGATTTGATATTACCACATACGAAAGACGATTCACAAAATTGTGCCTATTGTGTCCGGGAGCGTTCGAAGATGAGGAAGAGAAGATCGACGCGTTTGTGAAAGGATTACCGGAAAGAATCCAAGAACATATAAGTTCACACGAGCCCGCCTCCATACAACAGGCATGTAGAATGGCTCACAAACTAGTGAACCAGATTGAGGAAAGAATTAAAGAACAGACGGCTGAAGAGGCCAATGTGAAGCAAGTCAAAAGAAAGTGGGAGGAAAACGGTGATAAGAATCACCAATACAACAACAACAGCAATTACAATAATAATCGCAACAATTATCTCAACAATCACAACATCAATCGCAACTACAACAAACAGCCCAACAACAACAACAACAACAACAACAACAACAGCAACTACAACAATCATCCCAACAACAATAACAACCGCAACAACAACAACAATCAGAAGCAGCTATGCCATAGGTGTGAAAAGTATCACTAGGGGTTCTGCACCAAATTTTGCAACAAGTGTGAAAGAAATGGTCATAGCGCGGCGAAGTGTGAGGTCTACGGACCAGGGGTTAACAGAACGAAAGGAACAAATGGTGTCGGAACGAGTAATGGCGGAGCAAGTAGTGTCGGAGCAAGTTATGCCAATGTAGTTTGTTATAAATGTGGAAAACCGGGCCACATTATTAGAAATTGCCCGAACCAGGAGAACACGAATGGACAAGGCCGCGGAAGAGTTTTCAATATTAATGCGGTAGAGGCACAGGAAGACCCGGAGCTTGTTACGGGTACGTTTCTTATTGACAATAAATCTGCTTACGTTTTATTTGATTCGGGTGCGGATAGAAACTATATGAGTAGAGATTTTTGTGCTAAATTAAGTTGTCCATTGATGCCATTGGATAGTAAATTTTTACTCGAATTAGCAAACGGTAAATTAATTTCAGCAGATAATATATGCCAGAATCAAGAAATTAAACTGCGTAGCGAAATATTTAAGATTGATTTGATACCAGTAGAGTTAGGGAGTTTTGATGTAATAGTTGGCATGGACTGGCTGAAGAAGGTGAAAGCAGAGATCGTATGTTATAAAAATGCAATTCGCATTGTACGAGAAGAAGGAGAACCCTTAATGGTGTACGGAGAAAAGGGCAACATGAAGCTACATCTTATTAGTAATTTGAAGGCACAAAAACTAATAAGAAAAGGTTGCTATGCTGTTCTAGCACACGTCGAGAAAGTACAAACTAAAGAAAAGAGCATCAATGATATTCCCGTCGCAAAAGAATTTCCCGATGTATTTCTGAAAGAATTACCAGGACTACCTACACATCGATCTGTTGAATTTCAAATAGATCTTGTACCAGGAGCTGCACCAATAGCTCGTGCTCCTTATATACTCGCACCCAGCGAGATGAAAGAACTGCAAAGCCAACTGCAAGAACTATTAGAACGTAGTTTCATTCGACAAAGCACATCACCATGGGGAGCTCCTGTTTTGTTTGTCAAGAATAAGGATGGTACATTTAGGTTGTGTATTGACTACAGAGAGTTGAACAAACTTACCATCAAAAACCGTTATCCACTGCCGAGAATTGACGACTTATTTGATCAACTACAAGGCTCGTCGGTTTATTCGAAGATCGATTTACGTTCTGGATATCATCAAATGCGAGTAAAGGAGGATGATATTCCAAAAACTGATTTTAGGACGCGTTATGGTCATTACGAGTTTATGGTTATGTCGTTTGGATTGACTAACCCACCAGCTGTGTTCATGAACCTTATGAACCGAGTGTGTGGGCCATATCTTGACAAGTTTGTCATTGTTTTCATCGATGACATACTTATTTACTCAAAGAATGATCAAGAGCACGAAGAACATTTGAGAAAAGTGCTAGAAGTATTGAGGAAAGAAAAACTGTACGCTAAGTTTTCAAAGTGTGCATTTTGGTTGGAAGAAGTTCAATTCCTCGGTCACATAGTGAACAAAGAAGGTATCCAGGTGGACCCGGCAAAGATCGAAACCGTTGAAAAGTGGGAAACCCCAAAAACTCCGAAGCATATACGTAAATTTTTAGGATTGGCTGGTTACTACAGAAGATTCATCCAAGATTTCTCCAAAATAGCAAAACCCTTGACTGCATTAACGCATAAAGGGAAGAAATTTGAATGGAAGGATGAACAAGAGAAGGCGTTTCAATTATTGAAGAAAAAGCTAACTACGGCACCTATATTGTCATTGCTTGAAGGGAATGATGATTTTGTGATTTATTGTGACGCATCAAAGCAAGGTCTCGGTTGTGTATTAATGCAACAGACGAAGGTGATTGCTTATGCGTCTAGACAATTGAAGATTCATGAGCAAAATTATACGACGCATGATTTGGAATTAGGCGCGGTTGTTTTTCTATTAAAGACTTGGAGGCACTACTTATATGGGGTCAAAAGTATTATATATACCGACCACAAAAGTCTTCAACACATATTTAATCAGAAACAACTGAATATGAGGCAGCGTAGGTGTATTGAATTGTTGAATGATTACGACTTTGAGATTCGTTACCACCCGGGGAAGGCAAATGTGGTAGCCGAGGCCTTGAGCAGAAAGGACAGAGAACCCATTCGAGTAAAATATATGAATATAATGATTCACACTAACCTTACTACTCAAATAAAGGAGTCGCAACAAGGAGTTTTAAAAGAGAGAAATTTAAAGGATGAAATACCCAAAGGATCGGAGAAGCATCTTAATATTCGGGAAGACGGAACCCGGTATAGGGCTGAAAGAATTTGGGTACCAAAATTTGGAGATATGAGAGAAATGGTACTTAGAGAAGCTCATAAAACCAGATACTCAATACATCCTGGAACGGGGAAGATGTACAAGGATCTTAAGAAACATTTTTGGTGGCCAGGTATGAAAGCCGATATTGCTAAATATGTAGGAGAATGTTTGACGTGTTCTAAGGTCAAAGCTGAACATCAGAAACCATCAGGTCTACTACAACAACCTGAAATCCCGGAATGGAAATGGGAAAACATTACCATGGATTTCTTTACTAAATTGCCAAGGACTGCAAGTGGTTATGATACTATTTGGGTAATAGTTGATCGTCTCACCAATTCAGCACACTTCCTGCCAATAAGAGAAGATGACAAGATGGAGAAGTTAGCACGACTGTATTTGAAGGAAGTCGTATCCAGACATGGAATACCAATCTCTATTATCTCTGATAGGGATGGCAGATTTATTTCAAGATTCTGGCAGACATTACAGCAAGCATTGGGAACTCGTCTAGACATGAGTACTGCCTATCATCCACAAACTGATGGGCAGAGCGAAAGGACGATACAAACGCTTGAAGACATGCTACGAGCTTGTGTTATTGATTTCGAAAATAGTTGGGATCGACATCTACCGTTAGCAGAATTTTCCTACAACAACAGCTACCATTCAAGCATTGAGATGGCGCCGTTTGAAGCACTTTATGGTAGAAAGTGCAGGTCTCCGATTTGTTGGAGTGAAGTGGGGGATAGACAGATTACGGGTCCGGAGATAATACAAGAAACTACCGAGAAAATCATCCAAATTCAACAAAGATTGAAAACCGCCCAGAGTCGACAAAAGAGCTACGCGGACAGTAAAAGAAAAGATATAGAGT
Organism: Rutidosis leptorrhynchoides; assembly: GCF_046630445.1. Lineage (NCBI taxonomy): Eukaryota > Viridiplantae > Streptophyta > Magnoliopsida > Asterales > Asteraceae > Rutidosis > Rutidosis leptorrhynchoides. Next base: position 291,557,452 of record NC_092341.1, on the reverse strand, counting down.
TTGAAATTGGAGAAATGGTCATGCTTAAGGTTTCACCTTGGAAAGGCGTTGTTCGATTTGGTAAACGGGGGAAACTAAATCCAAGGTACATTGGACCATTCAAGATTATAGATCGTGTCGGACTAGTAGCTTACCAACTGGAGCTACCTCAACAACTCGCGGCTGTACATAACACTTTCCATGTCTCAAATTTGAAGAAATGTTTTGCTAAAGAAGATCTCACTATTCCGTTGGACGAAATCCAAATCAATGAAAAACTTCAATTCATTGAAGAACCCGTCGAAATAATGGATCGTGAGGTTAAGAGACTTAAACAAAACAAGATACCGATTGTTAAGGTTCGATGGAATGCTCGTAGAGGACCCGAGTTCACCTGGGAGCGTGAAGATCAGATGAAGAAGAAATACCCGCATTTATTTCCAGAAGATATTTCAACACCTCCAACTGCTTAAAATTTCGGGACGAAATTTATTTAACGGGTAGGTACTGTAGTGACCCGAACTTTTCCATTTTTATATATATATTAAATGAAATTGTTATTTACCTAATTAAGTGTTTCTAACATGTTAAGCAATCAAACTTGTTAAGACTTGATTAATTGAAATAGATTTCATATAGACAATTGACCACTCAAGTTGACCGGTGATTCACGAACGTTAAAACTTGTAAAAACTATACGATGACATATATATGGTTATATATATAGTTAACATGATTTTATTATAAGTATGTATCTCATTAGGTATTTTAACAATGAGTTATATACATAAAAATGAGACTATTAATTTAAGAAACTCGAAAACGATATATATAACGATTATCGTTATAACAACGTCTTACTAGGTACATATGAATCATATTAAGATATTGATACACTTGGTTAATTATGTTAAATTATAAGTAAATATATTATTAAGTGTATTAACAATGAAATACATATGTAAAAATAAGACTACTAACTTAATGATTTCGAAACGAGACATATATGTAACGATTATCGTTGTAACGACATTTAACTGTATATATATCATACTAAGATATATTATATATCATAATATCATGATAATATAACAATTTAACATCTCATTTGTTATAATAAACAATGGGTTAACAACATTCAACAAGATCGTTAACCTAAAGGTTTCAAAACAACATTTACATGTAACGACTAACGATGACTTAACGACTCAGTTAAAATGTATATACATGTAGTGTTTTAATATGTATTCATACACTTTTGAAAGACTTCAAGACACTTATCAAAATACTTCTACTTAACAAAAATGCTTACAATTACATCCTCGTTCAGTTTCATCAACAATTCTACTCGTATGCACCCGTATTCGTACTCGTACAATACACAGCTTTTAGATGTATGTACTATTAGTATATACACTTCAATGATCAGCTATTAGCAGCCCATGTGAGTCACCTAACACATGTGGGAACCATCATTTGGCAACTAGCATGAAATATCTCATAAAATTACAAAAATATGAGTAATCATTCATGACTTATTTACATGAAAACAAAATTACATATCCTTTATATCTAATCCATACACCAATGACCAAAAACACCTACAAACACTTTCATTCTTCAATTTTCTTCATCTAATTGATCTCTCTCAAGTTCTATCTTCAAGTTCTAAGTGTTCTTCATAAATTCCAAAAGTTCTAGTTTCATAAAATCAAGAATACTTCCAAGATTGCAAGTTTATTTCCAAGTTTTCTAAATCCATTCCAAGTAATCATCCAAGATCAAGAAACCTTTGTTACTTACAGTAGGTTATCTTTCTAATACAAGGTAATAATCATATTCAAACTTTAATTCAATTTCTATAACTATAACAATCTTATTTCGAGTGAAAATCTTACTTGAAATTGTTTTCGTGTCATGATTCTGCTTCAAGAACTTTCAAGCCATCCAAGGATCCTTTGAAGCTAGATCTATTTTTCTCATTTCCAGTAGGTTTATCCAAGGAACTTAAGGTATTAATGATGTTCATAACATCATTCGATTTATACATATAAAGCTATCTTATTCGAAGGTTTAAACTTGTAATCACTAGAACATAGTTTAGTTAATTCTAAACTTGTTCGCAAATAAAAGTTAATCCTTCTAACTTGAATTTTAAAATCAACTAAACACATGTTCTATATCTATATGATATGCTAACTTAATGATTTAAAACCTGGAAACACGAAAAACACCGTAAAATCGGATTTACGCCGTCGTAGTAACACCGCGGGTTGTTTTGGGTTAGTTAATTAAAAACTATGATAAACTTTGATTTGAAAGTTTTTATTCTGAGAAAATGATTTTTATTATGAACATGAAACTATATCCAAAAATTATGGTTAAACTCAAAGTGGAAGTATGTTTTCTAAAATGGTCATCTAGACGTCGTTCTTTAGACTGAAATGACTACATTTACAAAAATGACTTGTAACTTATTTTTCCGACTATAAAACTATACTTTTTCTGTTTAAATTCATAAAATAGAGTTCAATATGAAACCATAGCAATTTGATTCACTCAAAACGGATTTAAAATGAAGAAGTTATGGGTAAAACAAGATTGGATAATTTTTCTCATTTTAGCTACGTGAAAATTGGTAACAAATCTATTCCAACCATAACTTAATCAACTTGTATTGTATATTATGTAATCTTGAGATACCATAGACATGTATACAATGTTTCGACCTATCATGTCGACACATCTATATATATTTCGGAACAACCATAAACACTCTATATGTGAATGTTGGAGTTAGCTATACAGGGTTGAGGTTGATTCCAAAATATATATAGTTTGAGTTGTGATCAATACTGAGATACGTATACACTGGGTCGTGGATTGATTCAAGATAATATTTATCGATTTATTTCTGTACATCTAACTGTGGACAACTAGTTGTATGTTACTAACAAGGACAGCTGACTTAATAAACTTAAAACATCAAAATATATTAAAAGTATTGTAAATATATTTTGAACATACTTTGATATATATGTATATATTGTTATAGGTTCGTGAATCAACCAGTGGCCAAGTCTTACTTCCTGACGAAGTAAAAATATGTGAAAGTGAGTTATAGTCCCACTTTTAAAATCTAATATTTTTGGGATGAGAATACATGCAGGTTTTATAAATGATTTACAAAATAGACACAAGTACGTAAAACTACATTCTATGGTTGAATTATCGAAATCGAATATGCCCCTTTTTATTAAGTCTGGTAATCTAAGAATTAGGGAACAGACACCCTAATTGACGCGAATCCTAAAGATAGATCTATTGGGCCTAACAAACCCCATCCAAAGTACTGGATGCTTTAGTACTTCGAAATTTATATCATATCCGAAGGGTGTCCCGGAATGATGGGGATATTCTTAAATATGCATCTTGTTAATGTCGGTTACCAGGTGTTCACCATATGAATGATTTTTATCTCTATGTATGGGATGTGTATTGAAATATGAAATCTTGTGGTCTATTGTTACGATTTGATATATATAGGTTAAACCTATAACTCACCAACATTTTTGTTGACGTTTAAAGCATGTTTATTCTCAGGTGAATACTAAGAGCTTCCGCTGTTGTATACTAAAATAAGGACAAGATTTGGAGTCCATGTTTGTATGATATTGTGTAAAAACTGCATTCAAGAAACTGATTTTGATGTAACATATTTGTATTGTAAACCATTATGTAATGGTCGTGTGTAAACAGGATATTTTAGATTATCATTATTTGATAATCTATGTAAAGCTTTTTAAACCTTTATTTATGAAATAAAGGTTATGGTTTGTTTTAAAAATGAATGCAGTCTTTGAAAAACGTCTCATATAGAGGTCAAAACCTCGCAATGAAATCAATTAATATGGAACGTTTTTAATCAATAAGAACGGGACATTTCAGTTGATATCCGAGCGTTGGTCTTAGAGAACCAGAAAATTTGCATTAGTGTGTCTTATCGAGTTTGTTAGGATGCATTAGTGAGTCTGGACTTCGACCGTGTTTTCTTTAAAAATGATTGCTTAACATTTTTGTTGGAAACTATATATTATTAACATGTATATATTATGTGATATATTAATCTCTTAACATGTTTGATATTGTGTGATAGATGTCTACCTCTAGCACAAATCTCATTGACTCACCTAACAATAATGAAGAGTCGAATATATATTGGACTGATTCACAAGTTCCCGAAGAAGAACCAGAAGAAGAATCAGAATCGGAAGAAGAATCAGAACCGGAAGAGGAGGAACCGGAGGAGGAAATAGAACCGGTGGGGGAAATAATAAAACGGTTAAGTAAAAGAAAATCCTAAACCAACCGACCAAGGTTAATTATGGTCAATGGTGTTTCCGCCAAGGAAGCAAAATATTGGGAGGATTACCAATTCTCCGATGAATCGGATTCCGACGAGAATTCCGATGATGTTATAGAAATTACCCCAACTGAATTTAAAAAGGCAAAAGAAAATAATAAGGGAAAGGGCATAAAAATAGAGAAATCTAATTCCAACACCGATGAACTTTATATGTATCGTCATCCCCCGAAGCCCTTAAGTTGTAACAATGACCCGGGAACCTCTAAACCACCAGGTTTTTCTAAACCGTTGTGGAAAACGACAGCTCGTATTAGGGGAACATCATATATCCCTAGAAACTTGGCAAAACGAACCAATACCGAAGAAGAAGAAACGAGCGAGTCGGAATAAGATAGTTGTATTCGGGTGGTGTAATATATGTAATATAGTGTGCCTATGCTTTATGATATATGTAAAAATTGCTTGTATTAATAAGTATTTTTTTTATGAATCTAACTCTTGTCTATTTTACAGTATAAAAACACAAAATGGAAAGACAACCCAATATTTTAAGAGACCTACCCGGAGACATGATTGATGAAATCTTGTCTAGAGTCGGTCAGAATTCTTCGGCACAACTATTTACGGCGAAATCAGTTTGTAAGACATTCGAAGAACGTTCCAAGAATGTCTTGGTTTATAAGAGACTTTCGTTTGAAAGATGGGAGATATCACATTGGGAAACCTATAAGTTACGATGTGTTTACTTTAACGTATATATTGCGGGGAACCCAAATGCTATTTTACGCAACGGGTTAAGAAATTATTTTGACTCAATGTATCCTAATATAGGACTTCATGATTTAGAAAAAGCGGCTAACATGCAACATAAAGAAGCATGCTATGCTTACGGGTTAGTAATGTTCGCTTCTCACCAAAGTGAGAAAAAGAACATCGGGCTACAACTATTAAACAAAACGTTCCCACAAGTGACGGAGTCGGTAATTGGGGTAAGAAATGAGGTTTTTAGGTTATTACGAGACTGTTGGTCATTACGTAACCCTCGTCCCTTTGACGACGTTACAACACGCTGTCTTATCAACGGCCATAACGGTTATGTTCCACAAGACCAAGGATGGGAAGTAGTCCTAGTAAAACCAGAATGCATGACTTGTTTCTGGACGTATGAATTACGTGTCTTTATTGCCTTTGCTGAACGACTTGTGTACTAGCTAGAATTATCTTCACAACTATCTTGTATCAAAGTTATTGTGTGCTATATTTCATGCTTTATGTAAAATAAGCGGTATTGTAAGTTTGTAAAATATTGTATAAAAGTTTGAACGCGAAATATTATTATAATCAGTTTTTCATATAGAATTGTAGTAGTTGAATTGTATATTAGCTACTAAGTATGAACTTAACGGGTAGGTACTACCCGAATTTAAACTTATAAAATGCTAATATGAAGAAAAAGCTTTTATAAATGAGTTCATATTATGCTACGAAATACTATTAACTACTCTTAATATTCTGTATGATTAACTTGTTCCATTTGACTATTTTGAAGGAAATGGCACCGACTACTCGACACACCGTGAATATGAATGAAGAGGAATTCCATACTTTTCTAGCTTCAAACATAGCCACAGTACAGGCTGCGCTACATACCAACAATAACCTTGGATCTAGCAGTACAGGAAATCGTGTAGGATGCACCTACAAAGAATTCACTGCCTGCAAACCTTTGGAATTTGATGGAACCGAAGGACCGATCGGATTGAAATGGTGGACCGATAAGGTCGAATCGGTGTTTGCCATAAGTAAGTGTACTGAAGAGGACAAAGTGAAGTACGCTACGCATACCTTCACAGGTTCTGCGTTAACATGGTGGAATACCTATCTAGAGCAAGTGGGACAAGATGATGCGTACGCACTACCGTAGTCAGCATTCAAGCACTTGATGAACGAGAAGTACCGTCCCAGAACCGAGGTCAATAAGCTCAAGACAGAACTTAGAGGGTTACGAACCCAAGGATTTGATATTACCACGTACGAAAGACGATTCACAGAATTGTGCCTATTGTGTCCGGGAGCGTTCGAAGATGAGGAAGAGAAGATCGACGCGTTTGTGAAAGGATTACCGGAAAGAATCCAAGAAGATATAAGTTCACACGAGCCCGCCTCCATACAACAGGCATGTAGAATGGCTCACAAACTAGTGAACCAGATTAAGGAAAGAATTAAAGAACAGACGGCTGAAGAGGCCAATGTGAAGCAAGTCAAAAGAAAGTGGGAGGAAAACGGTGATAAGAATCACCAATACAACAACAACAGCAATTACAATAATAATCGCAACAATTATCTCAACAATCACAACATCAATCGCAACTACAACAAACGGCCCAACAACAACAACAACAACAACAACACCAACAACAACAACAACAACAACAACAGCAACAGCAACTACAACAATCATCCCAACAACAATAACAACCGCAACAACAACAACAATCAGAAGCAGCTATGCCATAGGTGTGAAAAGTATCACTCGGGGTTCTGCACCAAATTTTGCAACAAGTGTAAAAGAAATGGTCATAGCGCAGCGAAGTGTGAGGTCTACGGACCAGGGGTTAATAGAACGAAAGGAACAAATGGTGTTGGAACGAGTAATGGCGGAGCAAGTAGTGTCGGAGCAAGTTATGCCAATGTAGTTTGTTATAAATGTGGAAAACCGGGCCACATTATTAGAAATTGCCCGAACCAGGAGAACACGAATGGACAAGGCCGCAGAAGTCGCTCTAGTATCCTATTGATAGATCTATCTGGTTTGACAACCCCAACCGGGCTAGTCGCTCTAGTATCGTAAACGGTTGCATAGTACTTCGTTTTACTACACTTGGTACAGTGTAGGGAGATTTCATAATAAAGGAAATATGCTACATTAATGGTTAAGTATGGTTACCGAAGCGCTCAACAAATTATAGAATATCTTTATTGAAACGTTTGTAACTATGAAATCATGTGGTCTATATTTATATCGATGCTAGCTTTAAACCTATATATCTCACCAACCTTCGTGTTGACTGTTTAAGCATGTTTATTCTCAGGTCCTTAAGAAAGTCTTTCGCTGTTGCATTATCTGAGCAAGCTGTGCATGGAGTCTCATACTTTTATTTAAATAAAGTGTTGCATTCAATAAAACCTTTGTCTTGTATTATATTCGACTGTTATGTCACATGTGTAGTATTTGAAAACCGATGTATTATGGGGATTATTCCTTAAATAATCGCCCAATTGTTTAAAACATGCATTATGTATAATAACGGTGTGCTTTTTATGAAACGAATGCAATATTTTCTAAAACGTATCATATAGAGGTCAAATACCTCGCTATGGGACCAATAAATAACGTACTACGTTTATAGTAATATGGACGGGTCGTTTCATCCTATGAGTACATGAAACCTATTCTGATGTACAGGAAAGAAATATTTAAGTTTGAAGATGTTACTAGCAAGCTCCTATCCAAGGAGAAAATACTGGAAGGTAACAGGGTCTCTTCATGAGAAGATACAATACCGTTGTGTTTGGATAGGCGGAAGAGATACTCCAAGAAGAATTTGGTATGCTGGGGGTGCGGGAAGATTGGGCATGTAAGAGTTAATTGTCCAGGTGGAGCTAATTCAGTAAATGGCTCCAAATGCGCTAAGATTGTCTCCGTTGTTATGGGGAGTGACGAATTCCTTTGAAGTTGTGTCATACTCATAGTGTGTCCGTGCCACCGCAAAAACGGATGTTCTTTAGCGTTCCACAATTGCACATGGGGATTGGTTTGGCGTTGATGTAAGTTGTGTGGTGGAAATTGATATTGATAGCTGATCGAACTTTCAGGAAAGCTAAACAGGGAAGTTGCACCATAAAGTTAAAGCTAATTATTCCACATGAGCCGAGCTGAAATTCTTAAAATGATATATTCTAAGTGTGATACTCTTTATGGTAGAGTATGATAATTCTGTTAAGAGTTGTGATTGTGTGTGATGGCAATGATTGTTGGTTTAGACAATATTCGATATGGATGCAAATTTAACTTTTTGGATTAGAGATAATGTCAACGGCATGAAGATGAGGATCTTAAAGTTGAGGAAACGTCTACGTCGTTTATCCTTGCAATGTGAAAGCATGATTATCTTCTTCTATCCAAATGATGGAGATTTGTTGGTTATTTATTACCCCACATTGGTGAATGGAAGAAATGAGGGGTGAACTCTTGGGTATAAAATGAGTTTGTCTCACATTGGTAGATGAAAGAAAGTGTGGCTGTGTGGGTGACTTACTTGGTTACTCCCTCTGTCCCATATTAATAGTCATGTTTTGACTTTGGGGGTTCTTCTTTCCATCTTTGTCTTTAATTATTTCCGTTTGTGTTAAATATTATCCGATAAAACTTATATCAATGGATTGGTTTTGAATATATTTGTACCGTTATAACATTCATAAAGTATTATTAAACATACACAAAATAATTTAAAGTTAAAGTTGGGAAGAAAAGACTTCTAAAGTCAAAATTGGACTATTAACATAGGACGAATGGAGTATAAAAGAAGGTCATAGGCATATATTTTCAATTTGCAACAATCAATACACTTTAAATATTTGATTATTCTCTTGTTTGAGAGTTGTATTAGTCAATTTTTATTTCTTTACTGTTTTTCATTGGCTGTGTGTTAGACAATTTTTTTCAACATATTCGTCCATGACCACTACTAAATATTCGTCCTAAACAGGATTTGAACATGAGACCTCTTATAAAGAACTCAATGTCTCAACCACTGGACTATCTTGTGATGGTTATTACAAAAATAAAAATTGATAATGTTAAAAAGTGATATTGTTTTTTTTTTTTTAAGATATATAATATAAACAAAACTATATTGACAGAAAATGATAATGTTAAACGAATATTATATATAAATTATTTTCATAAATTTATCACAAATATATAATGTGTATTAACAAGTTTTAATATACAATTTAGTAATATACATTTACTAAGTTATCTAACATCTTTTTTTTTATCGTACTCCATCAAAATATTTTTACTCTTTTGTCTTTTACAACTTTAGTTGGGACCTTTAAATTTGAGTTTTGAAATGATAAAGTATGTATGAAAATATGTTAATATTAATATTGGATATTGGATATTGAATTTAATAAATAATAATTTGTGGATGGCTAGCTTCCTTAAAAAACTATAGATATTGGTTACTTTGAGAAATCAAAATTGACTACCTATATAACCTTTTTCTTTGGCTACAAGGAAGAATATTTTTAGTTAACATCTTCATTGTTTCTTAGAAAATGACCTTTCATTTTCATAATCTAAATGTATATATACATACGCTTCACAAGGACAAGATGAGCAATCATCCGAGACCTAAAATTTTAAAAAGACCTAAAAGTTTGAATACATACACATACACACCATATATAACAAGAAAGGTTTAATGGATTGACTTTAATAATTATTGAAAATGATACATTAGAGAATATTGAGTATAAAGAGTTGATCAATCACTATGCTTCTAAAAATATTAGGAGGTTAGTATTATTTATATAATAGTTTAATTATAATTGGAGGACAACTATTTGAGAAAAAAAAAAGTTCTCTCATGTGTATATATATATATATATATATATATATATGCAGTGGCGATTCTAATATCAAAACTCAATGGGGTCCTGTACAATTTGAGTGATACTTTCTAAAATATTTTTCTAAATAATGACTATTTACTTCCTTAAAAACCACTAATTTTAAAATTATATGAGGTCCTATCTATAATTTTAGGGGGATGATTCTCACACACACATTTTTGATCCTCACACACCTATTTTAACTTTTTACTCTTCTAATAATACTCAATTGGTGTGTGAGGATCAAAAAAGTATGTGTGAGAATCATCCCCCATAATTTTAGTGGTGTCCTGCAAAATTTTAGTAGTATTTTATAAAGTAACAAAAAAATTTAGTGGGGTCAATGGACCCCATTTGCTAACAACTCGCCTCTGTATATATGTATATATTTATGTTTGCAAGGTTTTTGATATATATTTGCAGAAAAAAAATTGCTGACATGCCAATTTATTAGAACAATCAAATTTTAATGCTGCTGCCTTTATTTTCTCTCGTGTCATGTTCTAATCTGTATATGGCAAATTGCGATATTCCATCCATTGTAATTTGTCTTTAGATTTTATAAAATTCTTTATTGCCTTTCGAAAAAAACAATGCCTATCATATCATGTATATTTAAAATTTATTCATATATATTATATCCGTAAATATCTATCTATTAATTAATATTAAGATCCTATAATGATTATGTCATTATTAGACTAATAACTCTGTTAAGAAAAAATTAAAAAAGAAAAAGAAAAAAATTTTAAGCATGGTGCATGATGTCAATAATCTAAATAATTTTAAATTAAAATTAAATATTATTAATTGATTATTATTATTAAATCTTATTAGTAATTATTTTAATTATTAAAATTAAATAATTTTGAATTATTTTAGTTAATTATTTTGAATTGAGTACAAGAAGGTATAAAAGCTAGGCAGAAGGAAAACAATTCTAAATTTATGTTTTAATTTACATTTTTAAAATAAAATGACAACCAATATTATTTCTTATGATTGGATGTGGATTGTTTAATGTGCATTTTAGGTGTTTGATGTATTGTTCAGCTGACGAGTTTCTTAGTCGGACTCTGTGGTTCCATGGGTCATTAAACTAAATAACTTTAGCATTTACTTCACTTAATACCTAAAATATATTATTAAACTGTTTCATTTAAACAAACTCGTGGTTCCACGGGTCATTTCACTAGTATCCTATCATAATACAAACTTTGAAACCTTTAGTAATGCTTATCATATCATATATATTTATAAATTTAATCATCATTAATTTATTATTTTAAATTAAAATAACTTACCTGTGTATATCAAATTAAATAAAAAATGCTATCATAAACACCATTCATTAGTGTCCTATTTAGCTACAAAAGTTTCATGTATTTTTAATTCAAAATTTAAATTCGAGAGTAATTATCAATAATAACATTAATATACTAATAATTAAAGATATAATAATATCAAAACGATAGTTTATAATAATAATCAAATAATAATTAATACAGAGTAATAATTAATAATAATTGTATATGATAACATTTGTCTTTGCAAGCGGCAAGACCCTAAAAATGATATTACAATATTATAATAAAATAAATCATAATCAATTGTTTAATCATCATTAGCCGTGCATCGCACATGTTAAACGATATAATAAACCCGATTTATCATAACTAATCTTTTAATTAATATCAACGATCTTGCATCGCACAGGCTAAAAAACATAATTTATATATATATATATATATATATATATATATATATATATATATATATAAAACCATTCCCATGAGAACATTCTCACATTTATATTTGGTGAGAACAATTCTAGATCACATAATTTTGAATTTTCATATTAATTATAATTAAATTGTAAAAAATATATAAAGGGTAAAAAGGGAATTAAATATCACAAATCAGTTTTCTAAATACGGAGCATAATCATTTCAATGATCACTCTTCTTTTTATATATTCATTAACTGTAGTCGACCTTTACTCGGTAACCATCATCTTGACCAACATGAATATCCTTTGTCATCATGTTAACATCATAGCCGACGATTCATTTGATCATTTAAATTTCTACTATACATTAAATTCGAAATTTTAGATGCCACTGATGATCGGTTCAAATGTCGGAATCTATGTGTTTATGATTCCTTGGTGCTTAAGCATCCATATTTTTGCATCCTGATTGTCTCCATTCGTTGTATTCATTTACATATTTGTGGATGTGTGTGATACATCCATATTTAATTCTTAGTTTTATCAACTTGTCATGTGTTAAGTAATGAAATTTAATGAAAAAGATGCATTCTTTAATAATTGTAATTCAGATAAAATTGTACAGCATCCAATATTATGGATGCAATTTTACAGCATGGATGTATCAGTGTATCACAAATCCAATTTTACAGCATCCCGAAAATGATATGAAAAACAAAGAAGAATCCCAAAAGTTTAAGCGAACAAAGTTGAATACGTACTGTAAGAATCCAAAAAGGTAATTTAGATTCTTGTCATTGTTCATACATATTTTTTCCAAGGGAAAACCTGCACACGAACAACAATGCGAAAGGGTTTTTTTTTAGGCGTCAACGTCGTTGATCTCCGGTCCGGTTACCGTGAATAACCCGTACGCGAGATGATGATCTCGGGAGGGTGGCCAACAAATTGCCCGCCGGTAGTCAGACCCTATCGACTGAAAAGGGAGAAAAAACCCTACAAGACCCGTAGGTAAAAATCCTAGTGTTGCGATCGTGAAGACGATCGTGGAGAAGATTCGACGAGAACTGCCGTATGCATTGCGGACTTGCTGTGGTGGATGAGTTGCGGTGTGATCGAATGACCGTATGAGGTGTGCTTTGTGTAAGGAGAGAACCCTATATTTATAGGGGAAATACTAGGGTTAAAGGGAAATTAGGGTTTATAGCTTATGGGCCAAGCGTAAATATAACCCTAATGGACCATACCCGATCAAGTCCCCCCAGTTCGGTATGATATCTTTTGTTAAGTATCGTATCGAATTATCCATTGCAATACAGTAAAAACAAAACAAGTGTGCGCAATAGCTACACGAGAGATACGCGGACAGCCTGCGGAAAACCAATTCCGCGTTAAGCTGCGCAAAAGTTGCGCGGATAGCTGTTCGAAAAACCAATTCCATTTGAAGCTACGCGAGGTCGCAGCACGAAAGCTACGCAGAAAACCAATTCCGCATATGTGTGCGGGAAAGACAGTAGTTGCGCATATTGTTTTCTTAAAACCGCATACAAATAAACAATTCAACAAAATAAAAAACAAACTTTCTCAAACCGAACACGTAAGTAGGATTACGAGATATTATCTAGAGACCCGTTTTCAAAGTTATGTCGTTGAGATTTACCAAAAGCTTGAGATCTATTTAAATATTTAATTGTTCCTTTCCTCGTAACAATTCTACGGAGGTTAATAGATATAGATACTCCGTATCAAATGGAACAATTAATTATAAAATAAATTGTAAAGCACGTGTAGTCACGTGTAGTTACTGTGATCATCCTTTAATTAATTACGCTTGTGAAAAGGTACCATCGATATTGAGAATTGATAAAGAAAATCACAAAACTTACGTACATGAGCAAGATCTACTTTGCCGATAAAAACTTTGAGAATATTTGACGGGCCCCACGGTGGGCGCCAATTGTTCATGCATATTTTTTCCAAGGGAAAACCTACACACGAACAACAATGCGAAAGGGTTTTTTTAGGCGTCAACGTCGTTGATCTCCGGTCCGGTTACCGTGAATAACCCGTACCCGAGATGATGATCTCGGGAGGGTGGCCAACAAATTGCTCGCCGGTCGATAGTCGGACCCTATCGACGGCAAAGGGAGAAAAAACCCTACAAGACCCGTAGGTAAAAACTCTAGTGTTGCGATCGTGAAGACGATCGTGGAGAAGATCCGGCGAAAACTGCCGTATGCATTGCGGGCTTGCGGTGGTGGAGGAGTTGCGGTGTGATCGAATGACCGTATGAGGTGTGCATTGTATAGGGAGAGAACCCTATATTTATAGGGGAAAGACAAGTGTTAAAGGGAAATTAGGGTTTATAGCTTATGGGCCAAGCGTAAATATAACCCTAATGGACCATACCCGATCAGTCATCTATGAACTGAAATTAAATACATCACGGTTCCACTGTATTTAAAGTGTTAATTTGATTTATTATGGTTACATGTTAGTTTCTAAATTCAAATGAATAACTAATGGGTATGCATTCAATAATTTTAAGGTTTGCGTACACAATATGTACATGTATATACATATAATTGTGCAGCCACAACCTTAAATTTCATATTGATGTTCGCCAGATTAAAGTTGCAGCCACACCCTTAAAATAAATGATAAATATTGTTGTTGGTTGGATAAGGATGATTGCATAGTCTTCTTAATGTTTACATAAAATATTTACGAAAGCTTGAAATGCGATTAAATTGTTATGATTGTTCTTGATGCTATGAATTAGGAAATTGTTACAGCTTTATTTTGAAACTTATTCATCAACCGTCCAATACAATTATCGATAATTAAACCCTTAAAAGACTTTTTTCATATTAATTTAAATTTAATTAAAATTAACTAAATGAGTGGTTGAGAAGTATTCTCACAAAAATTAAACATGAGAATGTTCTCATATGAATGCATTTCATTATATATATATATATATATATATATATATATATATATATATAGGGGCAGGATCAAGGGGAAGTAACCAATCGGGGGGAAGCGGGGGGAAGCAAAAAAAAAATTTTCGTTTTTTGTAAAAATTTTGTTCATGAACATTATAGATTGGATGAAAATATGAACATTTAAAAAAGACACTTCGTGATGAATGTTATTATTTTGGCGGGAAAACGATTGACAAAAATAACATTCAAGATAATATTGTTCGTGAAGAATGTTAACGTTTTTTTTTCATGTTTTGTGAAGTAAAATTTAGCCCGATTTAGAGTTTAGGTGTAACACCCCGTTTTTTCAGTACATATTTAAAGGTACAAACTTAATTATTAGTTCGCTTATAACTTGTGCATTTATAGGATTAAAAGACCTAAGTGTTAGTTATTGTGTAAATATATATATACGAATATGTATGTATATATATGTATATATATATGTATATATATATATATATATATGTGTGTGTGTGTGTGTTTAGAATTTATGCATGTATAGGCATATGCATGAGTCCTTGTTGATGTTAAGTCTTGTGAGACTAAAAGATGAAGTTTAGACGTGCATAGGAAGCGTGAACAAAGTGTACAAGTTGAATAAATCGTTAAGTTGTGTAAGTTGTTGAATGGCCCAGTTGAAGGCAATTGTCGCGCCGCGGAAGCCTTTGTCGCGCCGCGACGTTGAACTCAAAAAAAAGTCAGGAGGCCTGTTAAGAAGGGTCGAGTTTTCCCTTATATGTCGCGCCGCGGAGAATAAGGTCGCGCCGCGACCAATAACTAGAATCTGAGTCAGGAATGATTTAAGAAAGCTCGTAAAATACGTTAATTGTCGCGCCGCGACCCACTGGATGAACTGGTTCCGGATTTTGTTTTTAAAATAAGTGGTTCAAGGGCAAAATTGTCTTTTCACGTATAGATCTGATGGAGACTTTAAGTCTCAGCCACTTATCCTCTATTATTCATTTCTTTTTCATTTTCTTTCTCTAATTTCTCTCAAAACTTAAAAACCCATTTGATTTCAAATGAGATTTGAGAGTGGAGATTGGTGAATCAAACCTTGGAGCAAGAATTAAAGTTGTTCACATTGTTTTTAGCTACAAGTGGATAGTGTTGGTAAGTTTTAACTCCATGTTTTGAGTTTTAATTAGTTTATGCTAGGGTTTGGTTCATTTGGAACTTGTAAGACCCATTTGGGGGTAATATGGGTGGATTTGGGTTATATTGATGAAAGTAAACCCTAATGGCCATAACCTAGGGTTTAGCCTAATGATTTGAGGTTGTAGGTGTTAAATGGTGTTGTTAATACACCCTTAAATTGATGAAAGAAGTGTTAATGAGTAAGTTTGACTCGATTGTGAGTCTAAGTATTTAAAATGGGTCAAATGAGTACTAGTTGACCTAATTGGGTGAAATGGATATGAAATACCCCAAGTTTGTGTTAGTTGAGGTTAGTAGACTTTAATTCACTAGCTTTAGTGATTAAAGTTGAGTCTTGGCCATTTATGGGCGGTTTTGGTGTAGTTGAGCCATTTAATGCAAATTGGGTCATTAAATGCTCAAGAGTGAGTAGTGTGGTTAATTCCACTTGTTGTGTATTGAATGTGTACTTATGTATTAGGTACTTTGCTCGAAGCATACGGAAGCATTAAATCATCACCGAAGTGTTAAGGTGAGTGGAATAATTATATGCGTGCATATACGATGTATTTATTTGTGTAGTATGAGTTGTGAAGTGTTGATGTGTTAAGACACCACTTCTCACGTGGCGAGTGAAGTGTCGATGTGTTAAGACACCACTCAGGAGTGAAGCATCGATGTGTTAAGATGCCACTTTGAGAGATATAACGAGTGAAGTGTCGATGTGCTAAGACACCACTCAGGGTGAAGTGTCGAAGTGTTAAGGAACCACCCGGGGTGAAGTATCGATGTGTTAAGATGCCACCCGTGGGGTTAGTGTACGAAGTGTTAAGTACACTAATGGTTGTTATGAACTCCGACGGTCCTTTAAATACCGTTCCCTCGTTCGATTTGTTAACCATGGTTGTGTGTGGATTGTAGCATATTATATTGTTTGTGCTATATGCTATTGTTATGCTAGCTCGTATGGTGGAAGGTTTAGTATTATACTTGTGATGGTATGATTATTCATATTGCTAGCATGTATGCGGTAAATGCGTAAGTGATTGCAAGTAAGTAGGTTGTATATGTAATCGTATAATTGTTGCATTCATTAAGCATTTAGCTAACCCCACTCGTTGTTTATCTTTTTAGATGCAGGTGCGGATAGGGGAAAAGGGGTTGTTGGGCACTAGGTTTTCTTTGATGATGTTTCGTTGGAGCTTTTGGAAGTTGGCCTAACGTTTTGGGTAGTTTAGTCCCAAACCATGCTCGAAGTGTCGTTTGAATTATAAACTATCATTTGTAGTGGGTCGAACTTGTATTAAACTTAATTAATGGCCTTCGTGCCTTTGTAAACATATGGAACTTGTGGAATGGTTTACATATTTAATTGGCGCGTAAACGTGTATTATTTTTTTAAAAAAAATTTATCGTATGGAATACGGGTTGGGTTGTTTCAAGTGGTATCAGAGCATGGTCTAAGGGATTTAGGCGACTTGAGATAGGTGCCTAGACTTAGACTTTATTGTGTATGCGCTTTTATGCGGGACTTGTAGGACTTCGGGTCGGATCGGGAATTGTTAGTGCTTAGGTTCATGTGATCTAACCTTGCGCTAATTGTTTTGTGTTGTAGTTGAAATCATCAAGCGAGATAGACATTGTACTAACGAGTTAATGCGACGTGTTCGCGTAGCAATGACTAGCTACCATTGTTACGGGAGCAAATCATGTCAAACAAGCGATGTACGACGATTGTTGAGCAAGATGGGGCGGTGAGGTATATATGTATATATATGCGTGTCATGTCTTTTCATTCGTTGTTTAACCTCTTTCGTTTTATAGAATGAAGATGAGAAATGGACACGACACCGATAATGGGGGCACGAGCGAGGACCCCGAGTTCACGGCCAAAGTTGAGGTCATCTTTAAACGTCAAAAAGCGGAGTTTCTCGAAGACGTTAAGAAGATGTTTCTAGATACGATCGACGAGCAACTAGTTAATGTGGTTAGGAACAAGTTAAGCTTGTTCTACAAGGGGAAAATGTGGGAAGACGGGACTTTTTTTATAAGAATTTCAAGGACTCTCAACCTCCCACCTTTGATAGAAAACGGGACCCACTTAAGAGTGCCCGTTGGATCTCTGATTTGGAGGGGGCCTTTCGTACATGTGAATGCCCTCTCGATAAAAAGATGAGATATGGTTGTAGCATGTTAAGAGGCGATGCTAAATTGTGGTGAGATGCGAAAATCCAAGTTTATGGCGAAGAACAATGCATGGATTTTACTTGGACGAGTTTAAGACGGAGTTTTTCCAAGAGTATCGAACTTCGGCCGATCTTACTAGACTTAAGGACGAGTTGCGTTCCTTGAGGCAAGGATCGATGGATTTGAACACTCTTAAATCCGTTTACTTGTCAAAAACCCAATTTTTCCCGGAGTATGTCGGGAATGATAAAATGTTGAAGGAAGACTTTTACCGAATCTTGAATGACAATTATCAAGAAAAGATTAGTGTGAACGTGGTGAAGAGTTTTGATGAGTTGTTTGATATGGCCAAAGGTTTCGAGTCGCTCATCTTGAGAAAGAGTGGCTTTACCTTAGGCAAAAAGAAGTTTGAAGCCAATAGTCATTCGAACTTTTCTAACAAGAATCACAAGAAGGGCTCCGAGAGTGTTGGTAGTGTGAGGAAGGGTGCTTCCGGTGATTTTACATATGCTTGCTACAATTATGGGCAAAGGGGGCACATGGCTCGTGAGTGCCCGAAACCATCATCCACAACCAAGCTCACTTGTTTTAATTGCGGTAAAGAAGGGCATAAGAAGCCGAAGTGTCCTGATTTACGGGGTGATCATGTTAAGAGGTTAGAGAAGGCGGCGGGCACGGCAAAGGGGTGAAATTATTTGATGACCAGTGATGAGGCCAAGCATTTCAATGAAGTTGTCTCAGGTACTTTCATGGTTAACTCTAATCCGGCACATATACTTTTTGATAGTGGTGCTAACTTGTCGTTTGTGTCTCCAAGATTTTTGCCTAAGTTGAATAAACTGCTAGCTAAGTTAAGTCATCCGGTAGAAGTCAAAATAGCGGATGGTAAAACGGTGCTAGGGGTTGATGTTTGTAAAAATTGTAATGTTGTGTTTGGTACCGAAACTTTTGAAATCGATCTCATTCCGATGACTTTGGGTGATTTTGATATTGTTGTTGGTATGGATTGGCTCGATCGTAATAGAGCTGATATTGCATGCCATGATAAATTCATTCGTGTGAAGACCCCAAGTGGGGGAGAGTTAATTATTCATGGCGATAAGCGAAGAAGACTTGTGTCGATATGCGATTTTGCATGGGCACGTCGTTTCCTTGTTAGTGGTGGCATGGCTTTTCTTGCCCATGTAGTTGATACTCGTGATGAGCCACCACCCATTCGTGAAATTCCGGTGGTAAATGAATTTGAAGACGTTTTTCCGGATGAGTTACCGGGTGTTCCGGTGGAAAGACAAGTTGAATTTCGCATCGAGTTGGTTCCGGGGGCTACCCCCATTGCTAAAACTCCTTATCGTTTAGCACCAACGGAAATGCAAGAGTTGTTAAATCAAACCCAAGAGTTGCTTGAAAAGGGTTTTATTCGACCGAGTTCCTCGCCATGGAGTGCTCCGATTTTATTTGTGAATATGCGGATGTGCATCGATTATCGGGAGTTGAACAAAGTGACGATGAAGAATCGTTATCCATTGCCTCGGATTGACGATTTGTTTGACCAACTCCAAGGTGCAACATATTTTTCTAAGATTGACTTACGGTCCGGCTATCATCAAGTACGGGTTCGTGAGGAAGACATAGAGAAAACGGCTTTTCGAACGCGTTATGGGCATATTGAGTTCGTAGTTATGCCTTTTGGTCTTACGAATGCATCGGCGACATTCATGGATCTTATGAACCGAGTGTGCCAACCTATGTTGGACAAGTCGATAATTGTGTTCATTGACGATATACTTGTTTATTCTAAGAGCATGAAGGAACATGAGCACCATTTGCGCGAAGTATTGAAGACGTTGCGGAAGGAGAAGTTGTATGCTAAATTCTCCAAATGTGAATTTTGGCTAAGGGAAGTTCAATTCCTTGGCCATATTGTGAATAAAGAAGGTATTCAAGTAGATCCGTAGAAGATAGAAACGGTGAAGAGTTGGGGACGACCGACTACGCCTACGGAAATCAGAAGTTTTCTCGGATTGACCGGTTATTATCGTTGGTTTATCCAAGACTTTTCTAAGATTGCTTCTCCTTTGACGAAGTTGACGAGGAAGAACGTAAGGTTCGATTGGGAAAACGAGCAAGAAATTGCTTTTCAATTGCTGAAAGAGAAGTTGTGTCAAGCCCTGGTGTTAGTGTTGCCAGAAGGGGTAGAAGACATGACGGTTTATTGTGATGCCTCTTTGAATGGCTCGGGTGTGTTCTAATGCAAAGGGGTAAAGTCATCGCTTACGCCTCTCGGCAATTAAAAGAACACGAAAAGAAATACCCGACTCATGATCTTGAATTGGCGTACATGCGTTGAAAATTTGGCGCCACTATTTGTATGGTGTCAAGTGTACGATTTATTCGGATCATAAGAGTTTAAAACATCTTTTTGATCAACGAGATTTGAACTATCGTCAACGTAGATGGATGGATGTAGTGAAGGACTATGATTGTGAAATACTCTATCATCCGGGTAAGGCGAATGTGGTCGCGGATGCGTTAAGTAGAAAGAGTCAACATCCGGCGATATGAGTAGGATCGTTACGCATGATTATTACTAACGATTTTCTTGTAAAGCTTGGTGAGATTCAAATTGAAGCTTTCGTTCACAACAAACATGAAGAGCGGATTGTGGGGCAAACGGAGTCTATTACGTTAGGCCCGCATGGTTTGTTGTCTTTTCAAGGAAGAGTGTGGGTGTCTAAGATGGGTGGTTACCGACAAGTGCTCCTCGATGAAGCACATAAGTCAAATACTCCATTCATCCGGGTGCAACGAAAATGTACCTTGATTTAAAGAAGGAGTATTGGTGGCCGAGCATGAAACGTGATGTTGTTAAGTATGTTGAACAATGCGTCACATGTTTGCGAGTTAAAGCCGAACACCAAAAGTCGTACGGTAAGTTGCAACCATTGGAAGTCCCGAAATGGAAATGGGAGCACATTACCATGGACTTCATTACCAAGTTGCCAAAGACGGCGAGAACCCAATATGATATGATTTGGGTGATAGTTGATCGATTGACGAAGAGTGCTTTGTTTCTTCCCATTCGGGAAACGATATTGTTGGATACTTTGTCCAAGTTGTTCATCAAGGAGGTGATATCGAGACATGGGGTTCCTATATCTATTGTTTCGGATCGAGATACTCGTTTCACGTCTCGGTTTTGGAATAAGTTTCATGAAGATATGTGTACTCAATTGAAAATGAGCACGGCGTTTCATCCGTAAATGGACGGTCAAACCGAGCGTACGAACCAAATGTTGGAAGATATGTTAAGGGCGTGTATTATTGATTTTGGTGGTAGTTGGGATGAGCACTTACCATTGGTGGAATTCTCGTATAATAATAGTTACCACACTAGTATTGGAATGCCACCTTATGAGATGCTTTATGGGCGTAGGTGTCGAACTCCTATTTGTTGGGGTGAAGTGGGACAACGAGAAATCGGGAGTACCGATTTGGTCCTAGAGACGAATAGTAAGATTGAGATGATTGTGGCTCGACTTAAGGCGGCGCAAGATAGACAAAAATCTTATGCCGATAAAGGTAGACGAACGATCGAATTTCAAGAAGGTGACATGGTGATGCTTAAGGTTTCTCCATGGAAAGGTGTTATTCGGTTTCGAAAGCGAGGAAAGTTAGCTCCTCGATTTATTGGTCCTTTCAAGGTTTTAGAACGTGTTGGTGAGGTTGCTTATTGACTAGAGTTGCCCGAAGAGCTTGCAGGGATTCATAACACGTTTCATGTTTCCCATCTCCGTAGGTGTCTTGCGGATGACTCGACTTGGGTGCCGTTAGATGAGATTGCGTTGAATAATAAGCTAGAATACGTTGGAGAGCCGATAGCCATTCTTGATAAAAAGGTTAAATTGTTGCGTACTGTGATGACCCGAAAATTTTTGACTTATTTAAACCAATTCTCTATACGATTTATTATTTTAACACGCTAAACAAAGTCTGTTAGATTGAGTCTCAAAATTTTAGAACTGTTTCATATATACAATTACCTTTGATTACTCTCGACGATTCATGAACAATTATATGTACGTATATATATATGTACAAGTAAAAACGACTTTCCTACAGTAAAACCCTATTTGCTACAGTAAAACACTATTTGCTACAGTAAAACACTATTTGCTACAGTAAAACACTATTTGCTACAGTAAACACTATTTGCTACAGTAAAACACTATTTGCTACAGTGAAACACTATGAGCCTAGGTCTGCTGGTTCTGAGAGATCACAAGCTGGTACTGATTCTACTGATATTGATCAGCAACCTTCTGTTGCTGCTCACTCATCTGAACCAGCTAATGATCAAGATGCTGTGTGTTCTACAACCAGCTATTTGATGAACCAGCATCCGATTGAGCAGATTATTTGCTACAGTAAAACACTATTTGCTACAGTAACACTATTTGATGTCGACGAACTACCAAACAAAAACAGAAAAGGCGGCCATGCGATCGCATGGCAAAAACACTGAAAACTCATGCGATCGCATGAGCTACAGTAAACGGAAAAGTAATATAAATACGCCTGTTTTGCTCGACGAATTATCACATATTTTCTTCTTCAGTAATAAAAATTTATATTTAAATTATAATTATAATTTTAAATTTAAGTTTAATAATAATAAAGTATATTCGAGGGTGTTTTAATTCGGGTTTTAAACCACTTTAAGCTAAGGAAATATTGGGTATTGTTCGGGGTATTGTTCTTGAATCCAAGGCCAACCATACAGTCGTCTACCATCATTACGTCTACGCAATTTGCCTACAATATTGAGTCTCAATATTGAACAGTGAGTTTATAGTCTCCCTTTTTAAATACTTTAAATATTTTTGGGCTGAGAATATATGCAATTTATTTTAAACGCGATAAGACACAAGTACATACTAAATTCTACACTGAGTTAAACCAAAAATCCCTTAGCTTTGGTAACTAGTAGCTGCCAGTACATAGGATATGGACTGGTGGGCGCGAATAATTGTATATGGATCCATAGGGCTTGACATCCCCGTCCGAGCTAGAGCACTAGCCTTTTAACGGACGTATGTTATTTGAGTTTAAGACACGTTGGTTTGCGTGTATTAAAACGAATGGGGTAATTATCACTATAGCGTTAAGTTTAGTTACCAGGGTGCTCTGTTACGTAGAATCTATTGATAAACTTTTGATGAAATCTTGTGGTCTATCTTTATATATGTTTATGACTCGAGCAATTAAACCTATAACTCACCAACATTCGTGTTGACTTTTTAGCATGTTTTATTCTCAGGTCCTTAGAATGCTTCCGCTGTGATGTGCTTGTTGCCTGCATGGAGTCTCTCATGCTTTGTACAAAGTTTATTGCATTCAAAATAAAACTGCGTTGTGTAATAAATAATTGGACTGTGATGTCAACCTATAAATTAAAGACTTATGTATTTCGGGGTTTTGCTTATACCTAAGCACTCGCCCACATGTTTATAACTTTCTATGTTTAGAAAGTTACTTATTTTAATGAATGCAATATTTTATCAAAACGTATCATATAGAGGTCAAAACCTCACTGTGGAATCAATGATTAACGTGCCGCGTCAATAGCGATTTTGACGGGTCGTTACACGTAACAAGGAAGTTAGAACTTACAAGGTGCAATGGCGTCATCAAAAAGGTTTCGAGTTTACGTGGGAATCCGAAGAGTTTGTTTTGGTTTATCTTTCAGCTTGTCATGCGGCTTGGATCGCGAGGACGCGCTCCGATTCAAGTGGGGGAGAGTTGTAACACCCCGTTTTTCCCTTACATATTTAAAGGTACAAACTTAATTATTAGTACGCTTATAACTTGTGCATTTATATGATTAAAAGACCTAAGTGTTAGTTATTGTGTAAATATATATATACGAATATGTGTATATATATATATATATATATATATATATATATATATATATATATATATATATATATATATATATATATATGTGTGTGTGTGTGTGTGTGTGTGTGTTTAGAATTTATGCATGTATAGGTATATGCATGAGTCCTTGTTGATGTTAAGTCTTGTGAGACTAAAAGATGATGTTTAGACGTGCATAGGAAGCGTGAACAAAGTGTACAAGTTGAATAAATCGTTAAGTTGTGTAAGTTGTCTAATGGCTCAGTTGAAGGCAATTGTCGTGCCGCGACGTTGAACTCAAAACAAAGTCAGGAGGCCTGTTAAGAAGGGTCGTGTTTTCCCTTATATGTCACGCCGCGGAGAATAAGGTCGCGCCACGACCAATAACTAGAATCTGAGTCAGGAATGATTTAAGAAAGCTCGTAAAATACGTTAATTGTCCCGCCGTGACAATTGGGGTCGCGCCGCGACCCCCTGGGTGAACTGGTTCCAGATTTTGTTTTTAAAATAAGTGGTTCAAGGGCAAAATCATCTTTTCGCGTATATATCTGATGGAGACTTTAAGTCTCAGCCACTTATCCTCTATTATTCATTTCTTTTTCATTTTCTTTCTCTAATTTCTCTCAAAACTTAAAAACTCATTTGATTTCAAGTGAGATTTGAGAGTGGAGATGGGTGAATCAAACCTTGGAGCAAGAATTAAAGTTGTTCTCCTTGTTCTTAGCTACAAGTGGATAGTGTTGGTAAGTTTTAACTTCATGTTTTGAGTTTTAATTAGTTTATGCTAGGGTTTGGTTTATTTGGAACTTGTAAGACCCATTTGGGGGTAATATGGGTGGATTTGGGTTATATTGATGAAAGTAAACCCTAATGGCCATAACCTAGGGTTTGGCCTAATGATTTGAGGTTGTAGGTGTTAAATGGTGTTGTTAATACACCCTTAAATTGATGAAAGAAGTGTTAATGAGTAAGTTTGACTCGATTGTGAGTCTAAGTATTTAAAATGGGTCAAATGAGTACTAGTTGACCTAATTGGGTGAAATGGGTATGAAATACCACAAGTTTGTGTTAGTTGAGGTTATTAGACTTTAATTCACTAGCTTTAGTGATTAAAGTTGAGTCTTGGCCATTTATGGGCGGTTTTGGTGTAGTTGAGCCATTTAATGCAAATTGGGTCATTAAATGCTCAAGAGTGAGTAGTGTGGTTAATTCCACTTGTTGTGTATTGAATGTGTACTTATGTATTAGGTACTTTGCTCGAAGCATACGGAAGCATTAAATCATCACCGAAGTGTTAAGGTGAGTGGAATAATTATATGCGTACATATATGATGTATTTATTTGTGTAGTATGAGTTGTGAAGTGTCAATGTGTTAAGACACCACTTCTCACGTGGCGAGTGAAGTGTCGATGTGTTAAGACACCACTCGGGAGTGAAGCATCGATGTGTTAAGATGCCACTTCGAGAGATGTAACGAGTGAAGTGTCGATGTGCTAAGACACCACTCAGGGTGAAGTGTCGAAGTGTTAAGGCACCACCCGGGGTGAAGTATCGATGTGTTAAGATGCCACCCGTGGGGTTAGTGTACGAAGTGTTAAGTGCACTAATGGTTGTTATGAACTCCGACGGTCCTTTAAATACCGTTCCCTCGTTCGATTGGTTAACCATGGTTGTGTGTGGATTGTAGCATATTATATTGTTTGTGCTATATGCTATTGTTATGCTAGCTCGTATAGTGGAAGGTTTAGTATTATACTTGTGATGGTATGATTATTCATATTGCTAGCATGTATGCAGTAAATGCGTAAGTGATTGCAAGTAAGTAGGTTGTATATGTAATCGTATAATTGTTGCATTCACTAAGCATTTAGCTTACCCCTCTCGTTGTTTATCTTTTTAGATGTAGGTGCGGATAGGGGAAAAGGGGTTGTTGGGCACTAGGTGTCCTTTGATGATGTTTCGTTGGAGCTTTTGGAAGTTGGCCTAACGTTTTGGGTAGTTTAGTCCCAAACCATGCTCGAAGTGTCGTTTGGATTATAAACTATCATTTGTAGTGGGTCAAACTTGTATTAAACTTAATTAATGGCCTTCGTGCCTTTGTAAACATATGGAACTTGTGGAATGGTTTACATATTTAATTGGTGCGTAAACGTGTATTATTTTTTAAAAAAAATTTTATCGTATGGAATACGGGTTGGGTTGTTTCATTAGGGTTTAGGGTTTGGTGTTTTGGGTTTATTCCATAAACCCAAAACACCAAACCCTAAACCCTAAACCCTAAACCCTAAACTCTAAACCGTTCGTGTTAAAAACTCAATCTAAATCCTAAATCTAAACCCTAAATCTAAACCCTAAACCCTAAATTTCTAAACCCTAATATCTAAACCCTATAAACCCTAATATCTAAACCCTAATATTCAAACCCTAATATCTAAAACCTCAAAATACGCTCAAAAAATACGATAATTGTTATATATTACTTCATCGAGCGTTTTTCCGCCAAAATAAAAACATTTATCACAAAGTGTCTTTATTAAATGTTCATATTTTAATCCAATCTATAATGTTCGTGAACAAAGTTTTTTCAAAAAACGAAGAAAAAAAGTTTGCTTCCCCCCGAATGGTTACTTCCCTCTTGATCCTACCACTATATATATATATATATATATATATATATATATATATATATATATATATATATATATATATATATATATATATATATATATATATATATATACATTGTTATAAAGCGCGTGCTATAAATCCTACGTGTCATTCTCTCAATTAAACTTAACTAAATTATCCTAGGTGTCATTTTCTTAATTAAACTGAATAAAATAATCATACATGTTATCTTTTTAATTAAGGAAATTATTTAAATTAGATTTTATTTATACACGTAATATTATTTTATAAATATATCTTTTACATAATCCTACTTGTCTTACAAATTAATCTTTTTAACAATTAAGTAAATCCCTAACAGATTACGGCTTTTATTTTACTCCATGATTGTTTTTAATTAAATAAGGATGTTAAAAAGGAAGTTGTTCATCCCACGTTTCAATTAACTATGTATTACGGAGTAATAATTAATAATTTCAAATGGACTGTTTTACCCTCTTAAGTTATACATGCCATAAATTACAATTACAATTTAATGTTTACAATAACGACACTAAATTTTACACCATTAAAGTACAACATCTGGCTAAAAATGGTTCAATCCCAAAAATATATATAACATATCCTTAAATTACGGGCTCCTAAAATGATTATTATTATAATTGATTACTCCCTCAGTCCCAAATCTCGTCCAAGATAAAAACCATAATGTACATTTTAAGAGAAAGTGATGGTACATGTACTTTTTGTTTATTTTTCAATTTTACCTCTTACTTTTTATTTATCTTTTTGTTTTACATATTGAAACTAACAACACAAAAAAATAAAAACTTTATCACATTATTCTTATCAATTTATGGAAGTAGACAAATAATTTAGGACATTATAAAAGATAATGAACAATATAATTTGAATTGAGGAATATATCTTTAGATTTCACGCTTCAGTACATTTTAAGAGAAAGTGATGGTACATGTACTTTTTGTTTATTTTCCAATTTTATCTCTTACTTTTTATTTATCTTTTTGTTTTACATATTGAAACTAACAACACAAAAAAAAAACTTTATCACATTATTCTTATCAATTTATGAAAGTAGATAAATAATTTAGGACATTATAAAAGATAATGAACAACATAATTTGAATGGAGGAATATATCTTTAGATTTTACGTGTCCGTGCAACGCACGGGCTCATAAAACTAGTATATATATATATATATATATATATATATATATATATATATATATATATATATATATATATATATATATATATATATATATATATATATATATATATATATAAAGCACGTGATAATAATCTTACGTGTCAACTTCTCATTAATTCATATCACGTGTCAACTCATCCTTTATTCCTGCCACATTTTAGTCTATCAGTTAATTCCACATATTAATTGAATTATTAGATATCCCAATTTAATTTAATATACAAATTTCATTACCTAAAATATCATATTATATTACCAGATAATATTATATTAATATTAACATATGCTATAATTATATTAATAACAATATTATATATTATATTATTATTATAAAATTATTTTAAATGATCATATATAATATTATTATTTTAAACGATACATTAATTTAATATAAATACTGATAATTTTTAAATATATAAATAGTCATATAATGAAAACCATTTACAATATTTTTTATTGTAATGAAAATTATAAAATAAATATTTCTTTATTAATATTATAATATTATATATGAATGATAATTTATATAATATAAAATTAATTTACAGTTTGCGCATAAATTTTAAAAATTACGTTAATATAAAATTTGTAGAATATAATATAAACGAACATGCTCATTGATGTGCAGCGGGGCGTATATAAAATAGTTATTAAATTTTAGCAGGAAATACTATTAAATACGATACAATTTTACACAAGATATTTATTTATTTATAGAATGGATATACTTAAACCTTGCTACAACACTTATAGGCAGTGTACCTAATCGTACAGTAGTGTAGTTTTTAGTAAGTCCGGTTCGTTCCACAGGGAATCTTTTTTTAAACAAAGCTCAACGCTATATTAGTTTACTTTTATAAAAATACAAACATATATATAAGTAATATTATTATTATAAAGGGGGGTTTTTACCGTTTAATGACCGGTTTGTCGATTTTTAGACTTTAGTCGCAGTTAAAAATCAAATGTAAAATAATAAATATAAATACAAGACTTAAATTAAAGCGTAAAGTAAATAACAATAATGAAATTGCGAATAATAAAAATGCGATAATTAAAAATACGATAATTAAAAATGCAATTAAATAAAATAACAATAAAAATGCGATAATTAGAAGTGCAATTAAATATAAAATAAAGGAAATTAAATATGAAATAAAAGAATTATGCTTATTTAAACTTCCGTAATCATGATGTTTGACATGTTGATTTTAGTTTTATACCCATGGGTTAATTGTCCTTTGTCCTGGATTATTTAATATGTCCGTCTGGTTTTTGTCCATAACAGTCCATCAGTCATAAATATAAAGTGTGAGTGTCCTCGTCAAATTATTCTTATACCCGAAGTTAAATATTCCAACTAATTGGGGATTCGAATTGTAACAAGGTTTTAATACTTTGTTTAATGAATACACTAGGTTATCGACTGCGTGTAAACCAAGGTTTTACTACTTTGTTAACAATTACACCAATTACCCTTGAATGTAATTCACCCCTGTTTCAACAAGTTTATTAACTATTAATCCATTTCCGTGTCCGGTTAAATGAACGATTATTCGTACATATAAATACCCCGCCCATCGTGTCCGATTGAGTGTATATGGT